>NC_136906.1:62406115-62728615 GCF_949606895.1 Notothenia rossii | reverse complement strand
ATGTCTTTATGTCTTTATTAGGATCCCCATTAGCACTAGCATGAACATTGGCTATTCTTCCTGGGGTCCTCACACACACAAAACATATATAAACATACATACAACAAAATTAAAACAAAACAAAACAGCTCATAATTTCATGCAATTTACAGTGCTGTATGAATTGAAAACTAAAATAGTCATCCAATTATCGCCATCCTAAGGCCAAACAAAAGTAAATACAAATAAGTGTACATAATAATATATGCATACATAGCCACAGGCACAGTTCAAATGTACTTCATAATACTTAAATAATTTGTTAGCAACCTTTTCAAATGTACTTGAGAATGTTCCTGAATGATATGGTAAAGAGTCCCAACTGACCATGGCTCTGTACATGACTGTTTTCTGTCCCATATTTGATTTAGATTTGGGTAATACGAACCTTCCTTCTATTGCATGTCGTGTTTGATAGTTATGTTGAGTATACTGCGCTATAAACCTATGTGATAATATCTGTTTGCAATACCTTATGCCCTTTGCTTACTTAAGCGATAACAAAGTAGTAATTTTGATCCGGGGTTCCACCACCAAACTCTGAATCATAGGCTCTTTTTAAAAGGGCAACATACGTGTGTTGTGAGGCATTATCAGTTTGAGCTGGAAAATCCCACCATCAAATCTAAAAAGTGGCGTAGAGGCCAAGCCAGTGGAAGCATGTTCTCTTGCAGGCTGTCTCATTGGATTATGGCTAATCAAAGCCGAGCTCCAGTATTAATGCGGTGGTGATTTATTGATGTTAAAATGCTATTTGTAGCCCTTTCAACTTAAGTGGCTATCCTCTGATTTGAAAAATATGCTTTCTGACATTCTAAAAAACTTACGGATGCGCTATGTAAAAGTTGCCTTTGACACCCAAAGTACTACAGATTAGGGCTGCTCGATTATGGCAAAAATCATAAACTCGATTATTTGAGTCAATAATTGTAATTGCAATTATTAAATTAGAATATTCATTGACTTTGAAAACATCCATTTTTTGGAGAATTTGTTTTTGAACAGTATGTTTTTAACAGTTGATTACCCTGAAATGTAAA
The DNA here is from genome assembly GCF_949606895.1 of Notothenia rossii. Lineage (NCBI taxonomy): Eukaryota > Metazoa > Chordata > Actinopteri > Perciformes > Nototheniidae > Notothenia > Notothenia rossii. Next base: position 62,727,536 of record NC_136906.1, on the reverse strand, counting down.
TATATTTCAACTGAAAAACCAAAAAAAGTAATAATAATAATACAAAAATAATCGTTTTATTTCGATTACTTTGTTTTCGTAATCGTTGCAAGCCATAATCGTAATCGCGATTAAAATATGATTAATTGAGCAGCCCTAGTACAGATTAAAAAATGTACTTCATGTCCTCAAATTCAGTTTTTATTATGCGTCAACCCTATCTAGGAGGTCACAGCCAGCAGAGAAACTTTTAAGAACTCTTTGGGCTTGAACTTGTTTTGAGACCATCCTGCCCCAGAAAAGCAGCAGTGGATGCAACAATAGCATCCTGAGCTGATGCAAGCCCCTAGCTCATCTTTAGTTTTTCATGAGAATTTGTTCATAAACCTAAAGTACCCACACTTTACCTCAATGAACTCAGGAACTGCAGAAGTGTGCGATCCCTTGAGCTAAACGTGGACTAAAGTGAGCACTGGTGTGGAACAACAATGTCAGCACATTCAGACGCAGGAGGTCCAACAGGGAGCAAACGTGAAAACTTTGTCGGCTGTCCGGTGCTTACTGAGCTAAAGGAAGCCCTGGGAGTGTGGGGCTTGTGTTTTATTCATGGGGCAGAAAACATGAAAAGTAAAGCAAACACAAAAATGCTACAACGGGGGAAATGAGGAAGAGAAAGACACTTAAAAAAAAAAAAAAAAATGCAACATAAGGTAATCTAGGTTTGCAAGTAATGACTACAGTATACTGCAAATGAAAGCTTAAAACCAGTTGAACCATTACATGATATTTAACAGTGAATAAAGAAAGAGGTGGAAGGCAAAATTACATTTAGACAGTTTTCTTTACAAGAAATAAGATAGAAAAATCCCGACTTTTCATTAGTGGTCTTGAACCTCTCTCGGAAAACATAGTGGATTTCTCTCCTTTTACAATAATGTATAATGTAATGTAAAGGTTAAGAACTTTGTTTAGATGAATCAAAGATGTTGTTTATTTCAAATATAAAGGAATCCTCCACAAGATAATGAACCTGTGCACCACAATGCTTTTTGGCAGTATGTTTAATCCTGTTTTCTGCAACTGGAAAATCCCTCTCTTTAAGCATTTGTTGTTGGGAGGGGGTTATCATTTGGTTTTGATTCTTGTGATAGTTATATGCAGGGTTAATGTACCATCATAACGCAATATGATTCACTATTGTTGTGGAGAAATTGGACTTCTGGCCAATCTCCACCTTGCAATGATTAATAGAGCAAACTTGATGAGCTTCAGTTGTCTTTACTTAAATATAAATGCGTTGCAGCACAAATCTGATATCAGACCTTGGTACAGCATGTATGCAATAGTTAAGATGGACCATAAAAAGGAAAGAAACATAACCTTTGTTTAGATTCATGCACTGTTTCCACATTACACATAATCACCTATAATCACAGCACCAGGGAGGAGGCAAAGCAACGTTGTGTAACCCTCAGTGCAGACTCTTTATCACAGGAAATGGAAACATCATCAAGGTCTTCATCTTGTCTTAACCTCTGAATACTGGGGCTTCCTCACATAAAGCTTGCCAAGCGTGAAGGACTCTGACCCAATTAAATACTCAATCCACCCCCTACCACCACACCAAACTCCATTCTTAAATCAAACACTTTAAGGTTTCTTTAAATCTGTTTAAACACAAAGAATCAGGTAACTCAATTTGAGGTCAGACACAATAATTGTATCAAGTTCAGTTGCTTATAAGATTACTATGTTTATGTCCATCGGTGATACAAATGAAGTACACTGAGCTATCTTCAGTAACACATTATCAAAAAAGGAGTTGGCAGCCGTTAATATTTTGTCATTTTTTGCATATTTCAAATTTGTTTTAAGTTTTTTATGCTCATCTTCAATACTTGTAGATTCACATAGTTATGAAAAAGTGTAAACACTGAACAACCAATTAAGGTGTAGGAGGCATTAACTGTAACTCATCAGAAAGTCAAGCTAATGACATCTTGATGACACCTAATAAAACCCAAACAATGGAGCAATCACATCACATTATTTTAAAGTAGATGGCAACGCTTTGATGTATTGCCGTTACTACTGCTCTGGTGTGTGTGTGTGTGTGTGTGTGTGTGTGTGTGTGTGTGTGTGTGTGTGTGTGTGTGTGTGTGTGTGTGTGTGTGTGTGTGTGTGTGTGTGTGTGTGTGTGTGTGTGTGTGTGTGTGTGTGTGTGTGTGTGTGTGTGTGTGTTTGTGTGTGTGTGTGTGTGTGTGTGTGTGTGTGTGTGTGTGTGTGTGTGTGTGTGTGTGTCAGTTACTTAATGTGTCCAGAGTCAGGAGGCAAATTAAACTTAATTGAATCATCCGCAGGGTGCAGCTCTCGGCAGGCGGGATGCTGTAAAAGTTGTTGCTGCTGAGGGAATGACGGCCAAACTTTGATCAGATGCGAGCATGTGTTTGGGTAACTGTTACCTGCTGGTAGATGTCAAATGAAATCCTCCTTCCAGTTTTTACATTGGATCTAAAAGCTCTGCCTGTCTCCGTTTGTTTCCCCTTCAGATCTCAGTGCTGAATGCCATCGAAACCTTGACTGACATCAACGCAGGCCAGTGAGCACCACATCCCGTCTCAGTTCACCTGTCACTTTCCCCTCTTGTACAAGAGCTAACGTCACTAAGAAAAGCTTCTCCCGGTCACCTTTTGACCCCCGTTGCTATGGAGAATCTCAGTGAGCTTCAGAACCCGTTGTTGGACAAAAACAGTAAGCACATGGTCAACGGTTACGGTGGCGACTTCCCCAATAACCAGTATCAGGAGAACATTATTAACTATTATGCTGGAGGTGGAGGGGAGGGAGGGGGAGGAGGAAATGTGAATAATGGCAACGCAGTGAGCGGAGGTAGTTACAACACCAACGGGAAGATGAAATCTCAGCAGCTTTTGGACGCCACCTCGTTGCATCTGGCGGTCGAGGCGTTCTACCGGCCCAACTTCATCCTGTACAAGGAAGACAGTGGCAGCATCAAGGCTAAGGAATACAAAAGCGAGTGCTGTGAGACCACGTTCACAGAGAAGAAAGCCAAGGAGGCGTCCAACACAACGGGGGCGGACACGCCTGCCACAGAAGACCCTCAGGCCAAGCTGCTGGAAGACGGGGAAAACATCAAGATCCAAACGGTCTCCTACGAGGTGGAGGAGGAGGAGTACGTGGAGTACGAGGTAAGAGAGAAAATGCATGGGTGGAATATATAAGGAAAACAAGAAAGCTTGCGTTTGAACAGAATGTGGCGGCTATTGATATTCAGGTTTTATGGTATTCAGTGTCAAATTTGATTTAGTTAAAAAAAAAACTTGTATTGTGGGTAGCACTTTAATTCACAATATGTGGATTTCTGCCACTAGGCGTCAGGTTTCTGTAGTGTTGTAACGTAGTGTGGGATCAAGGGATTTGCTCTTTCTCCAATTAAGGATTTATTTTTTGTTTATCTTATCCTGCAGCCTAATTATCGGAGGAGTCGATTCAAACAGTAAAAACACTGAATAAAGTCGTTTTACGCTAAGAATCAGTGTCTCTCAAAAGCAGTTTGGCATACAAAAGGGCGAGGCTGTAATCTAAATGCTTTAGTTTATTAAATTATTATTTATTAAATTATTATTTCAATAAATTAAGATTCAAGAGATTTTTCCGAGAGACAAATCGTCCTCAGCAATCTCCCCCGCTCTAAAACGAACTGACCAGTTGATTCAAAATTCTAAATAAAGCTGTTTGATGTTTAAAATGTGTGTGTAAAAAAGGGGTCTGGGGGGGAGATTCGGCAAAAGTGTGTGCATCCAGTTTAAAATGCAGGCATTCAATGAGTACAATCTTTCATCTGGTGAAAAAATATAGTACAAAATTACCAAGATCAAAAACATTTATTGTAAAAATGTGACTTAAAACTGGATAAAAAGTGACAACTGACAACCACAACACATGGACAAAGGAGGTACAGCACCATCACAGGGAATCAAATGAAACAGGATGTGACCTTGAATAATGTTGTGTATTTGTGTCTTTTTCTGGTTTCAAAGTGGTTGGTAACAGTAGGGATAATGTAAGTTCACAACTCGGCAGGCAGAAAAACAACATATGTTTTACTTAAACGGCAGTATTATGCTTTATAACAGTGAAGACCAGGGCTATTCAATTAGTTTGGAATGGGGGCCGGTTGATGAAAATGATCCGGGAAAAAGATGGCTTGAAATATGAGCAATCATATTAAGAGCTTTGGATACAGTAAATACTGTAGTGGAGTGCATATATTGTGTTTAATTAAATCAAACAACATAGCCCCAAGGCCTTTATAGATCTAAATGGCAAGTTCAGAACTCAGTAGGCCTACATGTGAAGCTAATTTAACCATCAACATCATTTAATTTGATTTAATTTAGGTGAAATTAACTCATCATTCACGCAGAGATGTAATAAATGACAGGAGTTGTCACTACAGTAGCTAGTAGGCGGGTTCGAAACCCGAGCCCGCAGAAGTTTTCAGGCATTGTCTTCCCCTCTATCTCTCAATTTAACACTCTCTCTGGAATAAAGGCACTCTGGCCCAAAAATAAATAAATAAAACATCTTTAAAAAATAAAACATAAAACATCTTAAAAATAAAACATCTTTAAAAATAAATAAATTTTAAAAAGTAGATTACTTTTTAACATTATAATCAAAGGGCCAGTAAATATCACGCCGGGCCGTATTTGGCCCACGGGCCGTCAATTGAATAGCCCTGGTGTAGACCATCAAGGACGCTCAAATAATCTGCACATTTCCACACAGATGAATGTGTTTTAGTTATTTTTAGTTAGAGATTCTATGGAAGGCGAAGTACATTACTTTGGGGGTCAAGGAGAAACTGTGATCCAAGTGTTTTCAATGAAAGGCCCAGAACATGCTGATATATCAATCTAACTGAGGCTTAGACACATGTGTTGTGTTTGTTCTCAATGTGACAAATAGTGATCATGCTTGTATCCCTGTGGTATTTGTACGCTTGTATCATTACATGATTGGGCTCCACGCCTGGATCGGACTGACATTTTACTAACCATAAATCCCATTTGATCCACTGACCTTGGCCTTAATTCCCAGCACTGGTCAAATTCACCGTCAGATGATAATAAATCATCCATGCCTGGCTCACCAAGGGGATTTTAGATGCTACAGTATTTCACTCTCAACTGGCACGGCCAATAGCACAGAGCTCTCTAAAGGATTTAGGGGATTGGACATGAGAGATAGGTTGTGAAGTTTGACCAATGTCCTGTAAGACCAATAGACTGACTGCCACACACTGAGGGAGTCTGCTAGAATGAATACTGTGATGAAAATGTAGCCGCTGAAATTCAACGTGACACTGGTACATATAGTCTGGGGACAATACATTTCATATCATGAATAAAGAAAACATGGTTTCTCTCTCACTTCCCTCACAGAAAGAGAAAAGAAAAACACAGATGTACAGATGCATAAGAGCAAATAAATAAAAACATGGATGAATGTGTTTTCACCCTTTCGCTGGTAAATGTATGTGGATGCACAGAGAAGAGTAGAGATGAGTTAGAAACAATGTTATTGCACCAACTCGAAGCTGTTCAAAGGTTAAGTGAACACATTACCATATTGTTCATATATTCACACTTCCTGTTCACAAATGAACAGGCGCATAAAAAAACAGCATTATCAGTGCGGAGATGCAGAGATGACAATGCACAGAGGGACTTATTATGTATCCTCCCAGCAGCAGATTGTTGACACCACAAAGAGCGAGGTGTTTCCACAGCCTGCTCACAGTCTGACACAACGCAACTTAGACTAGAAAACTCCCCTTCTGACACTAGCAGGCGTTTCAGCACTAAACAAGGTCCGTTTATTAAAACCTGAATCTGAATTTGAAGCAAACACAGAACAATTAATCTCCCAACCTTTTGTATCTTTCATTATTTATTCCCTCCTTTCTCCTAAGGGGTTTTACCAAACGCTTTGAGGACACGCTTTGTCCTTTCTCATAAAACATTAAGAAAGCTGATTTTATGAATATTTAAACATGTGCTATACACACACATGTTTGCTACATGCGGTGTTGCTCGTCGCTCTCTGTGCTCTTAACATTTCTACAGAGTGTTAATCTGATGAACAGCGTGTAACTCGAAGCAGGAATCAAAGCATTATGTTGCTCACAACACCGACAACAATAGGATTTAAAGGAGAAATCATTTTTTAAAAAGCGCAACTACAGTAGAGGTCAGAAACTCCACAGGGCTGCTTAAAAAGGCCCGTTTAAATGTTACAACAGCAGCAAATTTGCCATTTTTTATTTTATTCTCTGAGGTTCGATATAAAGACTTCAGGTGAAGTTCATATTTTTGAAGCTGTTTTGAAGCCGGGCACTTTTCTTTGCTCATACTACTACTACAGTAGGTAATGATTTCTAAGGGTACATTTCAGCAGGAAACATGGAGTCCTGTTTTTATGGGTCAATTGAGATCATTATTTAAATAAAACACGGGATTACAAACTCAGGGAGATTTCCCAAAATCTCCCAAATCTCTTGGCTATTGAATGAATTGATTATTTTTATGAGGTTTAACTGATGCTTCAATTGGATTAAATTGAATACCTGTTGGTTCAAGTAAAAAGGGGCGTAATTTGTGAGCATACAAACAGCACAATCATCATATCAGTCAGTGTGCAGTGCTTAAGTCCACTACATTTACCTACTCAACCTTCACTTGAAATGAAGCACAGCTGAACTGAAATAGAATCTCCAATTCTCTTTGTGAAGGCGGTGCTCAAGAAGAAATGTTTAGGTAGGCTTCCTCTACGGAGGGAAGGCTTTCGAGAATGACACGGATGGAACATGATGTCCAATTTCTGGTAAAACTAAACGGTTCAGTTCTTCTGTCGCACAGCAGCTTTGTGGGGGACTTTTAGGAAGCTCTCTCTTTGAGAAAAATATAGTTGTTGCACAGCATGATTTCTCACTATTTTTTAATGGGTACAGTATGACAGTAAGGCGGCTTGGTGCAAGAATACATGATCGTGCAGCTTATGCTACAATCAGTATTATGACAGTTAAAGAACATCTTCAAAGGTGTTCATCATGACTTACATTACTGTTCAAAATGTCATTGCTTCATGATTTTATCCTTTCAGACATTTGTGTGAAATTGTCAAAACAGGCTTTATTGAGTTATGATGAAGAAATCAAGGGGTAAGTGAGGTGACAGTGTCAAACATTTGCACGTGCACTGCTCATTAGCAGGGTTTCTCCCTAGCTGAAGTTTAAATTGTCACAAAAACTTGACATTTGACAGTTATGATATATGATTTAAATTTTTCAAAGATATATAGCACCTTTTCAAGAACTGGGATGAATTACTTTGGGTTGGGGTGACTGAACTTTTTTGGGTGACAAGGCCTAAAGTCATGTCAACTGTGTCTTTAGAGTTTTTAAATCCCTCCCTGTGTGCAGCTCCGCCTTAGTGATTCATATTGATTTGATAAAATATTCAGTAAGGTGAAGTGGCTTTTACCTGATTCAGCTCAAAGCACGAAAAGTCTCTGTCCTTAAAAAGGATGTTTTTCACAAATCATGTTGCTTGACTGAATCTGCTTCTTGTAGGATGTCTAATCCATAATCATCTATCTTTAACTATAGCTGAGACAAAAACAGTGACAATGCCAGAAGGTTGATTTACCTATAGCTTACTTGGAGATTAGCAGGCTTTTCTTTAAACCAAAACACTCATGTTAACACGGTTCAATATGTAACCTGTTGTATAAAGAAGAAATACACGGAGCAGAAGTATTTTATGTGTACTTTACTAATACTTGGAGGAGGCTTGAGGAAGTGACAGAAGGGTTTTAAGAGGTACAGTCTGTAATGGGAACATGCTGAGACTCGCCAGGTGTTACACACAATACGGGAAACTGTGTGAAATAATGAGCTTTAAATCCTCACCAATTCATAAAAGGTCATTTACTGGAGGTGGAACAAGATGTGCTTGTGCTTCTTTCATTTTAAATTGCAGACATTAAAAGCCTGCCCTTTTCAGAACCACACATGAAAAATGGAACAGAAAGAGAAAATATTGCAGTGGAATATAGCACTCTATTTCCTAAACGGATTCATTAAATGCAGCACAAACTTCACTTTACAGGTCAATAACAGCTGCAGAGGACAAACCTTTTATTCCAGCCTTTAATTATCATTTTTTTCATATACATTTCCTGAAAAGGTTTGAACAAAATGTATTCTCACTGTCAAAAACATTTTCGTGCCTTACAGTAAAGCTCCACATAACAATGTATTACTTTTAAATAACAAGATACTTATCTGTTTATATACCCTTAAGTAACAACACTTTTTACCCTCCTTTTTCATTAACTTGCACTTATTATTCCCTGGTAGTTATTAGAAAATAATCATTGCAGTGTGTAAGTGTAGTTTATAATATACATGAGGGTACAGAGAGCACTATTCCTGCCGAAGTGCCTCCAAGCAAGGTGCTGGATGGCTCACAGCTGCAGTTGTGCACTTTGCCTGTAGAAGATTAAAGCCAAGAGAATTTTGCTTTCAGAGGCCGAGAAGCCATATAGATAAAGTCCTTCCATAGGAGGTGGAGGAACAAAAAATGAACCTCTGCTGTGTCCTTTCATCACCTCCAGCCTTCACATGTGTACAGTAAGCAACAGAGGTCTGCCTCTTTCCACTTCCTGCCAACTAGAGAAAGCTTCTTTGATTTGCCTCTCCATCCATTTTCAAAAGCACATGACATACTGTATACCTGCTGTGAGACAAGCATTATCGCCTCACTCTTAAATTCTCTGCGAACCGTCAAGTTGCAGTTTAAATCCAAACTGTAACCACGTTATCATTTTCTCATATTAGATGTATGAAATTGTGCTATAAGTAAATTAATTATCAAGTTATGGCCTAAAACACGTTTTGTGAGGGCACAGTAATCTTGACCTTTGATCAGCAATTTTAAATATGTCCATCCTTGAGTCAAGGTTTGGGCCAAATTTGAAGAAATTCCGTCAAGGCAATCCTGAGACTTCGCATTCATGTAAAAGTTACAGACCAGAAAACATGAAACTGATCTTTGCTGTTGCCGGTGCAGAGGCCTACAAACTCTGCCAACAGCAGATGACATCTGAGAAGCAAACCTGTATATATATATATATATCTATTCTATCTGAATATTTGTAAAGCGTGAAACGACGATGTGATTGATGTGGTCAGCACCCAAATTGCAAAAAGTTAACAGGTAGCATTTATGAGCCTTGGAGAAATTGCTGTTTTATTTTATACCAGGGGTGTCAAACTCAATTTCAACTCAGGCCACATTAGCATCATGGTTGCACTAAAAGGGCCAGTTTTATATATCAGACTATATAAGTATAAATATGTAATATATATAAAATAATGTATTATATAACATTATTGCATCTGCATTGGATTATTATCGGATAGAGTAATAATTTCATAATTAACTACGTCTGAAAGCAGAAGTCTAGGGCAAACAATTGCGAGTCTCTTCAGTGCGCATCTCACAAAATGATTTTAAAAGAAAAGCCAAATTCTGGAAAAACAAAACAAAATAAGTGACATTTGGAAAAAAAAGTAACATTTCAAAAAATAAGTAACATTGTGAAAAAAAAAGTCAAATTCCGAGGAAAAAAGTCTAATTTGAGATGCATTGTGGGACATGTAGTTTATGGGCAATGTCCTTCTGTAAAGCGGCATCTAACCGTATAATTTGCTCTTCTTGCTCTATGTGTTTGTGTTGTCTCCTGGGTTCTGTAGTGCCCGGAGTCTGTCTTTTAATTTTTTTTCCTCCCAAACCCCATCCCCTCAGGAAGCCTTTGCCTCCTTTCAGGTCATCATTGTAAATGAGAATTTGTTCTTAATTGATTTTCGTGGATAAATAAAGGTTCTACTACTACTACTATAATAAACATATTATATTCTTATTATATTCAATTTCTCAGCAGCTACTTCTCCATCACTGAGCTTATCCGTAAATCCAAACCTACTACCTGTCAGCTCGACCCACTCCCCACTGCCCTCGTTAAAGCCTGTGTGCCCTCTACTTGCCCCTTGATCACAAGAATCATTAACTCGTCCCTCGCAACTGGAACTGTACCGCCAAACCTCAAAACTGCTGCAATAACAGCAACACTCAAAAAACCTGGAGCTGACCGAGATGAACTGAATAACTACAGGCCCATCTCTAACCTCTCCTTCATCTCAAAAACCCTAGAAAGAGTGGTTGCTGACCAACTTCAACAACACCTGGACAAATGCAACCTTCATGAACCGTTCCAATCGGGTTTCCGCTCAAAGCACAGCACAGAAACAGCGCTGGTAAAAATCTCCAACGACCTCCTCCGTGCAGCTGAATCTGGACTGCTCACCATCCTAATCCTCCTTGACCTCACAGCTGCCTTTGACACCATCTCACACCGACTGCTTATCAATCGTTTGGCAGACATTGGGATCACTGGTACTGCACTCTCATGGTTTTCATCCTACCTCACAGACAGAAAACAATATGTCCGTCTCAGCACCCGACGGTCAAGCTGCTCCACTGTCTCACATCGTGTTCCTCAGGGGTCAGTATTGGGTCCACTCTTGTTTATTATCTACCTACTCCCCCTTGGTACTATCCTCCGTCATCATAATGTCCATTTCCACTATTACGCCGACGATACCCAGGTCTACATTTCCAGCAAACCCAACACTGCCCTCCCCCCAACCTCTCTCACCAACTGCCTCCAGGACATCAGGAACTGGATGAGCAGGAACTTTCTAAAACTCAACGGCAGCAAAACCGAAGCCCTGCTGGTTGGCACCAAAACCACCCTCTCCAAAACCTCATCCTCCCCCGCCTCCAACCTCATCATTGATGGCTACTCCATCCCCTTCTCTGGCCAAGTTAAGAGCCTTGGTGTCATCCTGGACAGCTCCCTCTCATTTTCACCTCACATAAATAACATCACCCGGACTGCCTTCTTCCACATACGCAACATCTCCAGACTCCGCCCATCCCTTTTTTCAATCAAACTTGAGTTTGACACCCCTGCTTTATACTCTTCTGTCGTCTGGCGACACAATGTCAATGACAACAAGCAAGTTGTGTTTTTTGCTTTGCATTCAAAGTTATAGTGGGGAGTTGGTGTTGATGGAGCTGTAGTTTCAAAAACTAAAATTATCAGTGTTGACGGAAAGCTTTTGAAACTCACCTGACATTGTGTCCAACACAGTGCTGGCTGAAGGGAGACAGCATACTGTTGCTCATTGCTAAACAAAATAAGATAGGCACCAGGAGTTATGTCAGGTGGATCTCAGATCTCTGTATGTGGAAACACCTGCCAAAGTTTATACATTTTACGACCGAAAAGACTTTCAGGAAGGATAAGTTTAAACCAGTCATCCCTGTAAAAAGTGCTAGTAGCCTGAGATTGAAAAGCTGGTTGGGGGATATTAAAGAGGCCCTATCATGCTCTTTTGGGTTTCCCTTTCATGCAGTGTGTTGTATAGGTTTTTGTGCATGTCAATGGTGTGCCAAGGCTAAAATCCCAGAGCTTTCTCTATTTGCATTTTGTATTATTTTATTTAAGAAGGGACAACACACATTCTCTAACCTGAGTGCTTGAGTCAATCATGTAAATAATGTTTATTTCCACAACATAATGGCATCACTACTTAACACTCACGCTTCTATTGGCTAGCGCTCCCACACATTGTACGTGATAAGCCAAGGGGTGGGACATCTTTAAGAGGTTGAACGATCAGCGGACTGGGCTCTGGTTTCAGACAGAGGGTAAAAAGAGGTACTGCAGCACAGGCAGTATGAGAGAAATAAAGAGCTTTTTGAACATTAAAGCACGGAAACGTCTCAGTAGAGTAAATACACATATGAACCTGAAAATGATGAGAAATGTAGACTAAAATTGCGCACTCGACCACTTGCAAAGCAAACTTATGTATTCATAGGTAACTAATTAGGAGACACATATAGCGGATGAAATACGAGAACAATGCTCTGTAGCCATCAACACACTGGATATCCTGAATCTTGCTCTGATGCTCATTAAAATGGAAAAACCTATTTTCACCTGCATAAAAAAATAGCACCCGAGCTATGGATAGGACTCGCAATTTCTATTTGTCTGCCATCTGTTACACCGTCTCCAGTGCATGAAATCTGCATTTATCAGTCTATTTCATATTCACATAATGATACAAACATGGTGGTTATCTGCCACTCTGCAACCCTTTCAATATAAATAGCCTCTCCTCAGCTTTTCTGATTGAACCCTTCTTATTTAAGAACAGGCATTGTTGTGAAAGACCATGGGTGTGGGGGTGAAATCTATAGTTAGATCAGTTTTTGAATAAAGATATTCCAAACTGCCCTCTGCCTCACCTCTGCAGCCTTTTAAATCAGAAGTAGTTATCCGCTCTCACTAAATCTGAGGGGACAAGAGCGCTTTCGCCTTCATTAAATCTAAAATGTGGTCAAGCTGCAGTTCAGTGCGCACATATTGTTCCTTTCCAGAAGGGTCCAATATGAGCCAGTGTCATGTACAGATAGTGAAATCTCTCAGAGATATCCTATTTCTCATTAAGCAGTAAATGACAAACTGATCCCCTGAATTGTTTCAATTCAACAGCGGTCAAGTCTTTAGCATTGGATTTTAAAGCTAGCTCTAAATAAATATTTATATTTATCCCATGGTTTGATGCGCCTCTCTGAAATGTATGACTGGGAAGCTGCTTTCCTTGTTTCCAGTAAAAATAACGTGATAGAATAAAATTGCTGAATGACGATTAGGTACCAAGAAGATACGGTACATGTTTTCAAGATCCATTTTCATTCCCACTTTCATTAACACAATTTAAGGAGCTACCCGGGGGACAAAAGCGGCCCGTGGACCATTTTGAATCGGCCCCCAGCAAATTAAAAAGGTATAATGACTTAAGTATAATAAACTTCTGCTTGTCTTATATTGTACTTCAAATACATCCCACAGCATTGATGTGTTAATAAGCCCAATTTTCAAATAAATTCAGTCAATTAAAGTTGAAAACATGTTCTAACAAATCTAAGTTGATAATAAAAAAGCCCAATACCACATTTACAGAACAACCTTGAAATATACCCTTCATATTTCCTCTTATTATAAGCAATCTGAAGCTTCTGTTTAAAGGAATAAGCTGCTAACAAAATAAATGAAACCCTTTGGAGAGCTGTGATGTAGGGTGTTGTTTTCTTAAAGCATATTCAAGTATCAAGAATAATTTACCTACATTGGATTGATTATTCTAACTTATTACTGAACTTAAGAGGTAATACACCTCTAGTGAGTGGCCCAGCCCTTCCTATATTTGTCTGTATGTGGCCCTCGGGGAAAAAGTTTGGACACCCCTGATTTAGAACATTATTGTGACTGCCTTTTCAGCAGGTCTGATTATTGTGAATGATAAGACTTACTTTATTGATCCCAATTTGGACTATCTACACCATGAAGGGCAATGTACATGAAGTGTGCGAGAAAATGCATTCAAATATAAATGTACAAGGTACAATGTGACACTTAATACTGAATAATGGTTATTGCAGGGAAAAGTGATGGAGTCTGTTATCAAAGAGCAACATAAGAAACTCTGAGGCTGGCATCATGATTAAAATTACTCAGAAAAGTGAAGAAAAAGACGCTGAAGAATCCTTGCTCTATTCCATAAATAAGGCCTTATACTTAAGAAGCAGTTTGCTTCAATGTTATTAAGTCACACTTAACATGCTGTAGGCACAATGCATAAATACTTAATGCCAGCTGAATGACCATCATTGATCATTGGGAGGAAGCACTCTCCCACCACCTCAGCATTTCTTTAAGCGGGGACCACAGCAATAGCGAAAGGTGCAAAAGGATTGGTTGTCTCTTTGTGTTAGTGGGAGTTTGCAGCACAACAACTTCGTCCTGTACATATGCAGCCTCAGGCCAGGACCACAGGTACACAGGTATTTCTTCAATGTAGCTTTCTTTCTACACACAGAGGCGTTTTAGGTCACTGAAAGACTGACCATTTGCAAAACCCTTTCCAGAGTAAAGATTTAGAGCAACTCTGTTTTCAGGGTTGACATGAACACAGGGAGACATTTTGTGCAATGACTCACGTCTTACCTTGCTAACAAGAGTTTTTGGAGAACTAACCATGTTTTCAAAAATACCTATGAACATTGGATTAGGCCTCAGTGGGCTCTTATTCCCGTAATATACCAAACATTGTCCCACCTTTAAAAATAACTGAATCATCTCCGGCATCTGTAGCACTTTTTAGGGTAAACAGTTATGAAGTGTTTATAAGCCATTAAGTCTGCACCATGTGTAAACTCAGCAATTATTTCCCCCACTTTTTTTTAACATGCTGCACAACATTAGAAAACATTTTGTTCCTACTCTGGTCCATACACTGAGATATAATTAGATAATAAGGCATAATACAAAATCTATAATGGATGGGATGTAATCATTCAGAACTAGTTAATTCATTAACACATGTATTCAAACCTCAGGAAATATAAAACAAATGTGTAGGTTTTCCAAGTGGCCACACTGAAAAAGGTGGAGTAAGAAGACCACCGTTTGGGTGAAGAGATGCAATACAGGTTCAATGTGGGGATCATTGTGTATGTAAATTGACAAGAAGAGTTTATAATGGCCAGATTTATCTTCATCAAATAAACTTACGTTGTATATTTAAAATGTATCATTGTATGCCAAAATGGCTGGTCTGAATAACATTTTAAGTATAAAAAGTATGTGAAACATTTGGTTATAGTAGTAAGTAGAAATTCAGTACTAATTCAAAAAGTAGGAAAAATAAAGATTATCCTCATTTTTGCTTTTAAAAGTTCCTGAAAAGAAATAAAGTACCACAGCATTCTGTGTCTCTCTGCCAAACTTCCCTGCTTCGTTAATCCTCGCCTGAAAGCCGTCTCAGAGTATTAAAACTAAATAATGAGAGGGATATGCTTCTGTAATGCAGAGTTATATCACCCCCTGGGGAAGATTACATGTTCCCTGAGCAGTTTCGCAGGGGACATCTAGTAACGATTGTCCATCAGTCTGTTGGATTATGGAATTTGAATTGTTATTTAAAAACAAACTAAACAAAAATAAGGCTTTTTGCGATGGAAAACAAGTGGACAGATACTATACTCTTCTGCCTTATATCCACTCAGGTGCTCTCCATTAGGTCACTTTATCATTGATTTGAATGTGATTGAACCCTGCAATATGCAATATTAAACGGCTGTGTGCTGAGGCTAATCGATTACACCCTACATTATGGATGCTATAGCTGTTTCACTCTAATGCTGCAATCTCACAATGTTAACAAGTAATGTTTCGGTTTTACAGTCGCTGATGAGTTTGGATCCTGCTTCTTGTAGGATAAATGAATGATTTTGTTCATACAGGCCTAAAGCTAATATTTATATTGTTAAACGAGTCCCTTCTGCAGGCCTCTGGGTCAAGGGTAGACGTGTGTGCCTTTGCTCACTGCAAACAGTATGATTTGTAATGCAATGAGTATATTATTATTATTACCTCTGCCAAGAAGGTTATATGTTTGCTCTGTTGGTCTTATAGTGTGTTTGACAGTTTGTTTGCCAGCAGGAGTACAGAAAAAACTACCAGATTTCATGGTACTTTGTGAATGGTTGTAGAATGAGCAAAATGTTCGAGCTGATCCGAATATAAGGTGGATACACAAATTAATTGACGTAGTAATGTTATATTATATAGGTTTTTGTCCAAGTAAATGGACTGAACAAGGCTAAAATCCCAAAGTTCCCACACACACTCCCCCTGCCTGAGAAGCCTCCATTGGGTTTGTGCTTTTATTGGCAAGTGCTCCAACACATTTCATGGTAACTTAATAGGTTAATAGGCGAGACATCTATTAGCGGATGACCAATCATAATATAGACGGCCAGCTAACCAATCAGAGCAGACTGGGCTCTGGTTTCAGACAGAGGGTAAAACGAGATGCTGTTGCACAGGCAGTATGAGAAAAATAAATACCTTTTTGAACCTTAAAGCATGGAAACATGTCACAGTAGAGGCACAAAACACTTATATGAACCTGAAAATAAGCATGATGGGGCCCCTTTAATCCTCTGAGCTATAAAATACAACAGATAATCTTTTCAGTGTCTCATTAAAACAATAAAGCCAGAAGAAAAACTTCCTAATGTGGGAAATGGGACAATCAAATAAGCATTTGAATGCACC
This sequence comes from Notothenia rossii, assembly GCF_949606895.1. NCBI lineage: Eukaryota > Metazoa > Chordata > Actinopteri > Perciformes > Nototheniidae > Notothenia > Notothenia rossii. Next base: position 62,711,210 of record NC_136906.1, on the reverse strand, counting down.
ATTGGTCTAGGCCATGTCTGCTCCAAGTGTAATTATAGTGTATTCCTTTTTAAGTTGTTTTTAGTTGTAATTTGTATTCATGACCTGAGTTAGCTTCTATGAATCATAGAAGTTTAACCCTTCTTCTGATCTTCTGATTCATCTTAAATGAAGTGTCATGTGACATGTATTGCCTGTGTGAGAGACCCAGAGATCCAATAGGTAATGAGAGTTGGGCAGGGGCAAGCAGTACCGAGCATGCTGTGGTTCATGTTTGGCACCTTGAACCTGTAAACAACAAGGAAGCCTAGCATTTCTTATTATGTTTTGTCAAATGTAATCACCCATCTCTTCACGGCCCAGTTTTGCTTGTGCACTTCAACCTGTTTACACAGAGAATACCAAGCGCGATGTGTGGCGTTTCCCTGTTGTAGCCTCATTACACCATCCTAATTTGCACACCTGTCAACAACAGGCCACGGAGCAATGGAGAGAGAGAAATAACACATATTTTGTTCATTAATTCACTGCAGGTAGTACATTCCCCCAGACGGTTGTAATACATGTTTGAGAGGACGGCATGATGACGAGGCTCTTATTATTGTGATCACACGTGGAGACGGAGAGTCCCTCTGAGGTTCCTGAGGGCGATGGACCTCTAGGGGCCCAGACACTGCGTAAATAACAAGGTCGTATGAACTGTGCGGTGAAGCTTTTATTTCTTTTTACCAGACGTCCCCTTTGGATGCACTCACACCGCCAGATAAATTACAAACCCTTAAAACAACACCCCAGCCACATCTGGGGGCACAGGCTCCTAAACCTGGAATAACTCAACACGACCATCTGCAGACTCAACACGGAGTGTGGTGCTGCATTAGAACGGACTGAATATTAGTTTTGGCTAGAAGTTCAGAAGACAGGGAGGCCAGATGACCAGCAGATGACTCTTATGCAAAGCGAACATACGCCATGTTTTGTAGATATATAATTAGATAACAGGGAATCATTAAGAGACTGCAACGTGTTTTTCATCAACATAGGACATTTTTGAAATAGTAACCTTTTGTCAGACACCTTAATAATGCATTACAATCATACTAATCATGCATTGTAATCTGCCCGTAGCACTGTATAATTAGAGTTATAAGCACTCATTATCATTAACAATGCATTTGAAAAATAATTATACCACGCAGTCTCACCCAGTCGCAAGAACAAATGTTGGCAATCCTCATTTTTGTCAAATCCCAGATGTGTTGAATGTCATTATATATATATATTATTATATTTTTACTGCCACATTATGCAGTTTAATCATATAACTCATTTTAGGTATGCATTTTAGACATGGGCTTACCAGAATGTCAGTGATAGACTAGTTATTATGCATCATGATACTTTATCAGTCATCATAAAATGCTTTAAAATGATAGCAAAGTGTAAGCTATCACGCATTATAAGTATGATTGTTGTGCATTATAGACATGGGTGTCGTAGAAAGTGTTAACTGTGACATCAAACTTTGTTTTTGTGATTTCCAAGGAATATTCAGTCTCTATCAGGATTGCAAATGTGCTGAAAATGTCATTTTGTGCTGTATTGCATCTTTAATGGGACTCATTAACTTTGCTTATGCATTCAGCCAAGTAATTGAATTCCCTTTGTCACGGTTTGTGAAACAAGCAGGACCCAAATGCAGATATAAAACTGAAACTTCCTTTATTTCAAGGCTATGATATATATGTACAATGACAAACAGAACACTCACCGCAGAACTAGTCAGGGAACAAGACGAACCGAACCAAGACAGACAGACAACCCAGAACTTAAATACACACAAGACTCAATCACACAACAGGACACAGGTGAGGAGGGAGGAGAAAACACAGGGGCCCAGGTGAACATAATCAGACCATTAGACACACCAGGGAAACTAATGACAAGACAATAACCCAAAGGAAAACATGACATGGAAAACAGCAAAAACACCCAAACCTACAAAACTATAAACGTGACATAACATGAGAATCGTGACATAACCCCCCCCTCAAGGGACGGATTCCAGACGTCCCAAAAAAACAAAAATCCAGCAGGGTGGGTGGAGGGGGTCTGGAGGACGGGTCTCGGGCGGACGGCCCGGGGGCAAGGCAGAGTTCAAAAAAGGGGAATTCGGGCGGACGGCCCGGGGGCAAGGCCGAGTTCAAAAAGGGGAATTCGGGCGGACGGCCAGGGGGCAAGGCAGAGTCCGAGGAGGGGTGAAGACCCGACAGCTCCGGAGGCCGGTCAGGAGCCGGTGTCGGCAAGGTCCCCCATGGAAGAGGACACAGGACCGGCAGGATCCCCGGCAGGAGAGCAGTCGGCGGAATCCCCAACGCGACAGGACATGGAGTTGGCAGGACTCCCAGCGGAAGAGTAGTCGGCGGGACCTCCAACGTGGCAAGACATGGAGTTGGCAGGACCCCCGGCAGAAGGGCAGTCTGCGGGACCTCCAACGGCTCAGGACATGGGGTTGGCAGGACCACCGGCAGAAGAGTAGTCTGCGGGACCTCCAACGGCACAGGGCATGGGGTTGGCAGGACCCCCGGCAGAAGAGCAGCGTGCGGGCCCTCCAACGGCTCAGGACATGGGATTGGCAGGACCCCCGGCAGAAGAGTAGTCTGCGGGACCTCCAACGGGACCAGACATGGAGTTGGCAGGACCCCCGGCAGAAGAATAGTCTGCGGGACCTCCAACGGCACAGGACATGGGGTTGGCAGGACCCTCGGCAGAAGAGCAGTCTGCGGGACCTCCAACGTGACAAGACATGGAGTTGGCAGGACCCCCGGCAGAAGAGTAGTCTGCGGGACCTCCAACGACACTTGAGTGAGTTGGTTCGCCAACAGAACACGGGGAGCTGGCGTCGGAACGACAGCCATCAGGACACGGGGAGCCAGCGTCGGACGGACAGCCAACTGGAGACGAGGTGCTGGAGTCGGCCGGTACGCCGACAGGATTCCGGGAGCTGGCGTCGGACGGACAGCCAACCGGAAACGAGGTGCTGGAGTCGGCCGGTACGCCGACAGGACTCGGGGAGCTGGCGTCGGACGGACAGCCAACCGGAGACGAGGTGCTGGAGTCGGCCGGTACGCCGACAGGACTCGGGGAGCTGGCGTCGGCCGATGAGTCAGCAGGTGACGAGGAGCTGGAGTCGGGACCATGGTTACTGGAGCCGGCACTGAAGCCAGGACCATGGCTGTAAGAAACTGTTCTGGAGCCGGAAACATGGCTGTAAAGTTCGGTTCTGGAGCCGGAAACATGGCTGTGTGGGCCGGTTCTGGAGCCGGAAACATGGCTGTGTGGGCCGGCACTTGACCCGGAAACATGGCTGTAAGGTCCGGTTCTGGAGCCGGAAACATGGCTCTTGGGGCTTGAGCTGCTAGGTGGCCTTGCAACTCCTCCTCTTAGCAGCCGCCTGAATACTCCGTGGACCTCCATAAGCCAGACGAGTTCCAGAATATGACTCCTGGACAGGAGCAGGAACTGGGGCAGAAGCACGGGTTGACTTCAGACGGAACCCACCAAGGCGTATGGTGCCAGGTTGGGAATTGGGAGACATGGAGCTAGCATGCCTGGGGCTAGCAGGCCGGGAATCACACACTGAGAGGAAGTCCAAAATCCAGCCAGGTAAGAATTTAACTAAACCTGGTTTCTCCATTGCACTCTGGTGTGCCTCAGCCCGAACAGCCTCTCGCTGCTGACCCCTGGATGCTCCCAACCATCGACTAGAGCAGACAGCCAAAGCAACGGTTAACTCCAATATCTCCTGCTCGAAAGGATCTGCTGAGCCCATATTTCTGGTCGGTTCGTACTGTCACGGTTTGTGAAACAAGCAGGACCCAAATGCAGATATAAAACTGAAACTTCCTTTATTTCAAGGCTATGATATATATGTACAATGACAAACAGAACACTCACCGCAGAACTAGTCAGGGAACAAGACGAACCGAACCAAGACAGACAGACAACCCAGAACTTAAATACACACAAGACTCAATCACACAACAAGACACAGGTGAGGAGGGAGGAGAAAACACAGGGGCCCAGGTGAACATAATCAGACCATTAGACACACCAGGGAAACTAATGACAAGAAAATAACCCGAAGGAAAACATGACATGGAAAACAGCAAAAACACCCAAACCTACAAAACTATAAACGTGACATAACATGAGAATCGTGACACCCTTTGGTTGTGAAGAAGCTCCTTTCTGCATCTCTCTATACCTCTACCTTTGTGTAGCTGCACAGTAAAGCCATTAATACATGTTATTTAAATCGCTGGCTTTTGCTTCATATAATGGTTGAAAAGACAATATTAATATTGGTTGGTGCTTTAATAGAATTCAGTGTGATCACTCATGTGTGTTTGTGGTGTGTAGTTTTCTATCTCATATATTTAGGCAAAATAGCTCAATTTCTCAGATCCAATAGATGTTTTTCTCCCTCCAGCTTACGACCTTTAATTGTACAAATGTCATCTGACTATGTTGAAGGTGGTGTATGGCATCAGAGGAAGAAAGATATTCACATGTTCCCTATAGAGCCCTGTGGCGACGAATTAAATAAGTCCGCTCTCACGACATTAATTGAATTCAAAACATATACATAAAGAAAACTGTCTGTTTGATATATCCGCAAGGACAATGAGACATTTATTATTATTGTTTTATTAAAAATATTGTTTTATTAAAATAGCCAAAATATGTGGTAACTCATTTTGTACAACAGGGAATTTACACAAATACTCCAGCTAGATACTGTGTTTGTGAACTCACAACATAACAATAATTATGTATCTATCTGTCATAACTAAATCATGAACTGGGATCATCTCTGTTGCGCTCAGTTAGAATTGGTAAACAGGTTAGTACATAGCAAATAATAGGAAAAGCAAACACATGTGACACCCTGAGAGACACTTTGAACACAGTGGACGGGTTCAATTGAAAGATGCCTTTAAAATTCATATTCACCCTCACGCCAACTCCATATGATTACCTGTCTCCCACAGGAGTTATGGCACGAGACATTCCGTTGACATGAGGACAAAAAAGAAAGGCATAAAGACAAATCTCTGCGGAGAGTTGAGAGCAGCAGGGGGATAAAAAAAGGACAGGGGAACATTTCCTGCATGTTGTGGAGGCAATTTGGAAACAAATAAATTACATGAGCCCTCCTCTTGGTTATGCTGTCATGGCAGAGTGGTGAAACCATCCATTAGTTCTCCATTACCTGTCAGCCTGTTGCCACAGGTTGACAGGATTTACGCCCCACAAGACATATCTGATCGCAGCGAGCACCACGGCATGCATAGTCATTAGGATATTCTGGTATAGAGGAGGTTGTGAGCGAATGTCAGCACACACACATGCTCATTAAAAGTCAGGTAGGAAATCCGTAAACAAAATTCGCTTTACTTTAAATCAAGCACAACTTCTCAGTAAATCCAAAGCCTGTCAGTTTGACCTTCAAAACCTCTGCTTTGCACACCCTTTTCAGAGATTTCATTTCAAGGATGCACTTGAGGAAAAATAAAAGATAATAGAGTGGTGCAGGAATATGTAAACACAACCTTGAAAATAGTTAGTTAGCTCGGCTTGAAGTCAATGTTGTTTAGTTTGTTTTTGGTTAGAAGCCTGAAATAAGGTCTGTAGTAAACACAGGGATGTTCATGTTTGGTTCTATGACATAAAATACAAGAAATTATACCAATTGTTAATGTCTGAGGTTTCTATGTGTCCTAAAAACGACTGAATGAGACACCTAAACATCATCACGCGGAGAATTAGCCGCTTTTAGCTTAGCGGTGTTGACGTGAGGTCATGCGACGTGATGTAGTTTGTCTATGGCCCAGTGTTAGGTATTTACTTCAGGTTATGTTTTTTTCGCTTCAAAAATGATAAAGTAGCGTTTCTACACTGAACAAAAATATAAACGCAAAACTTTTGTTTTTGCTCCCATTTTTCATGAGATGAACTCAAAGATCTAAAACATTTCCTATACAGTATGCACAAAATAACCATTTCTCTCAAATATTGTTCACAAATCTGAAAAAATCTGTGATAGTGAGCACTTCTCCTTCGCCGAGATAATCCATCCCACCTCACAGGTGTGGCATATCAAGATGCTGATTAGACAGCATGATTATTGCACAGGTATGGCCACAATAAAAGGCCACTCTGAAACGTGCAGTTTTGCTTTATTGGGGGGGTCTGGGGGGGTCCGAAAACCAGTCAGTATCTGGTGTTAGGGTTAGGGTTAGGGTTAGGGTTAGGCTAATGTTGTGAATCGAGTGGCCTGTGTTCGTCGTCCATAACATACGCCTGCCCATACCATAACCCCACCATCACCATGGGCCACTCGATGTGGGATGGATTATCTCGGCAAAGGAGAAGCGCTCACTATCACAGATTTTTTCAGATTTGTGAACAACATTTGAGAGAAATGGTTATTTTGTGTATGTAGAAAATGCTTTAGATCTTTGAGTTCATCTCATGAAAAATGGGAGCAAAAACAAAAGTGTTGCGTTTATATTTTTGTTCAGTGTATATTGGACTACTTTACAGAACAAAACATTTAAGTATCATTAACATTATAATATATGTTATTTTGTTGTACTTGCTTGTAAGCGCTAACAGCACCAGGAAAAGCGCTATATAAATGTAATGTATTATTATTATTAATATAAAGGGAGTCCTTGTGTAGCTAACCCCTACAGAAATACATCATCCTTTCACCACTCTATTGTGAGAACAAACTCACATGCAGGTCTCCTTTGAAAAAGAGATCATTGATCTCAATGGGATTTCACCTGGATAAATAAAGGTTTTCAATTGAATTGAATTGAACATAATTGCTCCATGAAATGGCTTCCCAGTAGGATTGGGGGCCGGTTTTAATTTACTTCGAATCTCCTTGAAAGTTTTATGATAAATCACCTTCCTGCACATCCAGACAGCTCTGCATGTAGCTTCCTGTACAGAACATGCAGGCCTGTCCGCAGCTCGGCACCGAATACAGCTGACCTCATTGTTCGCTCGCCTGACTAACTTCCTCTGCTTCTTTCACTTTTCTCTCCCTTCTCCGTGGTATAGCCGCAGCAACCAAACAGCCAGCATTTCTGGATGATGTATGTTTTCATTCTCCAAACAGCCACAAGGCTGTGCAGATATTGTCAGTAAGCTCTGAGGCGCAGAGCTGAGATTGCGATCTAGAATTAGCTGAAGGCCACGCAGGCAGCCTGACATTATGCAGAATGTAGGCTGTTTCATTTTCATGTGTTATTCAATTATTTTGGCTTCGCATTGCTTTTTGAAGAGAATGAAAATATATCGATCATCTCTGCAGGGGTCTATGTTCACAGCATCCACCATATTCATAAACTTCTCAGCTTGACAGTGCATAGAGGCTGCAGAGACAGATCAGAAAGATTCTGCTTGCTCGTTCACTTTTGGAGATTAATATACTCAATTTGTCCTTTAGGATTGTTCTATTTTTGGATTTAATTTTGAGTGTGTGTGTGTGTGTGTTTTCTCTTCCATTAGTGGGCAGGGCCCTCACGCTCTGCATTGGCCAAACAGCTCGCTGCACCCGCACTGCGAGGGGGACCCAAGTTCCCGTCAGCAGAAACACGTGGGTTTGCTATCCTGGCTCCAAAAGGGTGGAATGAGCTCCCCATTGAAATCAGGACAGCAGAAAGCTTACACATCTTCCGGCGCAGACTGAAAACTCATCTCTTTAGACTCCACTTCGATCGATTGAATTACTCACAAAGCACTAATATACTAATAAAGGGCTGGCTTATCTAAAGCCAGTTGAGTAGCACTTGAAATGTTTGGCTCTATGAAACCTGATGTGCTTATATGATTCTGTTTTCTTCAAGGTTGTATCTTCCTGGTCAAATGCACTTATTGTAAGTCGCTTTGGATAAAGGCGTCAGCTAAATGCAATGTAATGTAATGTAATGTAACATGTCAACCACCCACCCACTATTCCCCACCATCAATCTGGCAACATGATTTTAAGGGCCACATGTTATTTAAACTAATTGAAAACTGTTTCACCCCTCAAAGCTAATTAATTCCCAAAACCCAGACACATCCATTTCACTTTTAATACAAAGCAAACACTGCACTCTTGTTTATTGAAATGAAACACTTCCAGTGCACACAACATCATTTAGATGTTTTGGGGTGAGTGGTCTGAAGCGCCCTTGTTCATTTAAATTATTTATCCACAAAAATATGCCTTACAAAGCGGACAAGGTTTTTTTCAGTTGAGGTTTTCCTAAGAAATAGCTTAACATTTAATAAGAAAGCTCAGAAGGATGCTTTGGTGCTGCGGCGCAACTGGTTCTCCTTCATTCATTTTGAACTTGGCTCAAATGTAAATAAAGGAATAAAACGCCCCCCCAAAGAACACAGAATTTCTGTGAACGATGCTGCTTTGATTTCTCAGCAGCCAGAGAACCCAGAGAAGCCTTGAAATTCAGTACTAAAAGGGAACCATTAGCCCAATGCAAGTCAGTTATATTTTTTATAGCAAAAACACAAGCCCTCGAAGATGTTTATCCCCCATTGACATGGGCATTGGTGTCAGCTGTAGCTTTGCTGGAAGACTCAAAACAATGTAAAGACTGACTTATCTACCTTGGTAAAATATGAATCTGGAAATCCTGTAATCTTATGATTTGATATAAAAAACAAAGTTTAGGTGCATATCCACAAAAACACATGCAGGGATTTAGAGTTTTAAACCAACTGACAAAAAAAAAGGATTATATGCCGTGACAAGATGTCAGATTATGTCCATAAAAATGAAAGACAAGCATTTCCTTTGTCGGATTACCATCTCAAATGTGATTATTGGACGTTTGATAATGTCCCAATGTTTTGCCTGATTCCCTCCGTCTCTGATTGAAATATTCAGCTTCCTATTGAACTCAATTTCTTTGATGCAACGGTACATTGTTTGCCTCGATTTCTTTCATTTCTTTCTCGTGTTCCACACTCGTGCTGGATCATCCTTCAAACAGGATGATGTGTGAAGGATGCAGCTTAATGGTTCATATATAAACCCCGGCCTCAATCTGCGATTCCTTTTCATTACGGGCACCGTGGAAAAATAAATCTCTATTCTTAGTCTTCCCTTTGTTGTGGGGGAAAATACACTTTATATGTACGTTGTTTCCCAAAAAGTAGCCATAAAAAACTCTGAAAAACTGTAATGAACACTGACACTTTCTGCTGTGAATCAGAACTCAACCCCCTAAACAGTTTGCAGATATACGAGAGTCTACTCTCTTTTGCTGAAGGCGTTTCAGTTCCTGGTGAGGAATGTTGTGTGGAGCGTGAAATAGTTTCATAAAGCTTAAGGGAGGAGGTGTGTTTGATTCATCACTATTTCGAAATTGATATGGAGTGTACTGTCGACCGTAGCTTTCTTTTAAATGCCATCTGTTGTTTGGGATGCCAACATGTAGGAATCTGCATATCACAAAACTAATGAGAAACTAATGGCGCAGCACAAAAAAGTCCATGAATGCGAGCTGTGACATTACATGGAAGGAAATGATCCGGGCATGCAGTGACTCGTCTAGGTTCTGTTTCCCATTAAGCAAATGGCTTTTTTCTTTTTCAATAAATGCAGATTCTTTTTTCTCCCAGTCGACTTAAAGATCACCTCTTCTGAAATCACACTCAGAAAAAAATACAAAGTCAAATTGATGCATCTTGATAAACACAGGCACACAACTTATAGAAGTAGACCTTTTACAAAACTATAATAAAATATTATAAAGAGGAATCATCTCTACCTGTGCGAAGAAAAAACTGTTTTATTAACGGAACTGCCTCGATCCACTGTCTGTCTGCACACATACATCAACAATGATCACCTTCACAAAACTTCCAGCCTGTCCTCCTCCAGAAAACGACCAAATAGGTCGATTGTTCAGCAGCTTATTAAGACCTATAGTCACGTTTTAAAGTTTAGCACCTCTAGTGGTCATGTAAGAAACAACAAATTGCGGCAATTGCAAACGCTCCGGAGTGTCGTTTATTCACAGATAACCCTCTCTGAAAAATCCTAAATTGTAGGATAGTTTGGCCATTAAAATTCTTTTCGATTAGATTTAGATAGATAGCGAGAAGTGTATATTGTACTTTTAGAATCTACGTCCAGTGGATGTGTAGGATCTATAGTTTGATAGATATTACGAACATGATTTGAGGTTTTGCCAGGAGAATGTGTATATCTGACCCACTCTATCGAAATCGGAAGTCGCAACGGCTCATTTAAAAAATAAACGTGGATTTGCGTAAAAAAATAGTTTTTCGGGGGGTTCGGGTGTTTTGTTTGATTTTAAATAAACAAAGTCTTGGCTTTCAGAATATGAAACTTTTATTTCGAAAATCACACGATAAATACATTTTTGAAGCTTGTAAAGGGAAGATGACAGGCATTAGAGAAATGAGAACGCTTTTGTCACGTTCTCCTGGCGAGACCTCAAATAATCTTCGTAATATCTATCAAACTGTAGATCCTATCCACTGGACGTGGATTCTAAAAGTACAATATACACTTCTTGCTAGAAATCTAATCAAAAAACATTTTAATCACCAAACTATTCTACAATTTAGGATTTTCCAGAGAGGGTTATTTGTGAATATACGACCCTCCGGAGCGTTTGCAATTGCCGCAAATTGTTGTTTCTTATACGACCACTAGAGGTGCTAAACTTTAAAACGCGACTATAGGTCGTAATAAGCTGCTGAACAATCGACCTATTTGGTCGTATGAGTTGGAGGTCTTGTTGAAAACTTCACAGGAAATGGATGCCCTGTCCAGTCGAAGGAGCGTGCTACAACTTAACTAAGTTGTAGTTTAAAAAATTGAAATGTACCAAAATGTCTGCTTTTGTTTCGCGAGAGCTACAACGGTTCTCAATTCTGAGAGTTACAGTATGCTTCTTGCATAGAGTTTGCGGTTTGTTGCTCGTGTCGGGTTCTGGTGATTTATTAATGCATATTTTTGCATGTTGGGCAGTGTGAAATGGCTCTCATTATGTGCTGGGAGCAACTGGCCTGCAGCGGGCCTCTCTAATGGGCACAGCCAGGAGGACGCTGAATAACAAAGCTGCTATGTTGTGTGTTTTTAAGACTAGAATGTGTATTGTGTATTTAGTTTTAATGAAATATTCAATGTAATCTGTTGACAAACATTTTTTGTTTTAATACAGGACTAAGACTAGATAAAAAAATAGAGAGAGAAAATATATGAAAATTCAGGACTAAAGAGGGACCAACATGTAATGATTTGTCTTCAACTCAAACTAGAATAAAAAAAATAAAAATGACTGAAATGTCATTACAACTAATAAACAAAACCCTAAACGTAAACGCTGCCCGGGTTACAACTGGTTGCAATTGATAAAAAAGTGTTTTCTGTAGATGAAAAAAATAGGTCGACATATTAGAAAATACTCCTAAATTGAGAAGATCTCCATTTGAAGAGACGTATCAACATTTTAATCTACTCTTGGACGGATGCAAATAAGCCCTTCACTCAAAATGTCAAACTACTTTTTGAACATTAAATGCCAGATTTGTTTACCCATTTGCTCACCACTCATGAATTGCAACATTAAGTGATGTGTGTTTTGATCGAATTGCTGTTTTTCTGCACAGACGGACTGCTCCAGCGACAGCGAGAGTGAGGACAACTTCATAGTGGTCCCCCCTCGAGACCACCTGGGCCTGGCCATCTTCTCCATGCTGTGCTGTTTCTGGCCCCTGGGAATCGCAGCATTTTACTTCTCACAGGGGGTGAGGACACACACATGGGAACACATGCATGCATCGCAGACAACTATAAAGACGTGGTTTTTCACACATGCTTAAGGACACAGCATCCGTTTGTTGTTGTGCCTCCTCCCACACACACAAGCATACATGTGAATACCCAGCAGTATGTATGATTCATCACAAATATCGGAAGGCGTCTCACATAAAAATAGACTGACAACTGACTCCCTAACTGCCAACACAAGGCCAGTTCTAACTGGGCAAGCCATCAATACCTCAAGGCCAATCTTTAACACTCGCTTGATGCTCTGTAAACAAGCTGTAATCCGCCGTAAGGAACAGTATCTATAACTCACTTTCCAGGCTCTTTTATATTCAAACCCCAAAAAACAAGAGCTGCTAAAACTACTAAGAAAAGAGATGGCCTTTGAACTATTGGTGTTTTCGAGGGGATTTAATCAGGTCAACCGTAAGGTCAATCGTAGGTCAACCTACGATTTTAACGTCAGTCTCTCAGACACAATAAACACCCTTGTTTTGACTACTTGAAATAAGCATTTGTTGAATGAAAAGGCAATAGAAAAAACAACCATTTTTTTATCAGGTATTTTTTATTCTTTAGGACTTCAAACTGTAGGCTATGCTTTGGTGCTCAAATATTAAACTGTGTCTTTAAGTTTAAAAAAGTAGATTTATCGCTTGGATCTTCAATTATGATCCTAACCCTAACCCAAATAGGTTGACGTGGATGCTGTAGCAGAATCAGCTATCAGCATCAGACCGGAGTAAAATGTACTGAAGAGCAAAGAATAGCATCGAAAGTTTTTTTTTTTATACAAAAAATATGTTTTTCTTTTCTCCCGCCATGTTTTGCCAAGAGTTTGATTGACAGATGAGTCATCTAGTCCCCTGCCAAGCATTTTTTGAAAGCTTCCCAAACACTTTCCAACTGGTCCTTTGTTACAAACCATCTGGTACGTCAGGTAAACTGACATTTTCTTGACGGAAACATAAACCCACATAATTAAAAAGATGGCATTTATTTCCAAAGAGAACAAGTGTGTGAGGTTTGAGAGTACGACCTCTCACGGTGTGATGAGGCGGCACTGTTCATTATGAAGCTTTTGACATTAGCAAACTGCACATACTGTAATGGTGGTTTAATGGATTCAACTGGACTTCCTGCCTCAAAGTCGATCACGTTTTAAAGCACATGTAAACACACGCACTAGAGACAGGCAAGCTTTCCAGTAAATTGGTCTGCTTTTGACTATAATTTCTTATCAAAAGCTTGAGCATTTAGCTGACTTATCTGCGGGGGCGAGGAGTCCGAGGCAGATTAAGGCGGTCAGTGAATTATCTTGTCAGGAGCTAATTTGATTCTTCCTGGATAATTATGGGGAAGTGATGGCTGTGTTTAGGGATGGATGGCTTTCCTGCCAAACTCACTCCTTTAGAAGGTGCTGTCCACAAGAGCTGTCAGGAAAATATACGGTGGGAGTCGGGGATCGCTTCATTTTATAGCTCAATACCCCACTTCACTGGTCTTCATTATATCCAATCGTTCAGGGAGCCCCCGTAACTAAATCAATTAATTCTGGAAGGATTGAGACCAAGAAGATTGTCAGGTTTAAGCAGAAGATGGTGTGAAATGTGTATATCGGTGTGGACTTCTGTCCTGAGAAAAGTTTGAAGCGATCTGTACTGAACAACAAAGTCAATTCATATTTAAGGATGAATTACATATTTTTTTGTAGAAATCTACCTAAAAGAACGCAAAGCTACGTTTTCACACCTTATTTGCAAACAGCTTGGCTAAGTACCCTAAAGACTCAGACCCTTTTTTAAATCAACTTTAATGTAATTTAAGTTACTTGAACTTTAAGGATTTCATTGTATGCTACGTTAGACTACTGCACATTTTAAATGCTAATATTGTACTTTTTCCTTTCCTACATTTATCAACTGGCAGCTTTTGTAATTAGTTACTTTACAGATACATTTTATAAGGTAATACAACATAAAAATCAAGTAACAAATAAACATTGAAATATAAATAAAGGTTTAAATATCCAGCAGCACTCAACAGAGTCATTAAGCTCTACCTATAAATTGTGATCATCAATCATCATCAATAATCATAATCCAGTAATTGGACATACATAATTCTAAATGCGTAACACATACTTTTACTTGTGGTACTTATGTATATTTTGATGTCAATACTTTTGTACTTTTACTAAAGATCCAAGTACTTTTTCCAACACTGCTACAGGGTAACCAGATGCATTATGGGATATGAGAAAGGCAGCAGGAAGTGGCGAGAGAAAAAGTTTAGAAATGATAGCACATCAGCTTTGTCACTTACTCTGAGGACATTTACAAACAAACAGCTTAGCAACTGTAATAGAGTTTGTGGATCAATAGTGTTTTTGTCCCAATGGAAGGTCAATCCTCTTCAAACAGAGCGAGCCGCTGCATGGCTTCCCAAGGAGAGCGAGGTCATGAGCGAACATACAGAAATCAACATGCTGCTTTGAACATGCTCATATCCTATTTGCCAAAGACTACATCCTTAATTCTGTGTCTTTATGGTAAATAGTGCCGTTTTAGGATTCACCGCCCGCACACAACTCACCATGACTACCACACTAAGGGTATCTGGGAGAAATTCGCTTGCAGCATTTGATTGGGAAGCGGAATTGAGTTTCAATTATTGCCACTAATAGGGTGAGTGTTTTGTTTTGAGATGCTGATAAATGTTTCTCTCGGCTCTGAGACATCTGTGCTGGAGACTGCAGTGTTGAGGAGCCGAAGCGATTCCTTTCACGATTATGCAAATAAGACTCCCCTGAAGTTATCTTTCGGCTTACAAGTCGTAATAATGGATGAAAACGAATGAGCTAATTATTGCGAAACGGGTTTATGTATTCACTTGCGTGTCTGTGTGGGGGAGTTGGAGAGACACCGCACAAAAAGCATAGAGAGAAGGAGCGAAACAGGGCTTTGTGTGTTGTTTATTTGCAAGAAAAACCTGTAAAGGGTGCTGAATTGACTTCCGAGAGCGCGTCGCAGCGTGAGTCTACATGCAGCTCAGTCTGAGATTTTATCTTTTTCTCCATGACACCACATTTCAATCATTTTGTCAAGGTTGTAGAGATAAAGCCATAATGCTTCTAACCACTTTCCTCTCAAGGGGATTCAAGGAAATACATTCACACAGTGACGCTTGTAAGGCACATTTTACAAAGCTGATGCTCACGAGCACACACAATTACTACACATGTTTTCCACATATTATTCTTAGTTATGTATATCCCTCGGAAAGAGCCACAGCATGTGTTCATTTTTAGGTGGAGAAAAACAAATCACTTTGGTGCTTCAGTGGAAAAATCGAATAATAAGCACGTGCCCTTCAATTCAGCCTCCTTCCAGTGATGTCGGCAATTACACTGTCCACCATTACATTATGTCTCTTTTCTTGGATTCGCTCTTCCTAAAGACCTTGCTGTGGGGGACTTTTGTTTCAATAATTACTGTATTGACATGGAAGCCAGTGGCTCTGCCTTGAATACATGTCCTTTGTCGAGATTTGCTTTCTGACCTTTCGAGGCATTTGTCTAAAGAGTCTTTTTTCCCAGCTCTCATCTGGATGTCTTTGTCTCACACTATTAGGCATTATCCTCTCAACCCTTCCTGGCACTAATGAAACAGTTCACAGTGGGGGAGTGTTTTTCTCTACTAGCAACCATCGCTGAAAGCTGGGTGGACGCACGCTCATGGACTGTTAGCGCCGTGTTATGCATGCCCACTGCACCTCGCGGGAGCGCGCACAGCGTAAAGCAAATACTCACAGACATTTCAATGATCTGTTCGGAAAAGTTAGGTTTGGAAACTACATCATTTCATGGAACAGGGAGCCCCTCTGCCGGGAAACTTTGGCGCTGTTCTGAGTTTGTTCTAATCCGTCAAAATGACGGACGGCTTTCAGATTTTTCCATCATTGTTAAAAAAGATAAGTCATAGATGGAAAATATTCGGTTAACGCGACCTCTGGTCGAAATATGAGTGTAGGGAGCTTAAGAGTAATATAAACATACATGTGCACAAGCATACACATAGTGTAAAAAGGAAACCAAATTGTGTGATTACTAAAACACCTAGAAGGTCACCACAATAATATCATGTGTATCATTGACATGATATCAACATTACATATTTTCAACATCACAGTTATCGTGCGAAATTGCGTCACCCCTATGTGCCATCACCTGTGCCATATCTGTCTTATTGTTCTAATATTATCAGGCTTAACACATCAGACTTTGTGTCAAATATTATTTAAATCTAGCCAAAAATGTTCCAAAACACGAACATAAAGTAGAGTGTAGATGGGAGTTTGCTCTCTGGTGTGGCTGCTTTGGCCCTGATGTATTACTGTGGTGCAAATGAGCAGAGGCTATGAATAATACAGTAATTTTAAAAACCATTCCAGGTACATGTACAAATGAAAAGGCATAAATATTAATTTAAAAAACAAATGTATAAAAATAACCAAAGAAACCTGGCACATAAATAAAAAAAGGTAGCCTGTGTAAGAGCAGTTTTTTGTCACCATTTCAAATTGGTTTAAATAATCCTAGACTTGATATTACTCAACTGTTAATCTCTCCAGCGTGTGTTACTGCAGGTTCTCCCTTCAGTTATTCGTTCACAGTACAACTCAAAATAAGGGTAACCAGTTGGCTCCTCTCAGTGAGGAACAGCAATGGCTCCTTTCCAAAGTCTTCCCAGATTCCTCGCCAAGCGTCTCATTCTGTTACCAGCAAGATTAGGCATCCTACAAACTAATCTCACAAGAGCTACTTTTATCCACAGTCTGATGGCTTGCGCGGAAAATTGAAGGTCAAAACAAGGATTTGTGTCGAGCCGTGCTTTCCTATTTATTCTTCTATTCACTTCCAAAATTGAAATTAACTCAGACTCCGCATCTAACTCACAGTCTCAATCCCTCTTAACCTCAAGAACAAATAGGAAGCGTAACCTCGTCAACTTGGAGCCTCCACTTCGGAAAGGAATGGGACACACTTTTAGAAGAGACGAACGTGGTCTCAGGACTGGAGGTCTATTGCCTGCTTCATCACACTCAAACACACTTATTGTTCAAATGAATTCAACTGAATAATGAAGGTCGTTTCACACAATCACACGGTACATTTCAAACTGCGCTGGGATACATTCAGCACAATAGAATGTCCAATTTATTGTGTTATCGGTACAATACATTATGGCTGCGCATTGACACCACTGAATCTCATCAACTAGAAAAATAATAGATTAATATGGAATGGCATTTGGACTCAACAGAACATAAATTAGTTTCGGGAAAGACAATCGAGATGGGAAACGAAAGAGCCAATTCAAAGTATTCACAAAGCCTCTGAAACAATTTCCACTGTGCGTGTAATTTCTGCCCCGGCACTGGCCTCTATTCAGCTATGTGAATGAAAACAACTAATCAAAACACAAGTTTTTCTTCCCTGCATCTCCCTTCTGTAATGACATTTCATTCAAATAGCCAGATAGCTAGGGGAAATACAGCAGGCAGCAGTGTAAACACTCAACAATGAGCAGGATATTCAAGAGAAAACACTGTTCATTATTGTCGTTTTCAAGCAAATTAATCATATCAGCTTTTTTAGCAAACAGCATGGAATGAAGGAAAATAACCCTTTTAGCATCAATTGCTGATGTTACGTATCTGGCTAATTAATAAACCTGGCCCTCAGTGGGATGGTTTACTTTGTAACATTAATAAGGATGCTTTATTTAATGCTCTTAAATAGGATTAAACAATAAAAGCAGTGTGTTTACAAGAACAATTCCAGAGGACACTTTTAAGTTTTAACTTAAGTAATAAAGTATTTAAAGTTTCGGTAATTACCGTTCTAACATTGTTTTTGGGTTCCGTTTGTATGTCTTTACTGTTGTCCGAAAACCCTTTACCTCTGGGATTCCTTTGGAGAATTTCTTCAAATGTTGCACCACCACTTGGACTCTATGAGGAAATGATCAGATTTTGCTGGTGAAAGGTCAACATGTTTTTAGCCATAATCGAATAATTCGTACACCAATTAGGACCATTTTATAGAAATATCTAATAGGAAAAATGATTAACCTCTTAAGCCCCAAGCCTGTTTTTCAGGTCTCAGACTCGAAAATGACATTCCCAGAACAAATGACTATATCGTCACTTCTAAAATGGGTAAATTAATAATCTTTTTTCTCAAAGCAATGATAAACCTGTGAGTTGGATGTAGAAAAGTCAGAATCAATATAGAATTATTTTTTTAATGAGTTTTTTGACAAACACGGATGTTAAAAGTACAATAGTAAGGAGGTCATTTGTTTTTTAAATCTTCAATACGTTTGAAAGGAGACACTTTTTGTTACAAACTAACAGAGAACCTTTCCCCGACTGCACTGAAAGCTATCAGGTGTGTTATATTGCAGTGAGGCAGAGTAAAACAACTGTTGTTAAATGGTTAAAACCACACAGAGGATCTATATGTGCCTATAGTGGGTTGTAAAAATGCATTATAACCTTAAATACATGGTAACTGGGTCATGCTCGTGGGGGTTGTTGTCTGGGAAAATAAAAATAAAAAACCTCTTGCTCCAAAGCAAGAATCGGGGGGTTACGTATTGTAACCTTAGTTATATAAGCACAGACGGGGCCCTCTACTGGACTCTATGGGTACTACTCTCAACCATGCTATGCGAGCATTAGCCCATCCTCCACTTGCATGTTTCCCTCGCACTGGCACAGAAATAACAGACAGCTTCTGTAATTATGGCTCTTTTTGAAAAATGGGTCACCCTTTTCTCTTGACTACCTCCAAACTGTATCTGACTTTCTTCTTCTCTTGCTTATTTCTCCTTTTTCCAGACCACCAAGGCAGTGAACAAAGGTGACTTCCCACTGGCCAACATCGCCTCCAGACGCGCTTTGTTCCTCGCTGCCCTCTCCATCACTATAGGCACCGGTGTGTATGTGGGGGTGGTGGTTGCTCTCATTGCCTACCTTTCTAAACCAGGACACATATAGCAGTGGCACCCTCCCTACAATACATCTCCGGGGAACCATGGAAGAGAATAACCCCCCTCATGGGAACGCCGTTACTCCTGCAGACTTTGAGGAAAAGTTTGTTTCGGGGATGTACAGTTTTCCCCTTCCACCTTCCCTTCTTTCCGTCTTTCTCTCCCTTCAGGCCATCTGTCAGCAAAGATTAGCCACAGTGACTGGAGAGAGGTCAAGCTGGAGGGGGAGAAGAAGGGGAATTGGGGATCGACAGCATTTTTTTTCGATGTGGCAGTTTGAGTAATGGTTCCATGTTGGAGTCCAGTTTGCATCCCATCAACTTAAACCCCTGTTGGCTTCATCCTTTTTCGGCTGGTTTTTAACTTCCTGGACTCCTAAAGACACATCAAGAAGATAACACTTGGAAGATCACATTGCACACTTAATGAGTACAAAAAATTGAACTTGAGGAGGGTTAAAAGATTGACACAAACCGCTCTTAAACTAACTTTATGTTGTGATTTTTTGAGTTAAAAATAAGAGCCTCTCTAGTGTACTTTCATCTTTGTTTACTACCCAGGACTGTCTTTAATAGACCATGAGCTGCCCTCATTGGCTCAGAAGTACCAAGGCTGTGTTGGTCACTTGGCTGACTGACCCGCAGTAGATTGCTCACATTTTCTCGAATTGTGACAAAGGAGGGCTTCATTTACAGAGAAACTTCAGAAAAAAATAAAGATCAACTCATTTTAATCAGAGAAAGAGCCCTGCGGGGAAAAAAAGAGATCAGAGGCGACTCATTGAACAATACAGCATGAGTAACAAGGATCTCAATGGAGCCTCGGGCCTATACTAAACCTCTGAGAAGGTGTCCATCCATCAAACAAAGGCCCTGAAATCTAACAAAAGCTGTTCATGCCAGATAAGGTTTGCCTACATACATGCAAATGTGCTTTGTTTTTATGTTTGTCTTTTTTTTTTTTGTCTTTCTAGTGGCACCTTGATGAAATTTGCTCTAAGGAATGTTCATTTATGGCCTTGGAAGTAAAGCACACATGCGAGGTGGCCATATGGTCAGAAATTCAGGGGGAAATGTTGCACAGTGTCTCCCAAAAACGCTGCTCCTGGTGAGGGAACGCAAAATGAAACATCAGCCGTTAACAATGGGCAGGAAGTTATAAATCAGGTAGATAATGTCATTAAAAGGCAGGCCTTGCGTTTCCTTCAGGGCTGAGCGTATAAACAGAGTGCGTTGGTCTGACAGCTTTGAATTTAGCTGTGATCAATTATTCTTTGCATGACTCGAGCTATGCCAACAGTATACTGCAACGCATGATTGATTGGATTAAGAACTTGTTTTTGTCACATCATAAAAAAAAGCCTAAATTAAAATTGATCAGGCGGTGAAAGGGGCTCATATTTTGTGCAAAGCTCAACATTCCCCAATGCAGCTATTAATAAGAAGGACATTTCATAGTAACATTGCTCCGAGACACTTTGTTCCTTCTCAATTTCAAGAGCTATTACTCTTAAAGACAGGTTTAAAGACAGACACGCGACAGACAATTTCACTGATTTTCTTTGTATGAAGGGCTCATTAATAACAGCGATTTTAGTTTGTGTTTTTATTTCCTACATTCAGGCAGATGGTAGTTCAATCCTCCAGAGAATACATTATACACTTTGTTTCTCTGCACAGGTCATGCATTAGTCATACCTGACATTTATGGTGCACAATTATCTCCCTGTAATGGCTTTTATTTTTTTAAGGAATGTCTATTGTCTGGAGCATAACCCTAAAATAGCACAACCACATTAATTCCACTAACAAGCCACTTTTGGCGTCGATGGTTGCTGTCAAACCCTGCAAGTAAACAATCCATTTAGGTATCCTCGCCTCTGTGAACATGTGAAAACAACCATGTAAGTCTGCTCTGCTGTGCTAATGAAGAGTGAATATTACCTGTATGCTCCACGAGGGGAATATTCCAACACGCTTTGCTTGAATAAAACTGTGGTAGGCTCCCAAGACTTTTCTTTGAATGTTATTGTTGGCTGCGTGTATGAATAAACATTGAGGCAGTCGGATAATGACAAGCTGAATGCTGGTTCATTTCATTCGGGGCCCCTTGGAATCAGCTCATTGAGTTTCTATTCATCTGAAAAGCTGGTTATTACACTGTAAATGTTTGACCTCCGACCCATTTGATGAGCTACTGATTCTACACCAATATACGCACACATCATGACCATCACTGTAACTATACTGAAAGACTGTCCGTCCGTTCCATCTCTTGGAGAAGGTTTTATTGCTGATAACGATGTACATGCTTTGTGTTATGTAGCGTATCATTCAAAAATGATGTGTTTTTATCTGGCTTCTTTGGCAACCTGGTATTGTGCAATGTGTTACAACAGTACGTGGGTTTCAATGCTGTTGCTATTTCCTTCTCATTGTGATCCGCACAACAAAGACATTTGCTGAATGCATTCCTCAACGCCAGGGTGATAGTGCTCTCTCTGTGTCGTGCCCTAAAGCAATTAAAGAAGATTACATTTTTGTATTATGTTTCGGGGATTTCTTTCTGTGTGAAGGCAACATGTACATAGTGCAAATAAAGACATGTTCAAATGTAATAACAAATAAATCAGAAAGGAAGGATGTCCTTTCCTAAAAGCAAAACATATTTTTCTCTGTGGTTTTATATAACATGAAGCTCTGTATCGGATTTATATCCCAAAAACGCTCAACGACCTGAGAGAATTGGCCCAGTACTTGAGATGCTCGAGTTGTCCTTAGAGCGAAAAGCAAACACAGACTGAGTCACGGAGTGTGGGTGGTTTTTCTAGAAAAGAGAGAAAAGAGGAGCAGCTCTGAAATGTGTAGCTGCAGTGTTCTCATACAGTAGCTGCGTGCAGTAAAGTACACCTTCCTTTGTGCAGTCACCATCATGGTTATTGAACATAAACGCTGATCCTCACTCCGCTCAACACACCGAATAATACGGGTACAGGACAGACTGACATTTCAAACTGTGCCTTTATATTATTTTGATAGTCACATTCATGCAGTAACAGAGCATTAGGGGGTTGAGATTATCAGGTATGTGTATAATCTACAACAGAGGTGCCAAACCTTTTCTATCTGACATACCCTGACAGCTCTATCAGATAAACCCGACTACCTCTTCAAACGCCAGCCAAATAGTTTTAATACATGGATTTTAAACGGGATAAACTACTTCAGCTGTTTATGTTTACTTTTAGATTACTATTTTAAAACTATGTTTACTTTATGCTGATATTTCTAATGTTTATTCAATAGTTTTAGCCAGCTACTTAAACCGTTTTTATTATTGTTTAACAATTTAAACTGCATCCATTTGGGTATTAAAAGTTGTTCTTATTACTTAAAGCTAACTATAGTAAAAAAGATAGTAGAAGTTCATAACTATTTTACAATTTCTTGGGTTATTATCTTACTATTTTAACTGCTTATCCATTATGCTAGTTTTTGCTATGTCAACAGTTAGTCTCTTAGCTTTTGTTCATACCTAATTTTTAAACTATCAATTTTAAAATAATGCATTTATTATTTAAATAGTTTCAACCATTAATTCATAACTTATAGCCAATTATTTTACGGCTAATTGTTTCATTTTGGTTCAATTGTATTCATTAATCACTAATAAATAATAAAGACCTTTTAGAACATTAAAGCACATAAACATGTCACAGTAGAGGCATAAAAAATACAAATATGACCCTGAACATTTGCATAAAAGGGCCCATTTAACACAATTATGTGGATATACTTTCAATGAATCACTACTTCTATTTTTGTATAGGTCGTTTGAGTTGGAAGTAGCCCCCTCGGGTATAAAACCCTTGTTTTAAGGCCACAAACTCATCCTAGGTAGGAACTAAACCCTGCAAAAAATCCAATCGTTTTGTAAGAGCCGAGGTACTGTGGTTTGTGTTCATGCAACAACGGTTGGTGTGAATGCAGCACTAGCTGGTAAGAGCTCTCATTACAGGAGTGAGTAGGGAGTGAGTCACAAGCCCATGTCTTTGTCAATGAACACGCAGCAGCACAATAAAGGATGTTGAGATGCTTCCTTAGTCATCAGGGGTGAAAACATTTTCATATAAAACAACACAAAGAGCATGCTCCAATATCTTTTCCTCCTTTGCCGGGATATGCTAAACAGGCTATGCTAAACACCAGACACAAAGGCAGAGTGAATTAATGAGAACTATAGATCAAAGGAATTCTGTTGTGTTTCCGACAAACAAGAAGGTGAGGAGGGAAATACTTTGCTTGTCATCCGGTTGTTCTGTCTGATTTGTGCAAGAGGGATTTAATATTCTCCCTTTAAAAATAATTTGTGTAGTTTGAGGATCTTCAGGAAAAGTATTACAGAACACAGAGGGTTTTTTACTCCAAAAAGCCTTGTTGGGCGTCTGACTCCCCCAGTTCCTCTCATATGTGGATGAGTCAGTTTCCATCCTTTCAACAAGCATCTCTTGCCGGCATTAGCGGATCATGCTGGAGATTATCGGGGCGGAGAAATGCCTTGTTGTATTTGCTCTCCTTGTGTCTCTAACTGTAAGCTACAATGCTAAACTGTAGTCGTCTGCAAGTGCATTTCTTAGTATTTGTTAATGTATTTCACTCAATAATGGTGCAATACCCTGGAAACCTCCACTGTATAAGCTCTCACACTAGCCCACACAAGACAAGAACTATCAGTGGAGCTTTACAGCCTCCCTTTACAATGTTCACAAGTGGATTAGACAAGGAGTGAACAGCTTCAACGTCAATTTAAAATGTTATCAGCCCAATAAAAGGGTGTTATCAGTGGTTATCGCTGACATTGTAATACTTCAGAATAGCTAAACTGCACCTACTAGCCTACATGGTGGCCGGGCAGTGAAAACTATGTGGAAGTGCCAAAAAGTGCAGTTTATTGCTGCTCTAAAAGCAACAAAGTCTCACTCCCTGAACGTCCAAGAGCGACGCTTGGTCAGGGTCCATGGCGTCCAGTTGCGACGCGCCGAAGCCCCTTCAGCTTCATAAACGGACGCAAAAAGCTTTCAACTGATTGCAATGTATTCCCATCGGCGGCGGTATTTGACGCTTAGGGAAGCACCGCATCGGTTCATGTGGGCGGCTGTTAAAGGCAATGTGAGCGTCCATTCCCATTGGATAACGGATAATTTTACACCCGGAAGTAAGTATTCTCTTTGCTGTCAATTGATTTAACAGTGATATCTGCACTACTCATCAATTAAAAAACACCAGATTATCCTTGCTGATTGCGCAACATTGATTGGTTTAAATTGTGTACAATGCTTTAGTATTTTTCCCCTTCGATTCTGAGAAACAAATATTTGTTCAGAGTTTAGGATGGCAGAAGACAGTACTCTACCCATAATCCTCAGCTATCGTTTGGGACTACACCATGTGCTTTGCTTCACAAACCCCGTGATTAGTCCTCAAGCTCTGTGATTAGATGTTGGAGTGGCAGTGCGCGAAGTTTACACGGAGCGTCAAAAAGCACTTTGAAATGGAATGAATCCCATCGACGGCACACTGTTCAAAACAGGAATCGAACGTGTCCTACCCCCCCAACACAATAAAACAGATACACAGAAAAGATAGTGCAAGTAAATACAAAAGGAAAAATTGTAAAAAAGTGAAATAGTGCAATAAGAGGCTACAGTGATTAGAATATGATATATTTGACAAATAATTTCTAAGTAGCAGCCAGATGAATGTTGTGGATGTTGTTTCAAAGTTCGGGTGTTTAATAGTCTTCTGGCCTGTTGGATGAAGCTGTCCCTGAGTCTGGTGGTTTTAGTCCTGGTGCTGCGGTACCGCCTGCCAGACGGCAGCAGACAGAACAGTTTGTGGCTGGGGTGATGGGGGTCTTTTATAATCCTGAAGGCTTTCTTTAGGGTTAACCTGGTATTTTTACTCCACTACATTTATTTTAGTTACTTTACAGATTTGGATTAATGATGTGAAATATAAACAACCCTTAAATCAGACTTTAGTTACACCTGAGTAAAATGTAGTGAAGGTGATTGTCAAGTGCAAACAATCAGGCGTGATATTTGATAGTGGGTGCTTGAGAAGACAAAAAATGTATCTGAAGATCTACATAAAGCATATTCATTACTCGTTATTCTCTAATCATTCATCAAAAACTGTATATAATGGCTATTTTGCACATCCCTTTCAAGATTTCAAGATTTTCAAAGGTTTATCGACATATCATATACACAACTACGGTGTAGTTATGCAATGATGACAAACTTGGGTCATAGGTTCCTCAACAAGACATCTATCAATATGTGTGTACAGTACCTCCACCATTAAACTGTCATATTCTGCACATTTCTTATTCTATCTACATACATCTTATAAGAGTATAATAAATATGTATAATATTGGTTAAAATAAGTGCTTCCACATAGTTAACATTGCAGGAAAGTTGATTGTCAAGTCCCAAAACAAACCATGCAATATATTAAACGTTAAGTACTTTGTCAGGCTTAATATTTATCAGATACCACCAAAGCTTTTTGCTCACAGGTATTTAAAAGAAATCCTTAACCTAAAGTATTATTTAATGTTTAAATAAAGCCTAATTAGTTTGTCTGTTTTGCACATCCTCCACCCACATCCGGCACTAAACTGTTTTATTCTAGATATAATTTACAGTATCTTCTTGATAATTTACAGTATCTTCTTAATTTACAGTATCTTCTATTCTATATTTCTATCATTGACCTTCTACTTTCCTCCTACTTTGTATGTACTCTTAATATTTAAATGTTTTCATAAAATATAACACATTCAAAAGTGCTTTACAAAAATGAAAGACATTAAGAAAAAGGCATTTTAAACAGTCATTAAAAACACATCACACTCACTCTTGACCTTGTTCTGACTTATGGTATTGAAATTGAGCAACTATTAGTCGAACCGCATAATCCTGCTTTATCCGACCATTTCTTAGTAACTTTTGAAGTACTGTTACTAGACTACAAAGCATTAGCCAAAAGCTCCTGCAGCAGAAACCTATCTGTTAGTGCTATAGCCAAATTTAAGGAAGAGATTCCACCAATACTTAACTCGATAGCATGTCTGCATGTAGGGGAGGAAACTTATACAAAATGTACACCACCCCAAATATATCATGTTGTTGATAGTGCTACAGATGCGCTGCGAATAAAATTAGACTCTGTTGCTCCTTTGAAAAAGAAGAAAATAAAACAACATAGATTAGCTCCATGGCATAATGCCGAAACCCGCAAAATAAAGCAAAAGTCGAGACAACTTGAAAGGATATGGCGTTCCACTAAACTTGAAGAATCTCGTTTAATTTGGCATATTACTCTCAATGAATATAAGAAAGCACTGCGTAAAGCGAGAGCAGCATACTACTCTTCATTAATAGATGAGAATAAGAATAATGCAAGATTTCTTTTCAGCACTGTAGCCAGGCTGACAGAGAGCCACAGCTCGACTGAGCCTTCTATTCCCATAGCACTCAGTAGTAATGATTTTATGTGCTTTTTTAACGATAAAATTGTTACTCTTAGAAACAAAATCAATGACCTCTTGCCTTTGACCATTATAGTGTTATCAACAGCTCCCGGAAACGTAAGTTCTAATATTACACTAGATAGTAAACTAGAATGCTTTTCAGCCATAAACCTTGAACAATTAAATTCAATGATTCTCTCTTCTAAACCATCAACGTGTATCTTAGACCCGATTCCAACTAAGCTGTTAAAAGAAGTTTTTCCATTAATTAGCACTTCTTTATTAAATATTATGAATATGTCTTTATTATCAGGCTATGTTCCACAATCATTGAAAGTAGCAGTGATAAAACCGCTTCTTAAAAAGCACAACCTCGATCCAGAGGTTTTAGCCAACTATAGACCTATTTCTAATCTTCCGTTCCTCTCAAAAATTCTTGAGAAAGCAGTCGCAAAACAGCTGTGTGATTACTTAAAAAACTATGATTTATTTGAAGATTTTCAGTCTGGCTTTAGAACACAACATAGCACAGAGACAGCTCTGGTTAAAGTCACAAATGACATTCTAATGGCCTCTGACAAGGGACTTATCTCTATTCTTGTCTTGCTCGATCTTAGTGATGCATTTGATACTATCGACCATGATATCCTATTGCAAAGACTAGAGCACTTAGTTGGCATACAGGGAACTGCTTTAGGCTGGTTTAGGTCCTATCTATCTGAACGCACTCAGTTTGTACGTGTCAACGATGAATCTTCCATGCAAACCAAAGTTAGCCATGGAGTGCCACAGGGCTCAGTGCTTGGACCTATTTTGTTCACCCTATATATGCTTCCGTTAGGCAATATTATAAGGAATCATTCTGTAAACTTTAATTGTTATGCGGATGATACTCAACTATATTTATCAATCAAGCCTGATGAAATTAATCATCTAAAAAAATTCAAGACTGCCTCAAGGACTTAAAAACGTGGATGACCTTACATTTTTTGATGTTAAACATGACCAAAACTGAAGTTATTGTACTTGGCCCGAAGAATCTACGAAACAAATTATCTAAAGATATATTAACTATGGATGGCATTAATTTGGCCTCCAGTGAGACTGTAAGGAATCTTGGTGTTATATTTGATCAGGATTTATCCTTTAACACCCACATAAAATCAATTTCAAGGACCGCCTACTTCCATCTACGTAACATTGCAAAAATCAGGCATATCTTGCCCCAAAACGATGCAGAGAAACTAGTCCATGCATTTGTTACTTCAAGGCTGGATTATTGTAACTCCTTATTATCAGGGTGTACCAAGAAGTCAGTCAAGTCGCTTCAGTTGATTCAAAATGCTGCAGCTCGTGTACTAACCAGAGTTAGGAAAAGGGACCACATTACTCCTGTTCTGGCTGCCTTACACTGGCTCCCTATAGAACACAGGATAGAATTTAAAATTCTTCTTCTCGCCTACAAAGCCCTTAATGGGCAGGCGCCATCTTACCTTAAAGAACTCATTATACCCTATTGTCCTACTAGGGCATTGCGTTCCAAGAATGCAGGGTTGTTGGTTGTTCCTAGAGTCTCTAAAAGTACAATGGGAGCCAGAGCCTTTTCTTATCAAGCTCCACTTTTGTGGAATCAGCTTCCAGTTTGTGTTCGGACGGCAGACACCCTATCCGTTTTTAAGAGTGCGCTTAAGACCTTCCTTTTTGATAAAGCTTATAGTTAGGGCTGATTAGATTCAGCCCCTAGTTTTGCTGATATAGGCTTAGTTTGTCGGGGGACATCTTACTTCTTACTTCTCTCTGTCTATACCTGTGTACTCTCATGTTCCGATTAACCCAGCTTCCCCAAATTTCTTTCTTTTTGGTGTCTATATACGCCGGGATCCGGAGTCATGGATGATCCTGCGGTCCCGTGTCATGGATTGCGAGTCCTGGATCTTGAGTCGTGGCTGTGGTCCTGGATCATAAGTCCTGGATGGATATCCTCGTGGATTTATCTTCTTATTATACACACATGCATTTCCAAACATTTGGACTACCTATGTTGCAAATGTATTATCTTTTCAATTTATACACGGCATCTATTGCACGTCTGTCCGTCCTGGGAGAGGGATCCCTCCTCTGTTGCTCTCCCTGAGGTTTCTCCCATTTTTCCCTTTAAACTGTGAGGTTTTCTCTGGAAGTTTTTCCTTGTACGATGTGAGGGTCTAAGGACAGAGGGTGTCGTATTGTCATACTGATATTCTTTACAAACTGTGAAGTCCACTGAGACAAATGTAACATTTGTGATATTGGGCTATATAAATAAACATTGATTGATTGATTGATTGAATCTACCTGCATTGCAATTACTCTAAACGTGTAATAACGTGGTTTAACCAGTAGGTGGTTTGGGTTAAAAAGCCTTCAAGTTTACAGTGTTAACAAAATAAAATATACTGCTGTTTCCGGTTTAGTTTACGACGGATATATTTTTGTTATTGTTTTGATATTTGTAACACAAAAGCGATGGAAAAAACCCACAGCAACACAGAAAAGATGGTCTTAACATGACCCATGATTTTATCTTTTACGAAACGTTTTTTTTTCATATGGAATGCAGTTGGAGGTCAACCAATCACAGAGCTTGAGGACTAATCACGGGGTTTGTCGAGAGAAGCACATGGTGTAGTCCCAAACAATAGCTGAGGATTCTGGGTAGTGTAGTGTCTTCTGCCATCCTAAACTCCGAAAAAATATATTTGTTTCTCCGAATCGAAGGGGGGAAATACAAATGCATTGCACACAATTTAAACCAATCAATGTTGTGTGATTAACAAGGGTAATCTGATGTTTTTAAGTTGATGAGTAGTGCAGATATCACTGTAAAATCAATCGACAGTAATCGACAGGGTATAAAATTCTCCGTTATCCAATGGGAATGGACGCTCACATTGCCTTTAAGTGCTGCCGACATGGATCGATGCAGTGCTTCCCTGAGCTTCAAATACCGCCGCCGATGGGAATACATTGCAATCAGTTGAAAGCTCTTTGCGTCCATTCATGAAGCTGAAGGAGACTCTGCGCGTCACAACTGGACGCCATGGACCCTGACCAAGCGTCGCTCCTGGACGTTCAGGGAGTGAGACTGTGTTGCTAAAAGGGCATCAGTCTCTTTGAGGGGCAGGTGGGCTTGTTTTCTTCCCTGTCACGTCAATCAGGTACACACCAACTTCTTTGACGATGACCATTTTCGACCTGGAGTAGGACCGTGATGCAGTCAAATTGAGTCAACCAATCAGCTTCACAACGGCTCTTCAGAGACCTATGGGTGATGTAGAGGAGACTACTCCCATATTCTATACCGTATAAAGCTGTAGCGCATTGTATATTGATTGAAACGTTTTGAACATAAACAAAACAGCTATTTTGGGTCCAGGCAACACAAACTACATATTAGGTTTTATAACTACATTTGTAAAGAGAAAGTGAACTAAACAGTAAACATTAGGCGATCTCCTCCTTTGATTGGGCAATCTCCTCCTTTCAGTGATTAACTGTGTGAATAAATTACAAAACCTACTAATTGTTGGTGTTGCAAACCCCTTCTCACCCACAACTATTTGGCTGAAAACCAGTGATGACTCCAATTCAACAGGCTGACAACATTCAAACTGGTTGCTTAAACACTCTGGTGCAATTTGTGATTTAATTAATGATTGCATGGTACATGTCCCCCGATTACTTTGTTTACTCTTTTCT
Organism: Notothenia rossii; assembly: GCF_949606895.1. Taxonomy (NCBI): domain Eukaryota; kingdom Metazoa; phylum Chordata; class Actinopteri; order Perciformes; family Nototheniidae; genus Notothenia; species Notothenia rossii. The sequence continues at coordinate 62,681,007 of NC_136906.1, read as the reverse complement.
TAGATAGTGCTTTTTTACGGCCGTCAAACGTTTTGGTCTACACAATTGGATACAAAAGCAATTGCAATCCAGGACAGAATTTGATTCCGGATGATATAAGAATTGTTTGGCAGGCATCTTTGTTGTTTTCCCAACCTACCAGACGATTGAGGTTGTATTACGGAGTATAGTCCTGAGGTTTCAAAGTCCTCTCAAATCTTTTCGAGGTTTGTTATGGGAGATAAGTGCCTTCAAGGCACCCTATGAAGATTACAAAAGATAAAGCTGAGGAAAATGAAAAGTGAGCTAGTAGCCTCCTGCAGCTGAGTTCAATCTTATTAGTAATCCTTATTTTCCCACAGCTGTAAAATCAGAAATGTTAAAAGCATATATTTGTTCTAATATCAATGCTTGGTTAACCTACTGGATTTGAGGTGGTTCATGATGCTACCTTTGTTTTTCCCAAAATGCAAATTTTAGTTTTTTAATGGAATTGCTTGGGGCATTTAAAAGGTTTTTGGACAGCTTGCAACCTCAGACAAAGAGGCTCATTTAGCTTATGCGACTCAGGCAATTTGTAAAAATAGCACCGTGAACAGGTGCTGGTTTTTAACATACCTTGTGAATTTGTAATGAAAGACTATTCGGGGAAAAAGGAGCTTAGAGGAGTGGGCAGTGAATGTCTCAAAAGCCCCAAACCATAAAATAATAAAAAGGCACGCAGATGTTACGATCTCCAAATGTTCTCATCTTGGAAGACAAGACTAGCCGGGCCCCAGGCTGTTTCAGCTCCATTTCCAAAGCAATCCCTCAGGCTACGGCCATTGATCAACAAAAGCATTCTAGTCATGAAGAAACCCTTTGGTACAAACACATTCCCATCTCCATACTGAATGCCGTACCTTTTCCTCCATTTACAGGCTCTATTTTTAGTCTGGATATTCTCTGTGAGTATATTTACTCTGCTTATCTCTTTCAATGAGCAAACCTTGACGGAGAGAAGGAAATTGTGTCCCTACTAAATATCACTGATTATTTAGTAGGGACACTGAGCTGTGTTTGTCAGTAATTCATGAGAAATAATTGGAAACATGTACAATCTATTGAGAGACGTCCATCAAATTTTAGTTTGGCAGCAGTTATGATCGAAGCAAATTAGTGCTTGTTTTGTAAGCAAAACACAAAACTACTGCACACATAGACAAATCTATCAATCATAAAAACAATTACCATGGACGTGTGATTCCGGGCATCATAGGAAATAGTGGAAGCTCGTTAATTGTGAGAGTGGACCTTTCTATTAAAGAAATGTCAGTAACAATAATGAACTTGTGGCAATTTCGGGAAAGGGGTGATGCATGAAAGAGCTCTTGAGTGAGATTGTGCATTTATTTGCAACTGTCTTTGTCTCATTTTACCTTACAGCAGCAGTTTCTTTATGCGGGTAGATATCGGGGCTGTTAATGCTGTTGAAGAGCAAGTGAATTATGCAGGTCTGTCTGATATCTCTCATACACAGAGAAAAAACACTGTCATCCATGACTCGACGCACCTCTCCGAGAGTACATCTGTAACTTTCCAGGAAACTCCCATTCAGATGCAATGAAAGTGTTTACACCGAATAATGTTTTCACATAACTCTGGCTTTTATCTCGCTCCTACACTGTAAGGGGGGGAAAGGGGGCATCCTGGAACACATTATATGGATTTGAATCCCTCAGAAGAGAGCCAGAAACCTCTGTAAAGATGTATTTATTAACTCAAAAGCAAGAAAGGGAAAGTGGAGTCAGAGAGGAGGAAACATGAAATTGTATAGAGGAATTTCTGTGTGTACAGCTATTCAAAGTTGGTTAAAGGCAGCTGCTGTGCGATTTAGGGGAACATTTTGGAAGGTAAGATCAAGTAAAAAGACTAGCCAGGCCCCAGGCTACAGTTGTCAATGTGAATAACAGATTACAAGTTCAATTATTAAGCATTACAGGCCTGCTAACTTTTAGAATGGAACACTTTCTTTACTTGGATATTCAACGTTTAGCAAAATGTGATTATCCCTAAAGAAGTTTCAGCAAGCACCCTGTTAGCTTAGCATAACGATTTGAGACATGGAGAAACAGCTAGCTTGGCTTTGTAAACTAAAATCCATTGAGCATCTTCCACTTAAACCCCAACTTCGTTCTATAATATATTAACACTTTGGTTTTTAGATGTATTAAATCAATGTTTGTTGATTTGTGAGCTTTAGGGATGCTGGTAGGCTGTTAGTTTTGAACATGCTAGTTTTCCCCCCTTGTTTTCCAGTCTTGTACTTGTAGTGGCTCCTTTGGCTGGGATAACCAGCTATTGGCTTCAACTTCTTATTAACCGCACAGAAATAAGAAAGTAGTATTCTACTTTAACTCTCAACCAAAGAAGGAATAAGCATATTTCCTAAAATTTGAAACTATTCATTTGAAGGACAAATTCAAGTCTTGAGAGTCACATGGGCAGAATGAACACCAGTGAAGCCACTTTATCACTAGGACTAAAGAATTATAAAAAACACCCCCCCTGACATCCGACTTTTGTCTTGGGTGGTAAAGTTTACAGTGGACACCCTCAATGGTGTCCCGTTCCTGTCTTGATGCTATGTTACACTTGTCCAAGTTAATTTATAATCAATATTATTGTGACGGGGTACAATTGTCCGCTCAAAAAACACTGGCCTAGTCGGTTGGCTTGAGCTTAAAAAATACTTTATTAACGGCAGCAAAAATAAAATAACTAAAACAGTACAAGTTAGACAACAAAATAAAACTCCACAAACAGACCGTCCACCACTCATCAGAGTAAACATGCTCTGGGTTGCCTTCTCTGCAACCCACCTCCAAACATGTCCCAGCTGTTGCCTTATTGCAACATTCGTCAGAGTGACACAGTCCTAACAAAAAAAAAACACAAGGATCTCACACACCCTCTCAGCCCAACAAGAAAACAGCACTTTAAATACCCAGACTAACATGACACAGGTGAGGGGGGAGCAATTAGACACAGGTGAGGGGGGAGGAGACAAGCAGGGCCCCAGGTGACACAATCGACTCACCACATTTCTACATACAAAATCCGAGTCAAACATAAACAGTTTAACCACCTCATAATCATTTAACAAAATTAACAAACACACAATAAATAATAAATGTCATGGTTCATAGCAGGAAATGTTTGGTGTGTGTGTGGTGTGTGTGTGTGTGTGTGTGTGTCGGCTGTCAGTGGCGGAGTCAGTCACTCTGTGACTCGCTCCGTCACAATAATCAACAGGGATTTGGACAAAAATAAATGAAGGCTGAACAAATGAGTCTCTCTTCAAGCCACCATATTTAGTAACAGTCATGTCGTTCCGGATCGTTGCTAAACACAGATTTCGAAAAAGAGATCAAATGAGTAACGCATAAAAAAAACAAGCCTTAAGCACCGTACATTTTTCACTGTTCACTTAACCTGCGGAGTCACTGTGCAGACCATGCATTTTCTGTGTTCCAAAAAAATGAATATATGCTAATTCAGTTTGGAAAAAGGGTACATTTTCAGTTACAGTAGCAATAAGTGTAAACATGTTACATGATATATACAGATTTAAAAATCTCAAATTAAAATATTTCTCGAATACAACTGATTTACATTCTGACACAGTCATGAATACACACAACCTAAAAAAAACAAAGCCGTTTAAATCTGACGCCGTGGGAAAAGCACATCAGTTAATGTTTTAGTCGAGGTAAAAACTAATCCCTTTTCTTTTTCCATATTGGCCTTTGTGTGAGCTCGGGTCTGTCAACACTTCCAGGCAGTCACGACTGTCTGTGAAATGAAAAAGCTATATTCCTTGTGACAAAGAGGAGCAGGTCGTAACCATTTTTCTTTGACATTGGAGATAAATGGAACAGACTGTGTGTCTTCCCTCTGTTCGCAAAATTAATACTTTCCATGGCAGATGCGCCGGTCTTCCTGTGACACAAGTTGTCTTAAAGGGGCTTAGACCTTCACACTAGCAAAGGTATGGCAGCTGCTGCTAATCAAAACAGACACTTTGCAACAAGCGGATACACAGCAGGAAAAATATAGGAACCCATTGCTTTTATGACTATAAAGCTCCAATTTGATTGGGAACAAATTGAGAACAAAATCAAATGTCTAAAAGGCAAAACTGTCTTTCAAATGTCAAGGTTGCAAGAACACTACTCACAACTAATGGAAGACGGATCAATTATTTCCTCTCTTTTTTGCCTTTCCCGTATCCGCACATATATGAAGTCATTAAATGCCACTAGTGTGTGGGAGCCAATTTGATAGGAGATCCTACAAGATAGACTCCTCTTTATAATAAAGTAGTCATTAAATGACTAACTTAATGGTAAAACAGATGACATGCTCAAGTAATAAATCTGTCCACTTTTCTTTAACACCATTCAGATAACTGTCACATTAATGATTGTTAAAAGATTACAGCATTTCAAAATGACATCTGGACCTCCTTGTCTTCACGCTTAATTGAGTTCCCAGCATCTCGGCGGGAGTCTTACTATAGTCTTCTTCGGGTAGATGAGGCCTACAATAGCATGCAGCTATAGACAACATGAAACGCGAGCAGTAACACTTTGAATAATGCACCAGCCTCCCACACACTCACGCAACTTGCCACTGCCATTATCTTTAACAATACACTCTGTGGGAACACCACTTGCAACTCCTCCTGTTGCTGTAGACGCCATATATAATTTTTTTCTTTCAAACACGAGTCTTCCTGTATTCTTTCTGAAGGACATCTCCATTATTACCGTATCAGCGGGTGAACCAGTACAGCGATCGATCTTCCGATTTGTTTCAGGTAAGATTTCTCTGCTTAAATTAATGGTGGTACACTTGTTGTTCTTCCGGCTTAGAGATTATTTCCAGGATGCTGCACTAAACACCTCATTTTTCCAGCTGGAATCAAATGTCTGATTATAAGCTTGGCTAATTGCTTCAGACTCTTTCATTAGCAGCAATGCTCCTTTTTTCAACAAATTAAGACTCAAACAACACACAGAATTGGAACTTCCTCGTGTAAAACGAAAACGTAATTTCTATGACACATACTATGCAGGTTTGTTCCAGTTGAAGCACATGAACTGGTCTGTTTGAATTGCACTTAAACGTATTGAATGTGTGAGTACAGACAAAAGCCAGCAACTCAATGGAGCTCGCCAGGATAAATGCTGCGCTGTTGCTATAAGCGCGCACATTTCACAATGACAACGTAAAATGGGGGTTACATTGTAACCTGGGGTATGATACTGAGAAACATTTCATAACATTCATCTGCTACTTAGTAATTATTTATCTATTGTCTAATATATCATTCCGATAACTTGTATATAGACTCGTATTGCACTATTCCACTTTTTTTCCCCATTTTTATAACTATTTTTCTTTTTGTATTACTTTTAATATAGTATATTTTAATATTGTTTCAATATTGTCTGCTTATCTGTATTATTGTGTTGCATTGTTGGAGAAGCCTGTGACCTAAGATTTTCAACGACATAATTACTCTGTAGCTACGTTAGTCTGACAATAAAGAACCTTGAACCTTGAACCTTGAGACAGTTTGGCCTTTGAGCACAGCAAGGTGTGAGTTGCAACAATCAGCTGGCGGCAATGGGAGACCTTTAAATCTGAGACCACTCACTCAGTGGTTTGCGCAGCGAAAGGGCTGATCGCTTGTCGGAAAGGCTGTGAGGGAATAGGAAAACGCTGCTGTTCGTACAGTAAATACCATCAGCAGGACGGCTCGGGACAAAACAGGTGAAAGAAAAAGAGCAGGCTAATTCCGAAAGAGCCATGTGTAACAGTGAAATAGAGAGAGAGTGAAGGGAATGAAGACAAAGCCGCCTGACAGACAGGTATGATTTACTGCCTTCCTGCTGACTCTCACGTTGTTGTCTCCGTCCCTAATTGACAGTCAATTGTCTTCCGATGACAGCCCCATCCAATGGTGAGTCAGTCCGCGTGAAGGCTTTGTTGACATCCCCCGGGGCACGGCCAAGTTTACGAGGCTCCACTCCAGTGACAAATCAATCTCTCTTGGAGACATCCTTCCTCCCCCTTTGGAGAATCAGGCCCATTGTAGACGTGAGTTTGTGAGTGATGAACACGGACACACCTACACCACAGAAAATAAACGGTGCTTTTACATTTTAAAAGAGGCTGATTGCAGTATCTGTGATTTTGCACTTGTTATGTTTCACAAGAAAGGATAGTGATTACAAGGAGGAGAATGGATGTGTAATAAATGTCAGGTCATGCCGTGTTTGGAGGCGGACTGTCCAGCTGCGTGGATTGAGACTCCAGGCTGGATATAATGGATGTTAACACAGCTGTAGTGTTTCTAAATAAAAAAATATACACACTCTCAGGGCTCTGAAAAGAACAGAAAATACAGGGATCTGCTGGCAGCTCCTGACCCTGTGCTTTTGAGCATGGTGCATTAGCAGAAGAGTAGACTCCCAATCAATTCCTAATTATGCTGTGGGCAGAGGAATCCTACTGTTAGGGTTATTTTAGAAAAACTCTTATCCCAGGTCAAAGGCTGCTTGTGAAGCATGGCAAGCAAAATCAATGTATTGATGAGGTTGCCGCAACAGGATCACAGCAGTGTAAATCGCACTAACAAAAGTAGATATTAGAGAGACTCGGAAACGTCAGCAGCGGCTTGCTTTGCTTTGTTTGTTCTGTGTATAGAGAAACAGCTCAGGTCCCGAGGTTCCCTCCAATCACAGCTGTTGTTGTAGATGAGTTTTTTATGCGAAATCTCATCTCCCATCATCGATGAGAACAGCTTGATAAGGGTGTGTGCTTGGCTTGGTAATGAAAAGATGTGCTGCCAGGCAAAGGGAGCGCGTGCAACACCCCACAACACCTGTCCAATCAGCCGCCACGGCCCAGCCCTAAATGGTTTCCATCAGTGCTGCTGGTGTTCAGGAGCTCTGAGCTTGCAGGGAAACGCCAGTAATTGGCTTCTGTTTGTTCCTGGCCTTATCAGTGTATTACTTTCATGGATAACTTGGAACTAATTAATCAGAGTATGTATGTGGGGGATGGGATTTGCCTTTCACTCACGCTCCCTTTCATTTTCTTTCAATTTTCTTTCAAGTACCAACTCTTTTCCGCGTTCTGTGAGGCCTTTAGAACATGTAGAAATGCAGATATGTAGTCGGAGAAGTGGTCGAGATAAACGCTTTGTGTATTTCCCCGTTTAAGAAGCTTTGTTTTAACACGCCTAATGCTATGATTTTGTCTCACACTGCCTTCGCTGTTTTGCAATATGCGTCTGCTGGCTGCCCCGCAGCATCTCACGCTCATTTGAATACAAAATAACACAATTTCATTTTTTTTTTTTAAACACATAGCTATGTTCAAATAATTGCTTTGATACAATCTTGGAATTTCATCTATTATTGCCCGGGGAATATTATTTTAATGCAAACTGAGCTTACTGAGTGTTTTTGAACAATGAGGCTGGAATCAGCTCAGAATCACATTGTTGCAGATAAAGAACACGGAAAATATACATAGCACATCCTTGAAACAGGGAAAATATGATTAACCCTGTTGCTCGATTGGAATACTACAAATATCAACAACCAGACATGACTCTCATTACTATGTTGGTTTATTCAATCAAGGGCATGTTCTTGTTTAATGGCAATGTGTGTCACATTTCAGTTATATGTTCAGTTAACCACTGTAAGGCAGAGGCCTATAAACACCCACAACCTAAATGCTGAGTGAACAACCTTGGTGACCAGAACAAATAAAAAACATTTTCCTGTGATCACCGGTTCTACAGGCCTGACCACAGTAGAGATGTGTACCTAAGATGTGCCCAGTCTTTACCCACAGTGCTGACCCTATAAGGATCACCATGATCCCGTCTATGTCTCCACAAACGTTTTGATTATTCAACTAGAGTCACAATGTGTAAAATGTTCGAGATTACACAGGGTCTCAACATATGCTCATAATCTACATGAAACAAAAGTGACACCATATCCAATCAAGGATAAACCAATAAACATTGTACATCACGCTCAATCCAGCATCTCAGAAATGTCGTCCTAATTCAAATGGCGAGCACTTTTTTTTTCTTGTTTTAATTCGATGCCTTTTTACCCTTATAACCCACACATATAGCCTATATGACAGAGGAAATCTCGTTAACATTGGAGGAAGAACTACCGGACAAAATGAGAGTTTGAGAAGGTGAGAAGGAGGAAAAAGGAGGAGAGCCGGGATGGTAGCTACGCTAACCCAGCGAGGACCAGACGCTATTTCACTACCCAGCATACCCCTGGCTGATTTTGGTTTCAGGAAAATAACAATGTATTACACAACAAAGATAAAGGTATTGCTCATGAAAGGTGGATTGCAAGACAGAGATCCCGTAGGACAAGGGTTAGGGTTAGGGTTAGACACGCATTGTGTGTTTGCAAAACTGATGCTTGGTTTTCGAATGTCAAATTTGATCGAAATCTGTTTCCCCATTTTAACACGGGCAATATTATCTGGACAGAAAATTCCTCTTTGCCATTGTTCCTGCTGTTTACATTCTGCAATAATGCACCTCTGTTTTATTTTGTTGTGTTATCCGTGGGCAGTATGAATGATCTAGACCCAGGGGTTCCCAAACGTTGCCATGCCAAGGACCCCCATATAGCATTATCTTCTGGCGGGGACCCCCTTGTTGCAATTTCTTTTTTAAATGACGTGTACATTATGATGGAAAATATAACAAATTAATCATACAGCTTAATACATTTTCTTAATATATATATTATATATATATATATATATTCTTAATATTAATAATTAATAATCAGTTATTCTTCTATTTGTTTTTTGTATTTATCTTTTGTCATTCATTACATTGATTGTGTCTTCTGTTATAAACATTCTTAACACAATATTAAACAGTAATATCAACAGTAAACATATTTTAAAGCATTTTTAAAGTGATTTCTGTCTTTATAATATTATATAATTTTGAACAGTAATATGAACAATTAACATATATTTTTAGTATTTTTGAAAGCTATTTATGCCTTAATAATATTATATATAATATTCAACAGTAATATTAACAATAAAGGTATTTATATATTCATATATATAAACAACAATATTTGCTACATCCGTGCTCTTATCCAGCTGCAGAGCGAAATATTCACTAGCTCTCACTTGCTCCAAAACTTGAACAGATACTCAGTTTCACTCTCAGTAGCGGCGGCTCGATTCTGATTGGCTTGAAGAGCGGTCGTGTGATTTGAAAACAAAAAAATGAAATATTAATAAATAAAAAATATTAAAAGATTGGCATAAAAGGACACATAGATTGATAGATATGCAGTTATTAATAACATCTTAAAAAAGAAGAAAAAAAAAATGTTCCCCTTTCCCTCAAACTTTGCATGACCACCCTGGTGCCCCCCCCGGGGGGTTCGGGCCCCCACTTTGAAAAACAATGATCTACAGTAGATACAACTCCCTTTTGTTGTGCAACACTGTGCTACAGAATGACAATGATCATTGAATCCTTCAATTCTTAATGTCTCCAGTGCCAGAACATCTCATGAACCCTCAGAAGGATCCGTGCAATTTACAGACAGTGAGAGACCAATACGCTTTCACACAGATGTCTACTATCGCTGTTGCATTGAGCAGAGTCCCTAAAGTTGTCAGAAATCCCTCCCTCCTGGCTGTGTAAAGCCATCACGTATAGCCAGCGTTGAGCTGTTGTTTGTGTAGCACCTTTCCCACTAGCTCCTTTATTATACAAGATGAACAGCTGCTGAGCTTCTCAGGGATGCTGTATGTTATGCATAACATACTAAAGTACACACGCAAGACAGAAGTGCTGCATTTCCTCCAGAGAAATGCATTAAGGTGCACAACCAGACGAGAACATAAATATTGGACTACTGCAAACTACTACAACCCTAGATTATGTTCAATGTCAAGGTTTTGCCAATGTTTGTATACATTATCACAGCATGGCAACTATGTTACGGGAAAGACCATGGAAATATGATTTAGCTATGGTTAAAGTATGGTCCATGAAACAACAAACTGAACGGTAATGTTTGGATAAGGGTGTGGTTACAGTTTTTTTTAAGAAGATACAAGTCTATTGTGATCTGCATTGAAATCAGATTGGGCTTCATCCTCCAAATGGTCATGTGATTTGCCCTGTTTGGAAAACATGTGACCAGACTTTTGATATTTCCCACAGATGTATATTAATTTTACAGGTAATTCATATGTCTTCATATAATACGAATATTGGCAGCGTAGTTGCTGTTTTTAACTTGCTTGATTAACCTAAAAAAGTATGATAAGGACTGCCAAAGAGAAGACAATTTGAAATTCCACCTCAACAAAAACAGGTGGTAATTCACATGCAGTTTATAAAAACATACATAATATGTAATGCATGACAAGATACTGCAAAGTTATTTATTGTACAGGCAGTGGTGCCATTTACTATTGGAATAAATATATTTTTAACGCCATTTTCAAATAATTGCACTTGAGTGTTCTTTTATGGTTCATTATCCAAAGGGAACTCAAATCTAATGGAGGTATTCTATTATTTAAGAACCAGTAGGGGATCATATTAGGGGTATAAAATACTTTGACACATTTATTTGTTGATGAAATGTGTCCTTATGCTTCTGCCTAGCATGAAGTGCTTTCCCTACAAATCTATCGTTTGAGCAGCGGCTCATGGGAGTCCCGCCTTATCATTCGAGTGTGGGAGGAGTGAAGAAGGGCCTCGCATTGATGCCTAGCACTTTCAAATGGAAGCCCAATCGACTGGGGATGCGTGTTCATTTCGTATGCTTGATATCTAACTCGGGCAGACAGACACACAGCATGGAGGTCTGTCTGTCTCTGTTGATTCTGTGGGATCCCAATAGACTCTGTGCAAACATTTACAGGGTCCAGAGGGGAGCAACTGAGGTGGTTTATGATGTTTGAAAACACACACATGTAGATATGTGGAGACGTTAGGGCCTACACATTTGTCACAGATAAATGTAAATACATACGTGAATATATCAATGCCTGAATGAGCTCTTCTTATTTCAGTGAAATGCTGTCATTATAGACCCCCTGTAATTGTATAAATAGCTCAATGTTATGTTTTCATGTCCTTCTGATATTAAATGGATTGATTTAAGAAAAGCAGATTGACTCCCACTTACATAAATCTCACTAAAAGCTCTCAGCACACTGGGGGTCGGAATTAAACACACATTAATACATTGTTCATATGACAAGCAGAAACAAATGTACATACTGTATATTTGAAAAAGCTATATATGTCATTAAGAGTCAAGGGATGACACATACTGTATATAAAATAGGCACGTATTATGCAGGGCTATAGACCTTTTACGGCAGCCACCTGCCACTTAAAGCAGAAACACACTTAATTTTGCAAAAATCTAAGCCTTAATATATTTATATAGGTGTGTTATATAATAATTCACCCGCCTGCAAAGAGTGATGAAGAGAAATTAAGATGAAACATTTTTTTTACAAGGTTGTAGACATGTTTATTTCTGCGGAAGCGTTCTAACATGAGGGAAAGTTGCCATTTGAGGGACTGCAGTTTTTGGCATTTACATTTCCACAGAAAATCTAGGATTAAAACTGGGACTTGTACTTCACGTTATCTTTACATTTGCAAATAGATGGTAACTGCTATATTAATGTCATTGATATATTAAACCTTAATGCTGAGGTGCATCCATAAGCAACAATCCTTGATGTTCTTGCCTATATTTAAATGAATTGAGAGTTTAAAAAATGCCTATTAATTTCTTAATCAATTAGCCAATCTACAGACAATTATGCAACAGCCATTATCAAGAAGAAACATTGTTACTTTTATTTATTCCATCCTCCCAATACAATACATCCATAGCCGTGGGAACATGTTTCAAATGGGGGGTGCTGTGGGGATGACATCAGGGCCGGTTTTGACCAATGTGCTGCCCTAGGCAAGATTTTAGCTGGCAATAAAAAACCTCTACAAAAGAGCAATACACTACAAAAAGAGAAACATATTGACATGGCTGACAGCTTATATAAAAAGGCTTCAAATGTATTTAGTATTGCATGAACATGTTTTAATTGGGGGTGTGGACTTCACATCTTCTAGGGGGGTCCGGGAGTGCCCCCCCAGGAAGATTTTTTTGTAACATTTTAAAGTAAAATGCTTCAATCTGGTGCACTTTGAGCGCCCAATTACTAGAGACTGATCTAGAGGATACAACTCTAAACACCCATATAAAAATGATCCGTTTGCATTCTAATAATCAAATAATATATGTGAACATAACCAATAACCTACCATAGCCAATAACAAATAAATGTAGGCTAACTTGTTTTATTTTTGTAGTTCATTTATATCTCGTTTTACCAGTTAACATTTATTTATTTATGTATATTTTTAAATCTCTCCAGTTTTAAACAATATTTTGGGTTTACTGTCCTGTAGTATACATTGGAATGATTTCCAACCTGTTTTTATTTATCCTAATAATTATAAAGGAGTGCCTTGGAAATATTTGTTTACATACATTTTGATCAAAACGTTTGAGACTCACTGAGATAACTTAGACCAGGGCTATTCAACGACACATTCAGTTGGGCCAGATTTTATAACTACAAAATTCAGCTGGGCCAGACATTCAGCGCCCTGTAAAAAGCGGGTAGTGACACATTTTAAACCAACACATATTACTGCGATGAATAACATCCAATTTTTATTCATTGTTCATCTAACAAAGGTAGGTCAAAAAGTGCATAAAAACACAACAAATTAGCATTAATTTAACAGAATCTGAAAAAAGTGCACAGTTGTAGCATTACATTTGTTTGCTTTAGAAGTCAAATATTCAGGTTATGTTTTTTGAACCAGGCACATCAACAAGTGCATTTACTGAATACAATAAAAGCAGTCTTAATAAATGTCCTCACATACAAAAAAAACTGCTAAAGAGCTCCAATGCAACACAAAGCAATACTATTTTTTCACTTTCAAGTAATAACAAAAAAATCATACGTTTTGGTCACATTTGACCCAGACACATTACAAAGTGCATTTAAATGAATACAGAAAGAACTGTCAAACCCTTCAGTGCACAAACCCATAACAAGGGATACGGGTAACTATATGAATGAATACTACACTACACGTCTACTATAGTAAACTAGGTGCTTACTATCACCTCATTTGTGATTTGTCATCGCTGACTTTCTCAATGGGAGAAGGGAAATTTTTTGTGTTTTTCATGTTTTGAACAAGAGCAGTGATTTTTGGCTCATAGGATGTCAATCCTAAAACATTGGTGAAGAGTGCTGTCAGTCAGGGAGCAGCGAGTGCTACTTTTGATTGAGTTAATGTGTGAAAAGCTTGATTGATATGTTGATCCAAAGATACTGAGCACACAGATCGCTACTTTCTGAACGTTATGGAACTGCTGTTTGTTGACATCACTCCAAAGCTTCGCTGGCCCGTTAGTGCGCTGCATGTCAATAAGTTCCAGTGTATATTTCCCCTTGTCGATGCAGGGGACCACTTCCTTTGCTCTTGTTGATACGTCCCCCTCTATGGCAACAGTGAAGGAGTCTCTGGCAAAGCCCATCACCTCTGTGGGCAGAGCAAGTCCATCCAATCGATCGGCAAAGTTCTCTTTCAACCTCGCAATGAAATCTGTCATCCCATCCGTGATTTGTGCCGGAGATGTGATGTGTTTGGGGAGCGTCGGAAAATGCAGCATCCGACCCGTGCTCAAGTCGGTCGCGAAAAGTTCCAGCTTGACTTGGATCTGCTCCACAAGATAAATGACCGTTTTGTCTCTGTTTACGCTTCAGGGTTGAGAGAGACATGTTTTAGAGTTGCTATCATAGGACCACCGTTACTAGCACCACTAGATGCACTTTCAAAAAACGTGCTGCGTTGTGGTTTGGTGGTTTCTATGCAATGCGGAGTGTTGCGTTCATGGTCTGTACTAGTGTAGGAATTTGGCTACGGGAGGCTGGGCCACTCGGGAGTTGGTTCTGGGCCGCATCTGGCCCGCGGGCCGCCAGTTGAATAGGCCTGACTTAGACTAAAGTGAACTATCTAAATACTCAGAGTCCTTTACTTCACTGTTCCTCTCAGTCTGACAGGAGAGAACTTTCCCTTCACATTATTGTAGAAACATCTTCTTATATCCGTTAGCCGTTAACAACAATCCCCGCCGGTACCGGTGCACCCCCTCTCTCTATCTATCTATCTCTCTCTCTCTCACACGCTGGCTGTGAGCTACGGGCGCCTGATAAGCCAACATCCCCCACTTTCATCACTTACAGCGCCCATCGTACATGGCAAATAGAAAATGTAACCGGGGTTAAAAGGGTTTTACATTTACTTAATTATGAATGTTGTTACATTCATTTTTTTTTAATTATATTTGTATTTCATCTTGTGGAAGTGCAGATCCCATGTCCTCCACCAGGGGGTGCTGCAGCACCCTCAGCACCACTACTTCCCAGGGCCCTGCAATACATCTGCAGTCCTAGTTGTGTTAAAGGTCCCATGACATACCTTTCCGGTTATTACCCCTCCCCTTGTGTGATAGCTTTTTTTGCATGTAAACGGTCTGCAAAGTCACAAACCGTCAAAGTACACCCTGTAGCGAGTAAATCTCTAACACAGAAAATACCTGTCTATGCTGCCCCAGAACGCCTCGTTGGAGATTTTTCCATTTTTTTTTTCCTGGTCATAGTGACGTAACACTGACCAAATGGACCAATCCGCGGAGCTCCGCACACACACACACTCAGCCTTATGTTTTCTCAGCTGCGGCTCCGCGGATCTCCACACACACACACACACACACACACACACACTCACAGTGTGTATGTGCTCAGGCTGGGTTCCGCGGTGTCTCGCTGTCTCGCAGACCCAACGCAGCAACCAGGAAACGACACCACCAATCCAGCTCACACTGTCCGCTCCTCGAGCCTCAAAGGACGGAGCAGCGAGCCCCGCGCAGCATTCTCATCTGTTTGTCATTACAGGTATCATTTTCTGGTTGCTAACAAACGCCACATAAACACTGATGTCCAGTTGTAACGGTGGTTGACTAATCAGAACAGAGTGGGCGAGCTGACCAATCAGAGCACAGTGCGCTCATAGGGAGGGGGGCAGGAGCTCCAACAAGGCATGTAGGACATGAGTGAATACACGTACTATACAGAGATGCTGTATGAGAAAACCAATGTCATTTTCTATTTTAGTAGACTTCAACAACGGAATTATGATGAGTAGAAATGGCCATGTCATGGGACCTTTAAGTTGTGTATCACAGGCCCTGTGTCTGTGTTACTTTAGCATAGTGAACACCAACATAAGTTATTATTCATTTTTAAAGAAATGAGAACTTGATTGATTTATTAACATATTTCATTCAAATCAATGTATTGGTCATGTTTAACTTCAATTGACAAATGTTTGTTGCATGCCCCTCTATCTTACCTTCTGGTCATGTGTCCAAACTGCCAAACAGGAAGAGCACCCAATGGATTTTAAAGAAGAGGGAACTCAGACTGTACAATGTTCACTACAGGGGGGTTCATTCTTTCTTTTATGTATTTAAGGTACCCTAAACAACCTGTGTTGGGGATACTAGAATAATTATTTAGAAATTGTTTTTGTTTTACCCATATAGAACAGTTACTTTTTCAAGAGTGTAAAACCCGATGGAGAGTTTCAAATAGACATGTTTATATTTGTATAAGTAGATGTTAAATGTCAGTGTGAAGGCTTTTATGTATTGGCCATGCATTGGACGGCATCACACTTACTTTAAGTATGTTTTTTTCCATGAGCATCAGAGTACACATGTAGTTTGATTTTTAAGCTTTCAAGTGCCTCATTTTGACCGCCAAGCTGAGAGTTAAATGCACTGGGAGAAAAAGCTGGATTGCAATTTCACGATTGGTCGCCCCTTTAACAGCACACCTTCATTTACATAAGTGTTCGTATGTTAGTGTAGCCACGTGTGAATGTTGCACGTGTTGGCTTGTGTGTTCGCAGTCTGCAGCTGCACTGATGTTGTGTGATCCATGCGGGTGCAGGTGGCCCATATTGGCGAGCTTTGCATGCGCGTATGTTATAGCATGTGATCCTCCACAGCTGGGATGTGGCAATATACTCAGTTTCAAGTTTAGCTCAGGCTATTCATACATCATCCCTGCAATTGAAAGATCCTACAGTCATTTGTGAGAGCGCACACTTGGGAAACCAGCTCTATCTTCGGAGCAAGTTGCACTCAATGTCCCTGAAATTATGCCTCTGGGGCCCTTTAGAAAATTAAAAGTGACCTTAAAAATAACTCATCTCGTAATGGATTACTGTATTCTTCAATTTATTAAAAGTTTGATCAGCTGTGGCTGTAGGTGTGTCAGTTCGGCTCGGGGATCATGTGGGTGGTTTTGTTTTTCAGAGCTAAGATGAAAAGCTTTAGGATGAGAAGAAAAAGCCCCTTTATTATTTTTTCAGAGAGATTTATGTGCAATCTTCCGCAGGGCCGGATGTCGGAAGCCAGTAATCTCAGCCATGGATTTAGTGCCAGAGTCAAGGGGGTCAAGAACCTCTCCATCCACACTCTCACATGTGATAAATAACCTGGTCTGCAGTGGGACACCACAATGCTCAACCATGTTAGAGCTGACGGCTGCACGTGAGCACCTTAAATGTCCATTTGTGTGTCAGATTTCCACATACGCTGGCGTCACGGAGGCATTGTTGTCGGCACATTGTTCCTCCCACTCTCCAAATGACATGTTTGTTGACCCGATGAACATTTTAACTGAAAGCTATTGAAAGGATTTGAGTGATGACAAATGTTATTTGAGAAGAGGAGTGCATCGCATAATTAGAAATCTAAATGGTAAAAGGATAGTAATTTCAGGTACACTCTTTAATAGACCCACATTTCAGATGAACTCAGATAATCTCCTAAAAGAAATCAGAGAAAGTTCACAGAGGAGAATTAGTTAGTGTCAGCCACAAATCGTCACTTTCAGAAAATAGCCAAAATGGAGGATTTTTGTTATTGATGATCATTTAATGAAGACAACCCCCTAGTATCACCATCACTGAATGACTTTATTTTTTCAATCTATCCGCTCACACATCCTAATTCTGATTATTCAGCACAGCCCTCCCATCTCTCTGAACGGTCTTTCAGCCGTATACATTGAAAGCCCCTGGGACAATTACCGAGACATGTTGACATGAAAATGTAATTATAATGTCATTAAATGATAATCAAAAACGAAACCATCATAATCCCAGCGTGGGCCACTACCTCCACAGTCGGCTAAGTCAACTACAGGGCATAGCAGGACATGGGACTGGCGCTGATAAGTAAATGGTTGCATGCTTCCAAGCTGAATTTAGGATTGTTGACATTGTAAACATTATGCCAGAAAAACAAACGTGTGTTAGCTTTCTGGTGTTAGCATCATTCACCCACTGTAGAGTCTGTGTGTGAAACTTTAATGAATAATACTGTTTTTTTTCCTTGAAGTAACAAGGAAATGTCAACTTTAAAACCAGATTTTCTGAGGAATTACTCACACATATTATCCCCAAAACAATGGGGATAATTAGTCTAGCAGGATGTATGCTATGATCTTCTAGAACAGGGGTCGGCAACCTTTTTGATATGAAGTGCCATTTTTAAAAAAAAATGTTATCAGCGTGCCAACGATCGATAATTATCAACGGGGGGGGGGGGGGGGGGGGGGGTTGAGGAGCTTGACGCTTGTTAACTATCAGCAGGAGGGCGGGGGAGCCTCGCTGCGGGGGAAGCAGTGTGTGGACCTGTCAGCGCAACTTACATGATGCCGAATTTAACAAACACATTTAAATAATTGGTTTAAACGGCATAATAATAAGGACGATCTTCCGTTCTGTGATTCTCCAGAGCACACATGTTATGATGTTATGATGATATTTCTATGGTTATGATATTAGGGTCATGCGGAGTGAGATGAGATCGCTGTCCCTTTAAGAGAGAGAGAGAGAGAGAGAGAGAGAGAGAGAGAGAGAGAGAGAGAGAGAGAGAGAGAGAGAGAGAGAGAGAGAGAGAGAGAGAGAGAGAGAGAGAGAGAGAGAGAGAGAGAGAGAGAGGGGTGTCGCTTGTGCATGTGTGTTTGTGGATGGTAGAGCGACAGTGAAAGAACCTATGGAGAGAACGTGTGTATGTTTCTGGAAGTGAAACGAGGAAGCAGAAGAACAGCTAAATAAATGCAACGGCCTCCCAAGAAGAGCTCGCCTCTCTCCAATCATTTCAGCTAAAGTGGGTTATTGAACCTGAAGCTAGTTGCTTCTGCCGTCCTCGACTACGGCCTGGGAGCCGACAAGAAAGTTCAACACACAGATGGCCAGTCCGCCCCTTTGTAGCATATTATTTCGATGAGCAGATCGCCACTGGGCTTTCAACTAAATACACAGCCACGCAAAAACTGCGGCATTTGTACAGCTCCTTATGGGTACTGCAATTAGTGAAGTGTTTTCCTCCGTGGTGAAACGATCAGCACTGCACCACGGAGGAAAGCGGCAGAAAGTCACCTGGAGTTAAACAGAGCGGGGCTGCGTTGTGTGCATGGCTTCCTTCTGCAGGTAACGGGGAGACGCGTTCTGGCGGCGGTCTCGTTCAGGATCCGAAAATACAATTTGAAACATTTTGCACACTTATTCCACTTATTCCTAGTGTGCCACTGGTTACGGTGCCACGTGCCAATGCTGGCACGCGTGCCAGGGGTTGCCGACCCCTGTTCTAGAAGGTTAAATCAGTCTGTTGTAACGTACAAAAATCCAATATTTTTTCAAAAGACAACAATATGCACCCTTTTCTAGCAAAGACTCCCATTAAAGCAAAAATACAAGGTTGGATATTGTTTGTTGCACCACTCATCACCCCTAAAACAAGTCCATCCTGGGTCAATCTGCAAGGGCAACACAGTCTTACTCCCTGATAATCCAATAGCGACGCTTGGTCAGGGTCCGTGGCGTGCAGTTGTGACGCATCGAGTCTCCTTCAGCTTCATAAACGGACGCAAAGAGCTTTCAACTGATTGCAATGTATTCCCGTCGGCAGCGGTATTTGACGCTCAGGGAAGCACGGCATCCGTCCATGTCGGCGGCAGTTAAAAGCAATGTGAGCGTCCATTCCCATTGGATAACGGGGAATTTTACACCAGGAAGTAAATATTCTCCTTACTGTCGATTGATTTTACAGTGATATCTGCACTACTCATCAACTAAAAAACACCAGATTATCCTTCGTTTGGGACTACAGCATCCGCTTTGCTTGACAAACCCCGTGATTAGTCCTCAAACTCTGTGATTGGATGTTGGAGTGGCAGTGTGCCAAGGTTACGCCGAGCGTCAAACGGCTCTATAAAAGGGAATGAAACCACGGCAGACTATCCAAAACTGGACTCGAAAAGGTTTTTTTTCAGAAAATAGCTTGTTTCCATAATGGGCAGCATTAATAAACCCACATGACAGCTAAGATCACCAGAATTTTATTTAATAGCTGGTCTTATGTCTGTGACCCCTCATGTTGTTAATTGATAAGCCTGAAACATGCACTTGTCAAGGTTCAGAGGCACATTTTGCAAATATGGCAGTAGCCATCGATCATCTTAAGATAAGATATACTTTATTGATCCCAAGTTGGGAAATGTTTTGTTACAGTAGCATACTACTTTGTTCTACTCCACTACAATTCAGAGTGGTTATCCTGGTATTTTTACTCCACTACATTTATTTTAGTTAGTTTGCAGATTCTGATTAATGATGTGACATATAAAGAACCCTTAAATCAGATTTTAGTTACACCTGAGTAAAATGTAGGGAAGGTGATTGTCAAGTGCCAAAATAATCTATGCAATATATTCAATCAATCAATCAATGTTTATTTATATAGCCCAATATCACAAATGTTACATTTGTCTCAGTGGACTTCACAGTTTGTACAGAATATCAGTATGACAATACGACACCCTCTGTCCTTAGACCCTCACATCGTACAAGGAAAAACTTCCAGAGAAAACCCACAGTTTAAAGGAAAAAATGGAGAAACCTCAGGGAGAGCAACAGAGGAGGGATCCCTCTCCCAGGACGGACAGACGTGCAATAGATGCCGTGTGTAAATTGAAAAGATAATACATTTGCAACATAGGTAGTCCAAATGTTTGGAAATGCATGTGTGTATAATAGGAAGATGAATCCACGAGTATATCCATCCAGGACTTATGATCCAGGACCACAGCCACGACTCAAGATCCAGGACTCGCAATCCATGACACAGGACCGCAGGATCATCCATGACTCCAGATCCCGGCGTATATAGACACCAAAAGAAAGACATTTGGGGAAGCTGGGTTAATCGGAACATGAGAGTACACAGGTATAGACAGAGAGAAGGAAGAAGTAAGATGTCCCCCGACAAACTAAGCCTATATCAGCAAAACTAGGGGCTGAATCTAATCAGCCCTAACTATAAGCTTTATCAAAAAGGAAGGTCTTAAGCGCACTCTTAAAAACGGATAGGGTGTCTGCCGTCCGAACACAAACTGGAAGCTGATTCCACAAAAGTGGAGCTTGATAAGAAAAGGCTCTGGCTCCCATTGTACTTTTAGAGACTCTAGGAACAACCAACAACCCTGCATTCTTGGAACGCAATGCCCTAGTAGGACAATAGGGTATAATGAGTTCTTTAAGGTAAGATGGCGCCTGCCCATTAAGGGCTTTGTAGGCGAGAAGAAGAATTTTAAATTCTATCCTGTGTTCTATAGGGAGCCAGTGTAAGGCAGCCAGAACAGGAGTAATGTGGTCCCTTTTCCTAACTCTGGTTAGTACACGAGCTGCAGCATTTTGAATCAGCTGAAGTGACTTGACAGACTTCTTGGTACACCCTGATAATAAGGAGTTACAATAATCCAGCCTTGAAGTAACAAATGCATGGACTAGTTTCTCTGCATCGTTTTGAGGCAAGATATGCCTGATTTTTGCAATGTTACGTAGATGGAAGTAGGCGGTCCTTGAAATTGATTTTATGTGGGTGTTAAAGGATAAATCCTGATCAAATATAACACCAAGATTCCTTACAGTCTCACTGGAGGCCAAATTAATGCCATCCATAGTTAGTATATCTTTAGATAATTTGTTTCATAGATTCTTCGGGCCAAGTACAATAACTTCAGTTTTGGTCGTGTTTAACATCAAAAAATTTAAGGTCATCCACGTTTTTAAGTCCTTGAGGCAGTCTTGAATTTTATTTAGATGATTAATTTCATCAGGCTTGATTGATAAATATAGTTGAGTATCATCCGCATAACAATGAAAGTTTACAGAATGATTCCTTATAATATTGCCTAACGGAAGCATATATAGGGTGAACAAAATAGGTCCAAGCACTGAGCCCTGTGGCACTCCATGGCTAACTTTGGTTTGCATGGAAGATTCATCGTTGACACGTACAAACTGAGAGCGTTCAGATAGATAGGACCTAAACCAGCCTAAAGCAGTTCCCTGTATGCCAACTAAGTGCTCTAGTCTTTGCAATAGGATATCATGGTCGATAGTATCAAATGCAGCACTGAGATCGAGCAAAACAAGAATAGAGACAAGTCCCTTGTCAGAGGCTATTAGAATGTCATTTGTGACTTTAACCAGAGCTGTCTCTGTGCTATGTTGTGTTCTAAAGCCAGACTGAAAATCTTCAAATAAATCATAGTTTTTTAAGTAATCACACAGCTGTTTTGCGACTGCTTTCTCAATAATTTTTGAGAGGAACGGAAGATTAGAAATAGGTCTATAGTTGGCTAAAACCTCTGGATCGAGGTTGTGCTTTTTAAGAAGCAGTTTTATCACTGCTACTTTGAATGATTGTGGTACATAGCCTGATAATAAAGACATATTCATAATATTTAATAAAGAAGTGCTAATTAATGGAAAAAAATTCTTTTAACAGCTTAGTTGGAATCGGGTCTAAGATACACGTTGATGGTTTAGAAGAGAGAATCATTGAATTTAATTGTTCAAGGTTTATGGCTGAAAAGCATTCTAGTTTACTATCTAGTGTAATATTAGAACTTACGTTTCCGGGAGCTGTTGATAACACTATACTGGTCAAAGGCAAGAGGTCATTGATTTTGTTTCTAAGAGTAACAATTTTATCGTTAAAAAAGCACATAAAATCATTACTACTGAGTGCTATGGGAATAGAAGGCTCAGTCGAGCTGTGGCTCTCTGTCAGCCTGGCTACAGTGCTGAAAAGAAATCTTGCATTATTCTTATTCTCATCTATTAATGAAGAGTAGTAGGCTGCTCTCGCTTTACGCAGTGCTTTCTTATATTCATTGAGAGTAATATGCCAAATTAAACGAGATTCTTCAAGTTTAGTGGAACGCCATATCCTTTCAAGTTGTCTCGACTTTTGCTTTATTTTGCGGGTTTCGGCATTATGCCATGGAGCTAATCTATGTTGTTTTATTTTCTTCTTTTTCAAAGGAGCAACAGAGTCTAATTTTATTCGCAGCGCATCTGTAGCACTATCAACAACATGATCAATTTGGGGTGGTGTACATTTTGTATAAGTTTCCTCCCCTACATGCAGACATGCTATCGAGTTAAATATTGGTGGAATCTCTTCCTTAAATTTGGCTATAGCACTAACAGATAGGTTTCTGCTGCAGGAGCTTTTGGCTAATGCTTTGTAGTCTAGTAACAGTACTTCAAAAGTTACTAAGAAATTGTCGGATAAAGCAGGATTATGCGGTTCGACTAATAGTTGCTCAATTTCAATACCATAAGTCAGAACAAGGTCAAGAGTGTGATTATAGCAGTGGGTTGGTTTATTTACACTCTGACAGAAACCAACAGAATCTAATATAGAGTTAAATGCAACAGTAAGGCTATTTTTATCATCGTCAACATGAATATTAAAGTCACCTACGATAATTACTTTATCTGTTTTAAGTACCAAAGCTGATAAAAACTCAGAGAATTCTGATAAGAATTCTGAATAAGGACCTGGTGCACGGTACACTGTAACAAATAAGATTGGCTGCAAAGTTTTCCAGGTCGGATGCGTAAGACTGAAAATGAGGCTTTCAAAGGAGGTATAATTTAATTTTTGTTTAGTATTGATAAGTAAACTTGAGTCAAAGATTGCTGCAACTCCACCTCCTCGGCCCGTGCCTCGGGCAATATGAGTATTGATATGGCTGGGTGGAGTGGCCTCATTTATGCTGACATATTCTTCATGTCTCAACCAAGTTTCAGTGAGACAGCATATATCAATATTATAATCTGATATTAAATCATTTACCAGTATTGCTTTAGATGCTAGAGATCTTATGTTTAAGAGACCACATTTAATCTTCCTGTTTTGTTGCACTGTAGTAGTTGTTACATTTACTTTTATTAGGTTATTATGTATGACACCTCTATTAGGTTTTACCTTAAATTGTCCTTGGGCAGACACACACACCGTTAATATTGGGTATTTTATTGGGTTCGGGATTCCTATGGATGACTGCCTAGGAGAGAGCGCAGAGAAGCGTGTAAGACTGCGACTCTGCCTCCTGGTCTCAACTCCAGTTTGTCATGGATTAAGTCCACAGAGCCCTGAAATGTTTGCCGAAATGAGATTTGCACCTTCCAAAGTAGGATGAATGCCGTCTCTCTTAATCAGACCAGGTTTTCCCCAGAAGGCTGTCCAATTATTCACGAAGCCCACATTGTTTGCTGGGCACCACCAAGACAACCAGCGCTGAAATGATGACATGCGGCTATACATGTCATCATTGATCAGATTGGGGAGGGGACCAGAGAAGATCCTAGAGAAGATATTAGACGTTAAGTACTTTGTCAGGCTTAATATTTATCTGTAGATACCCCCAAATTATTTTCTTATTCAACAGAAGACCTTAAAGGTGGGGTAAGTAATTTTGGAGAAACCAGCTCGAGTGCCACTTCAATTAGGAGAGACGTGATGTATGAAATACATGTTTATTACCGGGACGCCTGATATGAGGGAATAGTGATTGACGGATTACTACAAGTGAATGAAAGGATGTTTGGCAATTAGGCCCCGGTTTGCAGGATGATCATTCAGGAGGGGAAAACCGCTCCGATGAACCCCCCCGGGGTCTCGACACTGGTGGTGGTGATAACTGGTTCGGTCTGGTCTGAAGGGAGAAGTTTTTAGCTTGGCCCTGTATTAGGAGACAGGAGGTGAAGGGCTGGAGGAGGGTTGTGCGTTGACACCTGAAATGACGACTGACAGAGAGGGAAGAGCAGATTTAAAGGGGTAGCGGGTGCGATGATTGGCTAGCTGGGGAGTAACGCCCTCGATCGCTTATTGGGAGGAGAGAGTATTGAAATGACGTGTAGCGCCAGAGGATTGGTCGTCCTCATTGAACTTGCGCTAAGCTTCATTTCAATCAGGAGAGACGTGATGTATGAAATACATGTTTATTACCGGGACGCCTGATATGAGGGAATGGTGATTGACGGATTACTACAAGTGAATGAAATTATGTTTGGCGATTAGGCCCCGGTTTGCAGGATGATCATTCAGGAGGGGAAAACCGCTCCGATGAACCCCTCAAAGAAGTGAAGTATGAAGTACTGAGATGTGAAGCATTTCCTCCCTTACGGGCTGACTGCGGAGATCTGTGGATGAATGAGAGATTAACGCGGGAACATGAGGAGAATGCCAGAATCGCTGCCGGGCTTACGGGAACGCCAGCCATGGGTTAATGCCCTGCGTAGCGGGGTTAAACATGCGCAGGCCCACTGGCCGCAACCTACACTTACAGGGTTAAACGTGACGCAGACCCGCTGGCCGCAACCTGTACTTGCGAGTTAAACATGACGCTGACCCACTTGCCGCAACCTGCACTCGCAGGGTTAAACCTAACACGACCTACTGGCCGCACTCGCAGGGTTAAACATAACGCAGACCCGGAAGTCACGACCTTACATGTAGGGTTAAACATGAACACGGACGCGGAGGTCACAACCTTACGTGCAAAGTTAAACATGAACACAGTGACACGTATACATGCTGACGTGCTATGAAACCACCACCAGTTATATGCATAATTACCGAGTTTAGTGTTTGAGACCTTGGATAGCCAGCACGCACTGATGTCCGGGCGAATGCGGGATATTAAGGCGGAGGAGGACCACCGTCCGAGTTGCAGGGATGAGGGAGAAATGCCTTGATTGGCAGCACCTATCTGAACGAAAGCCCTGATATGCTATAAAGACACCACCACCAGTTATATGCATATTTACCATAGGTAAACTGAAGAGATATGAACTTCTCTTTTCCCTGAAAGAAACCCCCCGAAACCAGCGGATGGGGCAGCATCCGTGACTGCGTGAAGGCCGGAAGCGCCTCATTTGAGCAGCCCTGATACCAGTGATGCCCTCTCGAGAGACTGAAGGCGTGCGTCAATTCACTGTCCGAAACGGGGGGGAGCCAGGGGGAGCTTGGCTCCCCTAAAGAGGGGGGGAGCTCCCCTGAAGGTCAACTTTTAGATAAATAGGGGGAGCCCAAAAAAAATCATGCATATTTGTGTCACACAGATTAGAAATGTTGAGTTTCTGTAAATAAAAGTTCTTGAAATAAATAATAGCCATTGTTCATTACAGTTTCTGATTATTTGTTTTATATTTGTGAATATTTCGAGATGTTGCCATCTGTACGTGGCTGAGCTACATTCTTTACGCTACGTTGCTATGGTTACTGCGGCGATGAAGGTGCGGTATTTCAAATGTTCATATTGATATTTTATGGCGAAACGAAAACAGCCAAGCCTCGCAGCTTTTGGATTCACAAGCAAAGAAGCGAAGGAGTCTCTAAAAATGACAACGTCGTGAACGGAACAGCTTTTAATTGGCCGGCTGTAAGCGGTCGAGTTTGACAGCTCCACACCGAGGGAGAGGGAGAGGCGCCACCTGCACTAGCGAACCTGACGATGCCCATGACCTGCCTTTTAACTGGACACAGAAAAGATGGAGTGAGTGGAATGAAAGGTATCCATGGCTTTTCATAAATAAATGTAAAAAATAGCAGTGTTTTTATAGCAATTGATCGCATCCGCTCTGCTGTGCCAGTCAACAGAGCGTGCGTGTGACATATTTAGTAGCAGGATGTGCACTGAAAAATAGGGCTCCCCCGAAAGCAAATGGGTAATTCGAACACTGCGTCAATTGTTTGCGTGAAGTAGGACAATCCCATTAAGCCGGACGAACTTCCGTGTTGCCCGATTTCCTTGTCCTTTCCTCCCGCGTCCGGGTTTGCGGGGTGGCCGGCTGGAACCGCTAGCCGACTGGGGAACGCCGCCTGAAGCTTAATCCGCAAGACTGCGGAGCTGAGGAATATATGCCTGGAGCTGGGACTAAGCCCTGCTGCTGCTTGTGCGTTGACGCCTGAAATGACGACTGACAGAGAGGGAAGAGAAGATTTAAAGGGGTAGCGGGTGCGATGATTGGCTAGCTGGGGAATAACGCCCCCGATCACTTGTTGGGAGGAGAGAGTATTGAAATGACGTGTAAAGCCAGAGGATTGGTCTTCCTCATTGA
Source organism: Notothenia rossii (assembly GCF_949606895.1). NCBI lineage: Eukaryota > Metazoa > Chordata > Actinopteri > Perciformes > Nototheniidae > Notothenia > Notothenia rossii. The sequence continues at coordinate 62,654,276 of NC_136906.1, read as the reverse complement.
ACTTTGAAATAAAGCCTTATTAGTTTGTCTGTTTTGCACATCCTCCTAATATCTCCTCGGTTCCCCTCCTCGACTCCTCGGTTGCGGTCGAATAGTCCGTTTTGCTTAGGAACCTTCCTAACGGAGTGAAATGACCCGGAAGTCCCTCAGTAGCAGCTATGATAAAAGCCGTTCAAATTCTCTAGATCAGGGGTCACCAACCTTTTTGTCACCGAGGGCTACTTCAAGGGTACTGAGTAATACGAAGGGCTACTTGTTTGATACAAACTTCCTGAATAACATAATTGCACGGTTCACCTTTAATGATAATATTATTATTAATAATAATCAGAATACATATTAATTTACTGTATGTGAAGGACTGTCTGATCACACGTTAATGTTAATTATTCCTCAATAATTATTAACAATGATTTACCATTGCTATAGCAACCCCATTGTTTTGTTATGAAAATGTATCTATATTTATACACATTCTCGCGAGATCTATCAGGGGTCGTTGTAATGCTGCGTTCACACCGGACGCGACTTCGCTCTAATCGCTCGAGTTTCACCGCTGCTGCCAGCTGTGTTTACTCGCATCATTCAAACAAGACGCGCTGGCTCGGGAGCTACAACTACAACAAAATGAACATATTTTACCGTGATTAAATTGTAATACACGTTTCTAAATGATGCCGAAGTAACAACATACTGATACCGGTTAGTAAAAAACCATGAATTAATGCTTGACAAGTCTGCAGACAAGACGGCAGGCGAAAAACCTTTTAAAATGCTTGTTTTCTGAATGGAGATTGGGTCGACCAGGCTAAGCTAACGTTGTATATGCTCATTCCACACTTATAACAATGGCCTACAGACATAAATAAACCAGCGACTGTATTCGCCATGACACAGACAGTCTGTGGTTTGTACTTGTTTAACTTTTGTCCAGTTTCTGAAAAGATATGAGGAGCTGTGATCTCTGTTTGCTAACTGCTAACAGCTAACAGCTGATGTTTTCTGGTTGAACGTCAGTGGCAGGCTGAGACCGCGGTGAATTTGGTTTTAGGTTGGATATTCGACGGACATTCGCGGAACCGCCAGCAGCGTCAGTTTCCCGGACCCGTCAGCAGCGTCAGTTTCCCGGACCCGCCAGCAGCGTCAGTTTAACGGGGAGATCTTCTCCGCAAAACGAGGCTTTCATTTAGGGACCATCAACAAATGACTTTTACAATTACACAAGAAAAATGTTCTTTTTAATAAATCGACAGCTTATCGATCATGATGCGAATATGAAGCAAATTCACTCCAGAGCATACAGTTATTGAACACACATTTTAATACTTTAAATACGTTTTATTAATAGTTTTGATGGAAAAATTTGCTTATTTCTTCAATAACTTCCAGGTCATGTGACCTAATCGCTCAAAATCAATGTTGGGTCAAAGAACTACATTGGCTAAATAAGACACACCTCTTTTTATTGCATTTTAATACTTAAAATATGTTTATATTAATATTTTAATGCGAAAATGAGCTTATTTCTTCAATACCTTCCAGGTCATGTGACCGATTCACTCAAAATCAATGTTGGGTCAAAGAACTACACCGGCTGAATAGGACACACCTCTTTTTATTCAATTTTAACCCTCTAAATATTTTATATTAATATTTTGATGTTAAAATGAGCTTATTTCTTCAATACCTTCCAGGTCATGTGACCTAATCACTCAAAATCAATGCTGGGCCAAAGAACTACACTGGTTGAATAGGACACACCTCTTTTTATTGCATTTTAATACTTAAATAATTTGTATATTAATATTTTGATGCAAGAATTAGCTTATTTCTTCAATACCTTCCAGGTCATGTGACCGATTCACTCAAAATCAATGTTGGGCCAAAGAACGACACTGGCTGAATAGGACACACCTCTTTTTATTCCATTTTAACCTTCTAAATATTTTATATTAATATTTTGATGGAAAAATTAGCTTATTTCTTCAATACCTTCCTGGTCATGGGACCGATTCACTCAAAATCAATGTTGGGTCAAAGAACTACACTGGCTGAATAGGACACACCTCTTTTTATTGCATTTTAATACTTAAATAATTTGTATATTCATATTTTGATGCAAAAATGAGCTTATTTCTTCAATACCTTCCAGGTCATGGGACAGATTCACTCAAAATCAATGTTGGGTCAAAGAACTACACCGGCTGAATAGGACACACCTCTTTTTATTCCATTTTAACCCTCTAAATATTTTTATATCAATATTTTGATGGAAAAATTAGCTTATTTCTTCAATACCTTCCTGGTCATGTGACCGATCCACTCAAAATCAATGTTGTGTCAAAGAACTACACTGGTTGAATAGGACACACCTCTTTTTATTGCATTTTAATACTTAAATAATTTGTATATTAATACTTTGATGCAAAAATTTGCTTATTTCTTCAATACCTTCCAGGTCATGTGACCGATCCACTCAAAATCAATGTTGTGTCAAAGAACTACACTGGCTAAATAGGACACACCTCTTTTTATTGCATTTTAATACTTAAAATATTTTTATATTAATATTTGAATGCGAAATTGAGCTTATTTCTTCAATACCTTCCAGGTCATGTGACCTAATCACTCAAAATCAATGCTGGGCCAAAGAACTACACTGGCTGAATAGGACACACCTCTTTTTATTGCATTTTAATACTTAAATAATTTGTATATTAATATTTTGATGGAAAAATTAGCTTATTTCTTCAATACCTTCCAGGTCATGTGACCGATTCACTCAAAATCAATGTTGGGTCAAAGAACTACACTGGCTGAATAGGACACACCTCTTTTTATTCAATTTTAACCTTCTAAATATTTTATATTAATATTTTGATGGAAAAATTAGCTTATTTCTTCAATACCTTCCTGGTCATGGGACCGATTCACTCAAAATCAATGTTGGGTCAAAGAACTACATTGGCTAAATAGGACACACCTCTTTTTATTGCATTTTAATACTTAAAATATCTTTTATTAATATTTTAATGCGAAAATTAGCTTATTTCTTCAATACCTTCCAGGTCATGTGACCGATTCACTCAAAATCAATGTTGGGTCAAAGAACTACACCGGCTGAATAGGACACACCTCTTTTTATTCCATTTTAACCCTCTAAATATATTTATATTAATATTTTGATGGAAAAATGAGCTTATTTCTTCAATACCTTCCTGGTCATGTGACCGATCCACTCAAAATCAATGTTGTGTCAAAGAACTACACTGGCTGAATAGGACACACCTCTTTTTATTGCATTTTAATACTTAAATAATTTGTATATTAATACTTTGATGCAAAAATGAGCTTATTTCTTCAATACCTTCCAGGTCATGTGACCGATTCACTCAAAATCAATGTTGGGTCAAAGAACTACACTGGCTGAATAGGACACACCTCTTTTTATTCCATTTTAACCTTCTAAATATTTTTATATTAATATTTTGATGGAAAAATTAGCTTATTTCTTCAATACCTTCCTGGTCATGGGACCGATTCACTCAAAATCAATGTTGGGTCAAAGAACGACACTGGCTGAATACGACACACCTCTTTTTATTGCATTTTAACACTAAATATATTTATATACATTTTTTGATGGAAAAATTTGCTTATTTCTTCAATACCTTCCAGGTCATGTGACATAATCACTCAAAATCAATGTTGGGTCAAATAACTACACTGGCTGAATAGGACACACCTCTTTTTATTCCATTTTAACCCACTAAATACTTTTATATTAATAATTTTATGTGAAAATTAGCTTATTTCTTCAATAACTAATGACTCAAAATCACTTTATTAATTGAATACTAGTCTGTACACAATAGAAACAGCTCTTTATATCGGATAATATTACATCCTCTATTTAATATTAATATTTCTATTACAAATTCAGGGTTTTTTCTATAGCTTCCCTGTCATGTGACCCAGTGATTAATGATCAGAAAGTAATACAAACAAGGCTACACAGGACACATGTTTTACTAATCGTCATCATTGAGCACATTTCAAGTATTACTTGCACAAAGGACATTTCCAATATCCTGTCTCTGCCTTTTTAAGGTCTCTGCTGTCCATTGCCAGACACTGGGCATGGTACCATCGTTCGCAGTCATCACACTGAACCTGTTGAAGTGAAAGAAATAATGTATTTATAATATATTTGTACCTTAGATTACCATTCAGTTGTCTTAATACTCAAGTGTTAGTGAGGAATCAGCTGACACAATCATCTACTCCTTAAAACCCACTCCCTGTGTTTTAACATGCTCTATTGTTTTGTTTTATTTTTTTTGTTTTATTGTTCTGTCTTTTACATTTTTTGATTTAAGTATTCCAGTAGTGAGTGTTGCATTTTTTAAATGTATTGTATTTAGTTGTTTAAAATTAAATGTGTTTTAGGTTGACTTTTAAAATCTGTCCAGGGACTACAGATGAAAAATAGCCTCTTGGCTAACTCTGGCATATTTACAGAAATGTTCATTAATGTGCACTGTCCCTGTTAAATAAATAAATAAATGTAGACATCACAATTACACATTTTCTTCACAACAGCTCACCCAGTCTGTGATGGGAGATCCAGATCCTGGAGGCCTTAAGGCAGCACACATAGCACAATAAGTGTGCTCATCAAAGACTGAAACAAGATAACAATACATGTATGTCAGCTTCTATATAAATACATACAGACACCCATATATACATATACATATATTCATATTTATTTACCTGATGCCTCAAGGATTTCGAGAGCCAGTTCTCTCCTCTCCTGTGTCATGTATTTCTTTGAACACTCGAAATTCACATTCGGGATCAGAGGGAAGGATTCCATGACTGCCTTTGCCATCTAAACAAACAACACTTATGTTATGGAGGGTTTTTCTTCTTTATTGTATAGTAATACAGATACAGACAAAAACATGAGACACATTATAGAAAACATCCACCCTTGACTAGAATGCCTCCCAAAACCTTTGATTATTGATATAGACCGGTCCTATTATTGGAATTTTGAGATATTCAGAAGCAAAGTTTTGTCAATTAAACTTTCTGTATTCAAGTGAATACTAATTTAAGTTCAACAATGTTGTGTCATAATCCAATTGTTGTCAGTTGTGAAAAATACAATAAACAACAACATGATATCGGCATTATACTATATATTGTCCATTGGCCAACCTGCCTGCTAAATATTATGGGGATCAGCATCGGCCTTTAAAAAACCTTTATCGGTCAACCACTACTTTTGACAGCTTTTTTAAATCCGTCCTTGCATTAAACTGTCTTTCACATTAAAAACTCTGCTTGTTAACTGGATGAAAACAGAATCTCTTCAGCTCACCTTCACAACAACGACACCACAGCTACATCCATCCTTTTGAAGTGGGTGACCCATAACGCCTCCCTTCCACTTAACATCCACCCAGTCTGTTATGCTGTGGCGTGTCCTCCTCATCCTGAAGTACTCCCTGAGAAAGGATAATGTCAACACACTTTACATTTCTAATTATGTGGCTCCTAAAGATAATGTAACAGAAATTCATACTGTTTGTATTCACCATATGACCATTTATTTGTATAAGGGGCAGCCACAGGTCAGCTATAGATATCACTGTCTGAACACAGACTGTATCAGACTGTTTAAAATGCTTTCAATGCTGTCTGTGAGTATGAATGTAACTAAATGTGACACATTTTTTACGTTTAAATATAGTTTTTCCTTGAATTTTCAAATATCTATTGAATTTTGATTTACTGTATTCTTTTGGCAGCATGTTCGGAGTCATCAAGCTCTTCGATGCTTTGAGCTGGATCCACCAGGAATACGGTGCTGGTTTTGGCATGAATGTACTGTGAAAAAGTAAAAGCACTTTTCATCAAAAATTTGGTTTCACCATGTAAGTCTTGTGCTTTAACAGAAATAATACAATAACAAAAATAATTACAAACCAGCAACTTCCAGTGGTTGTTGTTGACAAGTACAAAGGACAGGACAGCTTCATAGTTGTCAAATTTTACCTATAATGCCATCAAATAAAGGATTAAAACAAACTTGAAGGCTAAGGTAAAAATAACAACAACATTAGTCTGACAATTTTGTTCTTGTGCCATTCATTTGTCGTGCTTAAAACAAGTGTTGGTATGGAAATTCAAAAGTAAGTAGATTTATCAGGTGATTTAACTAATGACTATAGTTTCAGAGAGGATACAGTAAAATAATCTCAGTTAATTTCCTATTTAAGATCTCAGCCAATGCTTCACTCCATGTACCTAATGGGTGAGTGTGAGCCCACATATCAAATCCACACCTACTTCCCCCTAAAGTATTACCATGCACAAACACAACACACCACACACATAAACATACACAGACCACACACATTACCTTTGGTAAACTGTGAGATGTTAGCTGAGTTCTGTCCCCGAACAAAATGACACCTGCTGTGTAGTGATTTAGCAAGTACATTTTGTTCACAACGCCGAATTTGTCGGCAGCAACATGAAACACGCCTTCAATTACCTGGCAAAAAAAATCATAACAATTTGCCAATTAATGCATATTCCCAGTTATACTGAACTTTCATTCCCTGCAACTTTGAGAATCTTGTGACTGACAAAAGTATCTAGACATTTTTTTCAGATACTTTTTGGGCAGAAATCGTTAAATGCTAGATAAAGAAAATGACACAGTGTAGAGTGAAACTTCAGACACTTGAAACATGTAGTAACATACCTCCCCTGTCAACCACTGGTGGGGTCGAAGTGAGCATAGCTCACAGTGGCGGATAAGTAAGATGCGTCCTTTCATCTGTGAGGGGAGCACTGCCACGACCACCTCGGTGTCCTTTTTTTTCCACAGCCAGGTCAACTAAGTCAAGATTGAGGGGAAATAGATGCATTCTGTTTAATATGGACACTTGAGGAATCTTTTAACCCTCCGGTATCACTCTGGACATTTTTGTCCCGAATGACTAATTAGGGTAGCGCATTTGAATGATACCAGAGGGTTAACAATCTTGAATGTTTGGGTGGAGGCCTTGTTTTTGTATCCACCATCAAAGCTACATACACAAAATATAATTAAACTGTCCATGTGTATGCATTTAACCTCAGTCCCTTTTAGAGTTTTCACTAAATGACATTAAACAGGCTGCTCAGGAACAGAAACTGTAATTGCAGTTTAAAGTCTGATTTAGAAATCTAGTTTCTGTTATAAGTTTGTATGCTGTATTTACATTTTTCATCTTCATATTCTCCCCCTACAACATGCACCTAATCATATTGGGTTATAATACTTCATGTCCTTTGTCCTTCACCTCACTCACCAATTTAGTCCATGCTTTACTTTCTGACAATATTTACTTATTCCATTGTTACAATTAAAATGCTGGAGAACAATTTACACACTCTGAACATAGTAAGTCTTAGAGAAACTCACATTTCCCTGTGCATATTTTTCCTGTTGGTCCACTTTTCTTTTCTTCACCTTTGTGGCAGGTGGGCTCTTGGGGTTGGGTAGTGTTTTTGGTGGATTGAAGTACTTGGACTTGGGCTTGGTGTGACCAGCAGAACTTTCCCGCTTGTTCCACTGTTCCTCGTGGTCATCATCTGGCCTGCTAGGATGTCCAAAGTTTTTGTCCAGAATATGCATTGGCAGATTGTGTTGCTGAATGTGCTCTATATATCTTCCTTGTATTGAGGCATACATTTTGGAGACAAACTCAGCTGGTCTCAGGTACTTTTTTTTTAAAAGGATGGTGTTTGACCAACCCAAACCAGAGCTCAACATGGCAGTTGGTATCCCTGGTTTTATGACTTCCATCTTTTTTAGAGGTACCTTTTCTATGTCGCGGCAGATCCCCAAGCAACAAACCACTCCACAATGGGAAGATCCCCATGTAGTTTTTTAACAGTGCATCAATGGCACCAGGACAGAGGTAGTGGTTTTTTACATGAACAGCATCGTCAGAGAGAATGTCACACTCTGCTTGGTCCCGTCTGACTTGAAAAGCTTGTGTAAAAGGGGACTTTCCAATAATGTTATGAGCATTTTTTTCCATTTTGCTTTCCTCCTCTCCCATTACATGTCCACTTTCCTCCAGTTTCACGTCCCGAGTTTGCAAAATGCACTTGTCGAGGTACATTTTGCTCTGTTTCACCAAATTAGTGTACTCCTCTGCATCAAAAAGCACACACATATGATAAAAAACATCAAAGGCTTCCTGCATACTTGTGCAGTTCAGGATGTACGCGAAACAGAATGTTGCATATTCCTGTGTGCCTCTGTCTACAGTTTTTTTTCCAAATGCTTGTGACACAGCCTTCATGATATGAGCAGAGCACAGATGCAGCACAGTGAAGTTAGGAATCAGTTCAGTTTGTCCAGACACTATCTCAAATGCTCTGTCAAGGTACACTGACATATTTTCCCTGTTAAAAGACAGAAGCACACTGTTTATCAGAGCCCAACTATAATCTGTCTCAACCTGTGCTATCTTTCTTTTTGTTGTGTAAGACAACTTTCTCTTAAATTCCATGAGCCAATGGGAAATAGATGGAATGGAATGGCTATTGGTGATCAGTTCTGTGACAGGCAAGGGAGGCTTATCCTTACCCATTCCGGGCAAAACCAAAGCATAATACAAGACCCGCTTATTTTGATCAGGAATTTTCTGTATCACGCTGCCTGTGGCATCAAGGTAGAGGGCCGTAGGTGTTGGCTTTTTCAAGTGCTCAGTCAATATCTTTATTCCAGCATCTGTGTATAAATGCACAGCAAACGGATCAATTTGTAGGTGCTGAAGATAGCCTTTTGATGATGCATGACTGCTGCTCTCTTTGATTATTTTTTGAGTCAACATGAGTCCAAGCATCATGTCATCGTGGAGCCTTGCACTTTTCTTCACTTCAGAGGATATTTTCTTTAACACGTCTTTGGTGAGGCTTCTGCTTATGTTACCAGCCATTATTTCCTCTACTGGTGTCTGTCTCAACATAGTGTAATAATAATTGCTGACACCACTGGTTAAGGCTTTGGAAATTGTTCCTCTTCTCGTGTATTTTGCTGGTCTAAATCGCCTTTGATTTTTATGGTGTATAACTTCACCAATGCGCATGACTTTAAAAAATATTTTTTTATCCGTTGATTTTGGCCTGTTCTTTTTTGAGAAACTGTAGACAGCGTTGCATCCATTAAATGTGCATTTTGCAGAGGCACAGAAAAATGGCGAATTCTTTTTACGGCTATCATTTGTCTTAACATGCTGGTATTTGAAAGCAAGTGTGCAGCATGGATTATTTTTCAAAAATTCCTGATAAAATGTATCAGTCCAGGGGGGACGGAGTTTTTTTTTGCAATGTTTAGGTTTAATTTTGTTCCATTGTTTTCTTGTCATGGCAATTTTGAACTTTTTTGGCCCTGCTTTGCACTTTCTGTTCATTTTTGTTGTCATTTTGGCGGCTGTCTCTGTACTTTGTTGGTCTGACTCTTCTGTGTCTATCTCAGACTGTGGCTGTGCGTTACTTATTTCCCTGTCATCCTGACTTGTGTCCTCGTCTTTCTCACCTGTAGGTGCGCTGTAAGACTGTTTTTCTTCATCGTTCTTATCTTCATCTTTCCCCACAGGCTCTGTCCCTGTTTTTCGTTTGTTTCTTTTTCTTTTTTTATCCTTTTCTGGCCCTTTCTTGTCCTTGCCTGTTTGTCCCTTTCTGTTCATTGTTGTTGTCGTTTTGGTGTCTGTCTCTGTACTTTGTTGGTCTGACTCTTCTGTGTCTATCTCAGACTGTGGCTGTGCGTTACTTATTTCCTTTTCATCCTGACTTGTGTCCTCGTCTTCCTCACCCGTAGGTGCGCTGTAAGACTGTTTCTTGATACTGTGCTGTCCATCTCTCCCTCTTTCACTAACATATTTTCCTAAATACAAACATTACAAAAGTAAAAAATCTCATTTAACAACTGTATCTCTTATTGCATGACTACAATGCAACTTTAAGCAATCTGCCATCCTTGGGTCAATTACAGTAAATTATGTTAACATCCTACTGTGATGGCTGTAGTATTTAATTAAATAAGAACATTAACCCTTATGCCTCCCTAATGAAATGTATTATCCAGGCTACTGTTTAATTTTGCGAGCATTCTGATTGTGTTAAGAATATGACACGGCATTTGGTAAAGATGTTAGTGTTTTGGAAACATGTTCTTAATAATGTGTAATCAAAATAGTGACTTTCAAATCCCTAGCGAAAAAAATTAAAGTGAATGAACATTTGATAATTATGATCAGCACTGAATTGGGTTAAAAAATGTAAGTAATTGAAAGTGGAACAACATTATTAACATAGCCTATAATATCTTTATTACAGTATTTTTAGATGCAGACATTTTTGTCGTTAGTGTTTTCAGAGTAATGTTTTTAAAAAGGGATTCACAAGGGTTAAGCTTCAACTTAAAAGCCTCTGGGGCAGAGTCCTGCATGGGTCCAGTTTTGCAAATCTGCAACCACCCGAACCCTCGCAGCTCAGTAGCAACTGCGAACCGACCCGTTACACGCAATTATCTTCAAGTCAAATCTGGACCCGACCTGATGATATAAGACCCACGACCCGACCCGTTGTGAATTTTTGGGGGGGCTAGTGGAGTACTTCGTGACCACAGAGCGTGTACGTTGTGATCAGCTGTTTTAGCGCAGTTCTCCAGTGAGTCTCCCTCCGCAGCCGGTTGGCGTAGTTTTTGGCACAATTCCGTTGTACAGACCGACGTTAACATTAGCCCCGTCTGTGCACACGGAGACCGACTCTGTCGTCCGGTGATCGAACCGCCTTCTGGAAAAGCTTCACAAGTACCACGGTACGCAAATGCGCTTTGTGACACAAGTGACGGTACGCAATTCAGATTGTTTCCGCGCATGCGTACCTGCGTACCAGTTATGTGCACCCCTGGAAATGGGCCTACGTGTATGTTTTGCCCGTTACCAGACCCGGCGTCATGGGCGAGCCCCATGGGGCCGGGCCCGCCCATCGAGGATTTGGGCCCGCCCATCCAGGATTTGGGCCCGCAGTTTTAATCAGGGCTGAATACAACATTGTAATTGTTTTATTATTATGTTTATGGTTGTTATTTGTAGGGCTCTTTCCTAATATTTATTTTTGTTTTAAACTATGTTGAAAGATTAGTTTAATATCATTTTTTTTATTTTGCTATGAAATTCTGAATGAAATTCTGAATGAAAGGCTGCGCGCGAGACTGGTTTTTCGCTGGGTTGAGTCATGTGGGTGTTTGAGTGAGATGCGGCACAGCAGCCTGACAGTATACTCTTGCTAGGTTAGTTTGTCTATTATCATTTATATTTATCTGCAACAATGGATATCAGGAAGTGGTTCATGAAAGGAATATGGCAAGTCAGAGAAATTGACTGTCAAGCCGGCTCTCTCACAAACTCCGGTTCTGTGCGCAAACAGACCGCTGCACACGCTATCTGCCCCTCGCTCAATCTCTCTCTCTCTCTCTCCCCCTTCTCTTTATCGCTCAACCTCACTCCACCCTGTGTACGCTCCTCAAGTTTGCCTGCGTGCTTGCCCAAGTCCCCACCCCCGTTGACAATTCAGATTTCCCGGGAAATGTAAGTTTCGGGGTGGGCCCGCCCTGGCAAATCAAATGCCCGCCCAGAGACGTATGTCTGCCGCCGGGTCTGCCCGTTACACAACTATTTTGCGGGTTATCCGCCGGGTATCCGAGGCGGGACTCTGCTCTGGGGCTCATCAAAATTATTTTTTAACAGTACCTGCTTGAAGCACCTCAGTCCGGACTCCACGTCGGTCTTCACCCCAGATGACCCTCAACCACTTAAGATGCTCTTTCTTATTACCTTTAAACACTGTAAGTGTAACTGAGGACCACTGCTCAGTTGTAACATTAACTTCACTAAAACCATGAGAAATTAAAGACCTGGTGATGAAATCTCTACCTCCTGCTTGTTGCCACAGGTCTAAAGCTTTCTTTGTCTTGCCTTTTTTGAAGCGCACCATTTTTAGATCAGACAATGTGATCTGGTTTCCAAAATATCTTCTTCGTGTTCTTCTTCTTCTTCTTCTTCTCTCGATGTTTGGCGTATTGCAAACAACTTTAAAGGTGCATACCGCCACCTGTACATGAGTGTGAATCATCATATCATGTCTTAACCATGGTCTTAACTCATGGACGTATCTATGATCTAATCAAAAAATCTATATAAATAAATCAACAAAAATGATATGATACATTATTTGTTCAACCTCACACTCAATGGCGTTGGCTAATTTTCTGTGAAGAACTTATATCAAAACACATTTAAAATGACCACCCACGGTACTACACATTTATATTACAAACAGGAGGTTCGGGGCTAACACGAATGTGGAAATTGTGTGTGTGTGTGTGTGTGTGTGTGTGTGTGTGTGTGTGTGTGTGTGTGTGTGTGTGTGTGTGTGTGTGTGTGTGTGTGTGTGTGTGTGTGTGTGTGTGTGTGTGTGTGTGTGTGTGTGTGTGTGGGTGTGTGTGTGTGTTTGTGTGTGTCTTATCACAACTGATCAAGATGGCCAAATTATGCTCTGCTCAGAGGGCCTTGCAAATGATTTTGGAAGAGAGAGAACCATTTGACGATGATGTAGAGGAAGAGGAAGGTGTATCAGAATGTGCGGGTCGCATTTCTGAGAATTCTGAGTCCGACAGTGACTTTGAAGAACAGGATTAGATTGAGCATCAGCTAGTTACAAAAAAAAGACGAGCAACAGGACCAGCCGGTCAGCGGGCAAAACAACAAGTAGCACTTTAATTCATGAATCAAGGTTCAAGGTTTTTATTTGTCATACGAACATAGCTACAGTGTGGTTATGACGATGAACATCTTAGGTCACAGGATCCTCCATTGAAGCAATAAGCTAATTTTTCCATCAAAATATTAATATAAAAATATTTAAAGTATTAAAATGCAATAAAAAGAGGTGTGCCCGATGCAGCCAGTGTAGTTCTTTGACCCAATATTGATTTTGAGCGATTAGGTCACATGACCTGGAAGGTATTGAAGAAATAAGCTCATTTTTCCATCAAAATACTAATATAAAAATATTTAGACTATTAAAATGCAATAAAAAGAGGTGTGTCCTATGCAGCCAGTGTAGTTCTTTGACCCAGCACTGATTTTGAGTGAATCGGTCACATGACCTGGAAGGTATTGAAGAAATAAGCTCATTTTTCCATCAAAATATTAATATAAAATATTTAGAGTGTTAACATGCAATAAAAAGAGGTGTGTCCTATGCAGCCAGTGTAGTTCTTTGACCCAACATTGATTTTGAGTGATTAGGTCACATGACCTGGAAGGTATTGAAGAAATAAGGTAATTTTTCCATTAAAATATTAATATAAAATATTTAGAGTGTTAAAATGCAATAAAAAGAGGTGTGTCCTATGCAGCCAGTGTAGTTCTTTGACCCAACATTGATTTTCAGTGATTAGGTCACATGACCTGGAAGGTATTGAAGAAATAAGCTCATTTTCCCATCAAAATACTAATATAAAAATATTTAGACTATTAAAATACAATAAAAAGAGGTGCGTCCTATGCAGCCAGTGTAGTTCTTTGACCCAGCACTGATTTTCAGTGAATCGGTCACATGACCTGGAAGGTATTGAAGAAATAAGCTAATTTTTGCATCAAAGTATTAATATACAAATTATTTAAGTATTAAAATGCAATAAAAAGAGGTGTGTCCTATTCAACCAGTGTAGTTCTTTGGCCCAGCATTGATTTTGAGTGATTAGGTCACATGACCTGGAAGGTATTGAAGAAATAAGCTCAATTTTGCATTCAAATATTAATATAAAAATATTTTAAGTATTAAAATGGAATAAAAAGAGGTGTGTCCTATTCAGCCAGTGTAGTTCTTTGACCCAACATTGATTTTGAGTGAATCGGTCACATGACCTGGAAGGTATTGAAGAAATAAGCTCATTTTTGCATCAAAATATTAATATACAAATTATTTAAGTATTAAAATGCAATAAAAAGAGGTGTGTCCTATTCAGCCAGTGTAGTTCTTTGGCCCAGCATTGATTTTGAGTGATTAGGTCACATGACCTGGAAGGTATTGAAGAAATAAGCTCAATTTCGCATTAAAATATTAATATAAAAATATTTTAAGTATTAAAATGCAATAAAAAGAGGTGTGTCCTATTTAGCCAGTGTAGTTCTTTGACACAACATTGATTTTGAGTGGATCGGTCACATGACCAGGAAGGTATTGAAGAAATAAGCTAATTTTTCCATCAAAATATTAATATAAAATATTTAAAGTGTTAAAATGCAATAAAAAGAGGTGTGTCCTATGCAGCCAGTGTAGTTCTTTGACCCAACATTGATTTTGAGTGATTAGGTCACATGACCTGGAAGGTATTGAAGAAATAAGCTAATTTTTCCATCAAAATACTAATATAAAAATATTTAGACTATTAAAATGCAATAAAAAGAGGTGCGTCCTATGCAGCCAGTGTAGTTCTTTGACCCAGCACTGATTTTGAGTGAATCGGTCACATGACCTGGAAGGTATTGAAGAAATAAGCTCATTTTTCCATCAAAATATTAATAAAAAATATTTAGAGTGTTAAAATGCAATAAAAAGAGGTGTGTCCTATGCGGCCAGTGTAGTTCTTTGACCCAACATTGATTTTGAGTGATTAGGTCACATGACCTGGAAGGTATTGAAGAAATAAGCTAATTTTTCCATTAAAATATTAATATAAAATATTTAGAGTGTTAAAATGTAATAAAAAGAGGTGTGTCCTATGCAGCCAGTGTAGTTCTTTGACCCAACATTGATTTTCAGTGATTAGGTCACATGACCTGGAAGGTATTGAAGAAATAAGCTCATTTTCCCATCAAAATACTAATATAAAAATATTTAGACTATTAAAATGCAATAAAAAGAGGTGTGTCCTATGCAGCCAGTGTAGTTCTTTGACCCAGCACTGATTTTGAGTGCATCGGTCACATGACCTGGAAGGTATTGAAGAAATAAGCTCATTTTTCCATCAAAATATTAATAAAAAATATTTAGAGTGTTAAAATGCAATAAAAAGAGGTGTGTCCTATGCGGCCAGTGTAGTTCTTTGACCCAGCATTGATTTTGAGTGATTAGTTCACATGACCTGGAAGGTATTGAAGAAATAAGCTAATTTTTCCATAAAAATATTAATATAGAAATATTTAGACTATTAAAATGCAATAAAAAGAGGTGTGTCCTATGCAGCCAGTGTAGTTCTTTGCCCCAGCACTAATTTTGAGTGAATCGGTCACATGACCTGGAAGTTATTGAAGAAATAAGCAAATGTTTCCATCAAAAATATTAATAAAACCTATTTAAAGTATTAAAATGCAATAAAAAGAGGTTTGTTCAATAAATGTATGCACTAGGGTGAATTTGCTTCACATTCACACGATCGAGAAGCTGTCGATTTATTAAAAAGAACATTTTTCTTGTGTAATTGTAAATGTCATTTGTTGATGGTCCCTAAGTGAAAGCCTCGTTTCGCGGAGAAGATCTCCCCGTTAAACTGACGCTGCCGGCGTGTCCGGGAAACTGACGCTGCTGGCGGGTCCGCGAATGTCCGTCGAATATCCAACCTAAAACTAAATTCACCGCGGTCAGGCTGAGATCCTCACCACTGCTGTGTGTGTGTGTGTGTGTGTGTGTGTGTGTGTGTGTGTGTGTGTGTGTGTGTGTGTGTGTGTGTGTGTGTGTGTGTGTGTGTGTGTGTGTGTGTGTGTGTGTGTGTGTGCGTGTGCGTGTGTGTGTGTGTGTGCGTGTGTGCGTGTGCGCGCGGTGATGAGGCCCATGATCGTAGCTGCTCATGCTAGCTTGTCTCAGCTAAAGGTGGAACGGAGATTTGGTGCGTGGAGTTCAACTCTGAACTTATCTGGGGTCAGAGTTCAATTTCACGCACCAAATCTCCATTTCACTTACATATGTACATACAAAATGTGTGCTTTTAAAATGTTATATTCAATATGTCATTTTAAAAATAAAAATGTATTCAATAATTTTTTTAGACGGAGCTCCATGGTGATTTGTGCTATTTTTAGAACATGCACGCGGGCGACCAATTTCCCCCCTGCGGACGACTTAGTGCCCGCGGGCACCGCGTTGGCTACCCCTGCTCTAGATGATAGGAAAGGAGGTTTCAAACTTCCTTTACAACCTCCTTTAGCTTAGGAACCACCGGACCTTCCTTTACGAAAGGAGAGGAGAAAATGCTGCCCCACAATGCCTTGCGGCCGCAGCATTTGCCGTCACACAACAGTCTGCCGTTCACGGAAACAACCGATTATGACCGAGAAATTATATCATGAAAGATACGGTGCTTATTAAGAATTTTAAAACGTATGTGGTAAGTTACCAAAGTGCTTTGTTTGCCTCGTTCTTATTAAACATCCATGTTGTAGTCCGCTTTATAGAACACTATAGTTTCCATAGTTTCCCCACAGCAGCAGACGCACATTTATGACGTCCGCTGGCGCATCATAAAGACGTCGGATAGTGAAAGTCCAGTCGGATTCTCAAAGCACTGGAGTCTCTTCTCCTAAATCCTTTTAAATTCTCCTATCCACTATCCCTTAACCCTGTGACGTTTCACTCAGAGGTCAAGGAATAGACGATAGGGATAGACGATAGGAGCTGATTTTTTTACTATTCGACCGCAACCCTCCGCTCACATCTCCTGAGGGCGGGTCAAATACACGAGGAGGGGAGTCGAGGAGGGGAAATTAAAGAAATTAGAAAGCTTTAGTCACGTTCTCCTAGCGAGACCTCAAATAATCTTCGTAATATCTATCAAACTATAGATCCTACACATCCACTGGACATGGATTCTAAAAGTACAATATACACTTCTTGCTAGGAATCTAATCAAAAAGCATTTTAATAACCAAACTATTCTACAATTTAGGATTTTCCAGAGAGGGTTATTTGTTAATATACGACTCTCCGGAGCGTTTACAATTGCCGCAAATTGTTGTTTCTTACACGACCACTAGAGGTGCTAAACTTTAAAACGTGACTATATGTCGTAATAAGCTGCTGAACATGAGTTGGAGGTCTTGTTGTAATCAACACTTAGGACTTTAGTTACACCTGGAGTAAATTCACCAGCTACCCAGCAGCATGCAAAGTCATTACATGGCGTACACATGCGTGGACATCACATTCTTGGTCATATGACCACAGTCGTTAATTCTGCTGAACTGGGGCCTCATGGCCACGTATGTGGGCACCTACACTGCCATCTGGTGATGTCAGAAGAGAACAACACACTACGGTAAATATTCAAAATGGCGGCAAACACAAGGGATAATTCAAGTGGCAGCTCCAAATACAAACCTCGACAAGGTAAGAAGTCCTATCATATTTCAAGGCTTTTTCTGATTTAGATATTTATCAAAGCATTGTCCGTTTTTCATGACATGCAAATTTGACAAAAAATGTGTAAAAATAACAGTGTATATATATATATAAGTGTATATAGGGACTTAGGTTGGTCGAAAATGCTAATATGTTATTAAAAATGTGCACAAGTAAAATAGCGTATAGCTAACTCTGGTGCAGCTAAAAAGCTGTACATTGTCCCAATTAAATAAATAACAATTAAATAACTAAATACATACATACATACATACATAAATTAGTTGGGTTGAAAATGTTAATATGCTAGTACAAATGTGCCTTGCTATAGATAATAGCTAGAGTTGTTTATAGCTAACTCTGGTGCAGTTGAAAAGCTGTACATTGTCCCAGTTAAATAAATAACAAAGAAATACATAAATACATATATATAAATGACATTGGTTTGTATTTGATTTTTCATGTTTTTATTTCCAGAGCGTTTTTCTGTGCAAAGAGCATTGGAGCTACTTAGGTTAATTGACTCAGATTTGGAAGACTCGTCTGACAACGATGATCCCATCCTGGATGCCAATTATCAACCCCCACCACAGGAGCAAAGCAGCAGTGAGGATGAGGATGACAGCAGTGATGATGAGGACCCCATTCCTCAGCCCACTGAGCACAGCAGAGGACGTAAACGTCTCCGTGGTGCAAATAATGGTTAGCCAAGACCAAGTGGATATTTGTTTATTTAAGGCAGGGCCTCAGGGCTAGGTGAAGTATAGGAAGCAAAATGCTTATTTACAACACTTGTTGACAGGTTCAGGGACAGGGACAGGGACAGATACAGGTTCATCCCGCACTCCCAGACGGCACCGTCAAACTCAGCAGATCGAGGCTGATCGCTCAGATGATGACTTGGAAGAGCCAACACCAGGACCAAGCACTCAGGGACAGCACAATAAAGGTAATTGTTATTATTTTCGCATGCCTTGAGGGTAAATCTTCAATTTTCTTTTCTGAATCGGATTCTGCAAGGCTGCAAGTCTCAGAATCGACCTGAATGCGCATCTATTGATGAGCAGATGATTCCTTTCACAGGAGCCTGTCCATTCAGACAATATCTGCCAATGAAGCCAAACCCAGTTGGCATCAAGAACTTTGTTTGTGCTACAGCAGATGGCATTGTGCTGGACTTTGATCTGTATCAAGGTAAAGCTGCACTTCTTGAGCAGGTCGAAGAAGAAGAGGTGGGCATGGGGTTGGGAGGCTTAGTCTTGGCTCGTCTGTGTCAAACTCTGCATCGTGGCACGAAAGTGTATTGTGACCGGTTCTTCACAAGTATCCGAGGTGTGGAACTAATGATGAAGAAGGAGATGTACATTACTGGTACAATAATGAAGAACCGACTCGCTGGCACGAAGGAGAAGCTACCCTCTGACAAAACCATGAAAAACACAGGAAGAGGTACCTCATCAGAACTTTCCACTGAAGACGGAAAGTTGTGTGTAGTGAAGTGGTACGACAACAAATCAGTATTGATGATGTCTGTTGTTAATGGCACAGAGCCTGAAGACACCTGCCAGCGCTGGGACAAGAAATTGAAACAACATGTGACTGTCTCGCGACCAAGCATTGTCCGTGAGTATAACCTCAAGATGGGTGGAGTTGATTTGATCGATAGAATGATTAGCTACTATCGCATGAGCGGCCATACTAAGAAGTGGACGATGCGGATGCTAATGCACTTCACGGGTCTGTCTTTAGCCAACAGCTGGCTACTCTACCGCAAAGACCTCGCAATATGTGCTGCACCAAAGAAGAGCATCATGCAGTTCCTTGAGTTCCGTACGGAAATGGCTACGACCCTCTTGGCCCAGCATCACGGTCAAGGAAGCGATGCAGACCTCTCTGAACAGTCAGAGGAAGAAGACAACTCAAATCAAGGGAAGAAACGTCCTGTGACGGCAGTGCCCCATGTCTCGGTCCGCAGGAGGGCGAATGCCCATCTCCCAGAGATGATCAGCCTGAAGAACGCGGCGCGCTGCAGGGTAGCAGGCTGCACTGGAAGAACCCGAGTGCGTTGTGTGACCTGCAAAGTGTTCTTCTGCTTGCAAGGCGATCGCAACTGTTACACAGCCTTTCACACATAGGTGTGTACATGTTCCTAAAGAAAAGGGCATTCCTATTTATTTTTTTACATGGCCAATGCAACATTTCACATAAGCCATACTGTAACTGTGACTGTCCAAAGGGGGCAAAAATGTTTTGTTTTTTTCATGTTGTTTTGTTTTTTCACAATGATGTTCAAGACACATACAATAGTAGCCTGGTATTATTAGATGCAACAGTGACAATGCAAAATGCTTTGAATGTTTTATATTTTGTAACAGGATATGATGTCTTCCTGCAACTGTTTGTAGCATTTTAAATGAGCCGTACTGTAGTTGTGACAGTCCAAAAGGAGCAAAAATGCAGTGTTTTCATGTTGTTTTTACTCTCAGATGTTCAAAACATGTTGCAAAACATGCAAAATTATGTGTGTATAAGTTATTAATACATGCAAAAGCAGCCAGGAAAAAACTGCTGTGTTCAAGGTGGAAATAAAAGAGTTTTTCACTCTATTACAAAAAGGTGACTTTAATGTGTTTTATGGAAATTCAGAACGGGTGTCCACTTTTCTCTAAAAGTACATCATGTCAAAAGATGATACTTAGTTTTTATACTTATCAGGTTCCAATAAGCCCAAATAGCAAAGAGAAATAAAAAATGCATATAAAAAAAACAGCTTGGGTCTTAGGAGGTTAAGTAAATGTTGATGCTTATACTTTTGTACTTTTACTTGAGTAATCTTTTGAATGCATGACTTGTACTTGTAACAGAGTACCCCTAAACTCTGGTACTTCTACTTGTACTTAAGTACAAGATCTGAGTACTTCTCCCACGTCTGTGTATCGTCATGCTTGTGAACTGCAGTGAATGATAGGACTCTAAAGACCAAACCCTAACACAGGTTTACCTTGTGTTATCAGGCTTTCTTAAGTGCAGTGAATTGCTGAAGAAGACAAACCTTAGATGTGCACTTCTTTGATGAAGATAAGAGAAGACCAATTCAGCCAGAGAGGCGGCAATTCTCTCAATGCTGCTCTCATACTTATACTCCAGCAGCAGTTTGAAAGCTTGGGTGAAAGTACGGTAAATGAAACACCAAACAATTCAATTCAGGGATCATTGTTTTCAGTTTGTATGACTCATGTCTAAGTCAGAAATTGGCTGATAATCCAGAATACAACCTTTTTTTCAATCATACAAAGGCATAGTTTTAACAATCGTCCCTTAGGTGTTTTCCAGACAGCTACACACATTGTGGATCTCTTGAAAGACAGGTCTCTTTACCAAACGAACCCCACACATTTGCTTGCTAGCCAAGAGCCACACACTGTCTCATTATTACATTAAGTTTTACAACAGAGATGCTAGAACAAACCATTTTGTCTCCCTGGCTCAATTACAGACTTTTTCTTGGGCTCTGCGGGATGATGTGTCGACAGCCAAGCCTTGAGTTATTGTAGAAAGTAATCCTTTCAACTCAGTTGTGAGCACATTTTTTATCTGGGTAATTGCCATAAGAATGTGCCACACATATGGCCACAGCTCACTGAAGAGGGGACTGTGAGGAGGATATTGGGTGTTGTGGAGCTCAGCTGGGATGGTGCATAGCTGTTGTCATAACATCAAGTCACCGCCACTTACCTGCTCTATTGACTGTTAAACAACAGACTGCAATAACAGTGGACCTTGGAAATGGGAACAGCCTCTAGGCTGCCCAATTGGAAATAAATGGTATCTGGCTCATTTCACACTCTTCAGATCATTCTCCTGGCTCCTTTAGCCCCTAGAACCAGGACACAACATTAGAGACAAAAACAATACATATGCAGACTTAGATTTAAATGTGTGTAGCTCTTAATCAATGTTGCAAATGTTTTCTTTGTGAAACAATTGATTATGCTTTAGAATTCTCAGGGAGGAAAAACTGGTGCACAAATGTTCATTATAATTTCTCTAGTCCCAAAGAGATCTTTAAATTGACAGTTTTATCTGTACACAGACTGAAGGATATTGAATTAATGATAACATAAAGCGGAGAAAAGATGCAAATCCTCAAATCTCAATAAAATACATTATTAAAGGTTAATGAAAATTGTTGTAAATGATTTGTTTAAGAATGAAATAAAGTACCCTGGGCTTTTGGGAGGCTGCAGAAACAAGCTGTAAACAAAGAACTGACATACTAATGTGCTTATTCACGCACCGAGCAGATGTTGAGCGAAATTCCTTTAGATTTGTGTCTCTGGTTACTTGGTGAATGTAAGTCCAATATTCCCTCTTCCTTTTAGCTTCAGTTTCGTCTCCACCACCTCCTAAAGGAAATGATTGACTCTTTCATTGCTAAATGTTCCAATATGTTCACCTGCTAGCATGCTAACTGTAATTTGGTGCTAGGCAGGGCGTGTAGGGAGTTTTGCTAGCTTAAAATATTGGCACATTGTATCTGAAATGCAGCGCTATGATAGCATTAGGAGTCTCAATTCACTCTCTTTTTATTCCCTAAAAATGTTTCCATGGCACGTTTTTTCCCCAGATTTTGCTTTTATCAATGCATCAACGTTTCCTCAGCTAAGTGTAAACCTAATTTGCCACACATCAAGATTATTTTCAAATTGTCTGCGTTTGAACTTAAGTTATTTTTTTTCCAAAAGGAAAATGCAATTAATGAAAATGCACCGATAAGTATTATTGTGATCCGAGCTGTGAATGTACATGTTGATTAAAGTTGCCTTAACAGCTAACTGAATGTGCTATGACTTATCAAAATGTAGGATTGAATGGATTGTACTTGTATAACTGGAGTGACTTGTCTCTCCTGTTATACAATTGCAACCATGTGAAACACTTAACTGGGAGGCTCCATTAAAGGAAATCAATACAAGCAAATATAAAATATAAAAACACTATTTAATGATCAATAAAACAATCCATTAAAGAAAAACTATTTAAAGATTACTTTCAATGCCATGTATATTGCAGATATTGCTTGGGGGCTTGTATTGCACTTGTGTTTGCATGCATGTGTGTGTCATATTATTTAGTATTCTTATAGCCTGGGGGAAAGAGCTGTTCTTCAGCCTGCTGGTGGGGGCCAAACAGGTCCTGTATTCAAACTATTGGTGGTAAATGATCCAATCACATCGCTGGGAAGACATTTGTCAGCTGCGACCTCCATTAAAACTAATATGAGTGATTTATTTGGTTTGGGTGTAAAACTTTTTCATTTGTTGTGGTTATCTTTAAGTTGTTATTTTCAATGATACAAAAGTGCCATAAATGTTACCTGTGCCAATGCTTGCACATTAGGACAAATAGTTTGTCCTTCCGCCTTAATAACTTGTAGTGGGAGCCCATTTCAGTCCACATTGATATATTGTGAATCATGGCCCCGCCTGTAGCACACATTTATATTAAATGTAAACTCAGTTCAGTCTGGATTTGAAGGTAGCCTACAATAGATCATCTTGAAATTCAATACTAGTTTATATTATGGTTTTATGCACCATTGCAGCCCTGAGTTATATAAATGCATAATCATGAACAGATGACTAAATGTTTTGTTCCCTTTCTCATAAAGGTGAACTCCTTCTAGTGTGAGTAGTTAGAATGTCTCGCCGCTACAAGTGTCCGCAGAGAGCATCTGTGCACGAACATGATGAATGTGTGGAAGAATAACTCATGCAAATAGAAAAGTAAACAGCTGCGGGTTGTGAGAGTATTAGAGGAGATTATACGAGTGGCGGGCTGCGGGGCTGCCCCATTAGCATCAACACCGCCCTGGCTTCAGAGCAGAGGGGGCGTGCTGCTCCTATAAGCCCTGCCACTGGGGGCCCACTCTACTGCAGGTGTGTATAAGCTCCCTTATATCAAGCATGGGGTGATCGAGGCTTAGCATCCCACTTTTAAGGGGGGGGGGGGGGGGGGGGGCGTCGCTTGTGGCAGCAAGATCATAAAATTAAAAGGTGTGTGTTTATCTTACATTTTCTTATGTGCACCTGAGGGGAAATACAAATTCACAGTTGAGGCTTGTAAAGTACATTGCTAGGGCGACTAGACTTCCGAAAGTGTCCTTCTCAACACCTGATTCCTTGTACAACATTGTGGCATCAGATGAATGCCACAATGTTTCAAGGCTTTATAGTCATTTGCACATTAGCTACAGTGTAGATATGGAAATGAAAAACTTCGGTCACAGGCTCCTCCAACAGTGCAACATATGGACATAGAACAAATAAAACAGATAAACTAGTGCAAGAGAATGTAAATACAAATAAAATAGAAATAGTGCAAGAAGAGTCTACAGGACTGTCTCAGAAAATTAGAATATTGTGATAAAGTTCTTTATTTTCTGTAATGCAATTAAAAAAACAAAAATGTCATACATTCTGGATTCATTACAAATCAACTGAAATATTGCAAGCCTTTTATTATTTTAATATTGCTGATTATGGCATACAGCTTAAGAAAACTCAAAAATCCTATCTCAAAAAATTAGAATAGTTCCTCAGACCAAGTAAAAAAAAAAAGATTTATAACAGCAAAACACAATCAAACATTTGAAAATGTCCATTAATGCACTCAGTACTTGGTTGGGAATCCTTTTGCACGGATTACTGCATCAATGCGGCGTGGCATGGAGGCAATCAGCCTGTGGCATTGCTGAGGTGTTATGGATGCCCAGGATGCTTCAATAGCGGCCTTTAGCTCATTAGCATTGTTGGGTCTGGTGTCTTTCAGCTTCTTCTTCACAATACCCCACATATTCTCTATGGGGTTCAGGTCAGGGGAATTTGCAGGCCAATCGAGAACAGTAATGCCATGGTCAGTACACCAGTTACTGGTGGTTTTGGCACTGTGGGCAGGTGCCAGATCATGCTGGAAAATGAATTCCTCATCTCCATAGAGCTTTTCAGCAGACGGAAGCATGTAGTGCTCTAAAATCTCTTGGTACACAGCTGCATTTACTCTGGGCTTGATGAAACACAGTGGACCAACACCAGCAGCTGACATGGCTCCCCAAACCATCGCTGACTGTGGGAACTTCACACTGGATTTCAAGCAACTAGGATTTTGCTCCTCTCCAGCCTTTCTCCAGACTCTGGCGCCTTGACTTCCAAATGAAATACAGAACTTGCTTTCGTCTGAAAAGAGGACTTTGGACCACTGTGCAACTGTCCAGTGCTTCTTTTCCTTAGCCCAAGTCAGACGCCTCTTCCGTTGTCTTGAGTTCAGAAGTGGCTTGACCATGGGAATACGGCTATTGTAGCCCATTTCCCGGACACGTCTGTGAACAGTGACTTTTGATACCTGGACTCCAGCTTCAGTCCACTGTCTTTGAAGCTCCCCCAAATTCTGGAAGCGACTCTTCTTCACAATGCTGTTAAGGCTGCGGTCATCTCTCTTGGTTGTGCAGCGTTTCCTGCCACATTTCCCCCTTCCAACAGACTTTTTGTGGATGTGCTTTGAAACTGCACTCTGTGAACAGCTTGCTCTTTGAGAAATTTCTTTTTGTGTCTTACCCTCCTGATGGAGGGTGTCAATGACGGTCCTCTGGACAGCAGTCAGATCAGCAGTCTTCCCCATACTTGTGATTTAGTTTACTGAACCAAGCTGAGTGTTTTTCAAGGCTCAGGAAACCCTTGCAGGTGTTTCGAGTTAATTAGACGATTCAAGTGATTCGTTGAACACCCTACTAGTATACTTTTTCATGATATTCTAATATTTAGAGATAGGATATTTGAGTTTTCTTAAGCTGTATGCCATAATCAGCAATATTAAAATAATAAAAGGCTTGCAATATTTCAGTTGATTTGTAATGAATCCAGAATGTATGACATTTTTGTTTTTTTAATTGCATTACAGAAAATAAAGAACTTTATCACAATATTCTAATTTTCTGAGACAGTCCTGTATATACACAAGTAAATGGAATAGGATATATTAGATAAATTAATAACAGATTAATGTTTATGGATGTTCAGGTGTTTAATAGTCTTATGGCCTATGGGATGAAATGTCACAGAAGCATTTACAACATTTGACATATTTGATGTGGCTGACCAAGTCCATTGGTGTAGCAAAGAGCAGCATTTCCTATTGACTTGCTTGTGTCCAAAATAACGTGTTTCTAATTATTTGTCCAGCGTGTGTCTTCGCAACATCCTCATTGCTTTTGAAGCAAATCTATTTTCCAAACTCAATCACATGGAGGAGCGAAGAAAGGAGTAAGTAAAGTAAGGTATTCGATTTTCAACATTTCTGTGAGTAGATTGATTGCCAATTAGGCAGGCAGGGGCTCTTTTGGTTCAGGTTTAGGGACAGGTATTGACGCCCCGGGCACTCTCGCTGTGCCATTGTCTGTTTTTTTTTTGTGTTATAGGGCGCATTTCAGTTACCAGGGGGGCATGGAAATGAACCGGCCTCTTATTTGCACTCCTCTGTTCTCTCAGAGTGAGCTGCTTTTTGAATGCTAAACAGTGTTGCTGTATCTGGATTGATCCCCCTGAGCAACAGAGGACTTTTCCATCAGATCTGAGATCAATTAACGTCCGTGCCCCGCCCAGCTTCTACCATCTGAAAGTGAGAACGCACAACTAATGTTAGATCAACAGTGTTCCATTTTTGTCCTCATGACCAGGAACAGTCTATTCAGAGCACATGAAGACTTTAGGTTTATCTCTCTCTTTAGGGTCCCTCTATTAAAGCATCATTCAAGCAAAACAATTGCAAAATAAATATGAATATTAGCACCTGGTCCTTGGTTCTTTACTTTCTGTTGTTAAAGAGACAAATCAAGTACAGACTAAATATACAGACTATAGAAATTACTTAGGTCTAGATAATTTATCCATCTTGAAAAATGTATTGAAATAACAAATTATATTTTCAGTTGAATGCAAACATGCAACATTTCCTGTAGATTTGATCCAGTTATTTGAAATGCAGCTTCCACTTTTTCCTCCCAATCGTTGGTTAAAATGCCGTAATATTTGGGTCCCTGAGTAAAAGCTACCTGTTGAAACTTGATAACTAACAAGAGAGCTATTTGCTTTATAATATTATACGCTTCTACTTATTTTGTTTTGGATTTGTCTTTGTCTGTATTATAATTGATTTAATAGAATAAAAAAATACATTAAAAAAAACTCAATTTAAAAAGGCTGGACCAACATCATTGCTATTGTATCTATTAAAAGGGTCTCCAGCTGTTGGCAATCTGCATAAAACAAATAACTTCATCACACCTCTCAGTGCTCCACAGCTGGAGTTCAAACAGTTTCTGGAAAGGTGCAAGAATTTGAGTTGAGGAGAGTTGAATATCCAAGTGTGAATTTGGATTCTTCCTCTCCTCTAAACCGCCATTAGAGGATTGGGCTTCAATTATTTTTTCTGGTGTCAGTGTCAAATATTTCTCATTTTGCATACCCAACTTCTGGAAAGTCCCAATTAACTGTGTGTGTGTGTGTGTGTGTGTGTGTGTGTGTGTGTGTGTGTGTGTGTGTGTGTGTGTGTGTGTGTGTGTGTGTGTGTGTGTGTGTGTGTGTGTGTGTGTGTGTGTGTGTGTGTGTTGAACAGACTAAAGGGTGTGGTGACGTCCAAGACAATTCAAGCTTTGGGTGCATGTTCACCTATTGTCTGCTGTTTCCACTTTAGCCAATTTGAAATTATATCTATCCTCAAATCAGCTCGCTAAATGCTCAAGGATTTTCAAGGATGGTTCAGTGATTGTTGGCATTGTACAGGAGCCAATGCATTCACAATGCACAACAACATCTATAATGGTGATTGCACTCTTTCCTGTACATTCTGAACTGATTGTCCTTTTCATAAGTACCCGTGCTGATGCATCAAGGTAATTGGGGAAGGACAATTATCATATGTATGTAGCACAGCATGTCAAGAAAGCTACAATTACCATATGTTTGGACTGTGTATGTATCATAGACGAAATAATCGTTTTTTTTCTTTAGTAGGCTACAAACAGTTACTGCACTGCCAATCATTTTATTATTTGTAATATTTAATTGGATGTGCTGCATTTTTATACGGCATCTCGGACATTTATGATTGGTCACTCAAACTAAATAACTGTTTCAAATTTAGAATCAGTTGGCTGCTGCTGTATGTTGAAACACCAAACATGTCTTCTAAAGATGTTAGCCCCAAGCACTGTCGTTGACTGGGTCAAAGGTGATGGGAAGAGTAAAAACAGGAGTATTAACATGCAAAACCCTCAGTGGACAGTAGCAGGATTCCAATGCAACACCTTTTAGCTGTAAGGCTAAAAACCGGTGTGTTATTGTGTTGTACTGCATTGACATACTGTATATACGTACTGCAGTAACTACTTTGAAAAAAAGGTTGATGATATTCGCTCTTCTTTTTCTGACTCACCTTTACTCCCCGCTGGGTCACCAGACCCACCTTTCACCGATGCAGAGCGGAGTGCACGTGCTGGGGTGTACAGTTTAACCATGTCCTGGATGTAGGAAGGGCCAGATCCATTCGCAGCATGGTACGCAAGTACCATTGTCTTGAAGTGGATTCTAGCAGTTACCGGAAGCCAATGAAGGGAGCGGAGGAGCGGCGTGGTGTGGGAGAATTTAGGAAGGTTGAGGATAATTTTATAATATAATGTATTGCATAGCAATGTTTTATAATATATTGTATCTTCATCTATTGTTTGCAATATATCATTTATTTATTGTGTAAATAAAATGTATTGAAAACATGCAACATATAATATGTAAATGATAATAAAAAACAATAAAACAAAGCATACATATTGCATAGCAATGAGATGGCAACAGGTTACGGCACAGATAGATTAGATTATTTCAGTGCTGACTCCTGATTCCTCACTAACCATGTTTTTAAATTGGATTTCAATAAACGGAATGTATTTTGTTCCCTGATTGTTGCTGGGATTAGGTTCCATTGTTGAGCAGCTTTATCGGAAAATGCAGATAAACTAAAATAACTTTTCCTGAGTGGAATAATGCAATCTCCCCTTGCTGCACCTCTTGAAAGCATATATGCAGTTGTCCATACTGTCCGAGCGGAGGTGAGGTAAGGCCGTAGATGATCTTGAACAGAAGGCAAGCATGTTTAATGATAATTTCTTAGCTCAACGAGTGGTATTTTTAAGGTATTGGGCAGTGAGAAGAATGTACGGATTCATATCTCAAAATATCCTATACAAAACGCAATGTATCGCGATCTGTATTATCGCAACGTGTCTAGATATATTATATAATATTGTTTATTATTAAATGTATTGTATTGCATTGCAAAATATCATATCATAATGCATTGTATGGTGTCGTAATATATCCCATCATAATATATTAGTAAGTGTTATATTAGTCTTATATTACATGATGCATTACATTACATTATGCATAACATTTCATAACGTAATGGATTACATTACATTATTGTAAAATATCAGAATATATCAACTTATAAAACGGACAAGTCAAATCAAGCAATCTGATTGGTTCTAAGCCGTGATATAATGAGCGTATATCACGGGTAGAATTGCAGTTACTTTTCACAAGTTAGTATCCCTCCGCGTCTGAGAAAAACTACAACCGTTACAGCTGTTACATTACGTCCGTTACGAAACTAACTAACTAACTAACTAGGCTTAAGATGGAAACATTTAAGGTTAACTTCCACCTCCGGGGTGGCCTTACTATGGAGGAGTGGATTGAGCAGTGCCTATCTCCAGAAAGCACCTAAACGACGACATGCAGAGCTACGTGAAGAGCAAGTAGACCAACTGGAAAAGTACCACCATTCAAAAGCTTTCCATTCAAAAGCTTTGCGTCGGGCCGAACCACGCCCCTTAACTGTGATATAATGACCATATACCACGGCCTGTCGTGAGCTATTGCTTAAATATACTGCATCATAATGATTTTATTTCATTATATGGCTTGGTTATGCAATGTATCACAATTTGTTATAAAGTTTAGTAGATTTTAATAACCTAATGTACATATTCATTGAATGCTCTTTTAAATGCCCCCTTCACAGGCCAAGTTCTAGTCTGGGAATCATCACTGCAAGTGGAGGAAGAGAAGAATACTTACTCCTTTCCAACTCAAAATTCAAATCCAAGAGAGGGATAAAGCGACGTCTTTATGGCACGGAGGAGGAAGAGGTGCTTCTGCTTTTGTTTTGCACAATCTCTTTCACCTTTTAGTTGTTTAGCAGAGCATTGTGAATGCCTGTATTGTAGCTCAGATCGGCACAATAGGCTCCTTTATCATTCTAGTGCTCCTCTTCTCTTTTGATGCTCTCAGCAGCTTTGTGTGAACGTCTCTCCTCACCCTCCTCGGTGACATTCGGAGGATGCTATTCCTCTGGAATCTGATAGTTCTTTGAAGTTCAAACTTGGGGACTATGAAAATGTTTTAAGACTCATTTGACAGCTAAAATAATTACTGTGTTTCCTTTTGTGTGTGTGTGTGTGTGTGTGTGTGTGTGTGTGTGTGTGTGTGTGTGTGTGTGTGTGTGTGTGTGTGTGTGTGTGTGTGTGTGTGTGTGTGTGTGTGTGTGTGTGTGTCGCAAGACATTTCTTTGTTCTTACGGCTTTTGTTTAGAAGAAGATGATGCCTTGGTGGATATGCAACACAAATAAATCATACTTTCCGGTGTGTAAACAAAGGCACAAGATAGGTGTAGTCATGAGACGGATTCTGTTTTCAAATTCCTCAGAGCGCTTCATGGCACACTTCCCAGACTTTGACTATTTATTAGGTTCAACAGGTAAAAGACGAGACCAGATAAATGTTCAGTGATTTCTGGGGGGGAAATCAAGATTAAAATACAGACAACAGATGCATTACATCTAATTTCAGTCAGATTCTAAACGTGTTGTCATGTCTATATTAAAAGCTGAACAAACGGATAAAAGAAAACCTTTTGAAGTGTTGAATACTGAACTTAAAAAGTATTGTGATTATTATAGCACGGAGCACAGAAATAACATTTTTGCTACTACTAGCACTACCTAATTTCAATAATAATAAAACCTACCAACAAAAAAATGTATAACGGAAAACAGACAGACAGACAAGATGGAGGAGCACAGGAGTACTGCGGTTAAATTAATTATCATTTACAAAAAAACAGCTATGCCTGCTGCTGCTCGGATTTAGATGTTACGGTAGCTGTACTTGAAGTGGCCAAAAAGAATGAGGAAAACAATTGTAATAATAATTTCTCTCATCTTTATATTAGGTTTTATTAAAAAGTACATTGGATTACATCTTAATCTTGAAGTAGTTGCGCTGCACAGTAGCTGACAGAGCCAGGCAAGCAAATGTTCTCCATTTTCAATCTTTATGCTAAGCTAAGCTAACCTCCTATAGATTTACAGTTGGCATACAGACATGTGAGTAGTATCAGTGTTCTTATCCAACTTTCAACAAGTAAGCATAAGAGCGTATTTCTCAACATTTCAAACTATTCCTTAAAGTTTGTCTTTCCGTCTGTTACGTCCTGAGTCATCGATACAAAACAATTTCTTGCTGTTAAAGGTCATTACAATTATAGACTTAATTGATTATTTTCCTTCCTTAGACTCAGTTGTATTGTTATTGAGTGATAACTTGCTTTCTGATTGCTCTGACGTTGATGTCCTCTTTTGTTTCCTTTTCGCCTGCGGCCTCAAGAAGTGCACTGAGCAGCAGGGGGAAGAGTTGATTAAAAAGCTATAAGCTTCAGAGAGAGAGAGACGGACAGAGAGAGATTCTTTAAGACAAGAAAGAGACACAGTGAGAGATGTATGATTGCACTGGGATCATGTGCTTGTGGCCAAACATCCTACAGGGTATTGCTTTTGATAGCTGCCTTCATTTGGCGTGTGTTTACTAGCGGAGACACTCTCGACTGATAATGAGTAATGCAGTCAATATTCTTCTGACAGATAAGACCTGTACGGATCAAATACATGGCAGCACAACGCTAAAGCAGCTCGCTTCAAATGAAGGACCTGGCCCAGGGGATTGGTTGGTCTTCTGTTCCATGGCTCCTAGACTTTGTTTCTAAAGCTAATAAATCAGGACAGATGGAAGCGCTAGCCTACATGGGGAAATGCCATTTAATTTACAGTTAATGAAAACAAAGCGACGCTCTCTTCTTCAATGCTCTGTCCTCCTATCCTGAGTTATAGGGACTGTATTTATAAAGGAAACAAGCTATTGATTTTTAGCCCACAGAATGGCCGTTATTGTTCCTTTGGATGTAGCTGTAAATGCAAGGCTACTGCAGATTAATACAATACAATTTTGGTGCAGATTCGATTCAATATGATGAGTGGAAAGGGAAAAACGATCAACTGAAAGAAATAAACTTTATTTACTTTTGGCCTCAAATGTCAGGCAGCCATCTTTGAGTAGAAAAGCCAACATCAGCAGAAAAGTAAGCTGAAGAAATCCTGTGCTGGGACTTCTATGCTTCAGTTTTTTTCAAGTCTATTTCGAAATCAATCCAAAAAGTCTATATGCCCCCCCTGACCTTTGAGCTTTGCAATCATTCTCCTTCCTGCAATAAATCCATCTCACTGTGTAAGTTTGTACCTGGGCCTAAAAACTGTTCAGCAGTTGAGGGACTAGGAAAAGTACAGTTCTTATTTATCAGAATCAGAATCATAATCCCTTTATTAGTCCCACAGAGGGGACATTTGCATCGTTACAGCAGGAAAGAGCCACAGACAGCTTAATGTTACATAATAAAAAAGTACTAAGTTATGATATAATAAAAAAATAAAAGTAAAAGAAAACACTTTTCAAAATACAAATCCTGTAACAGGTCTTAGGATTTAGCAGCCAGTTATATATTACACAGTTATTAATGGCATATGTATATAATAATGTATATATTGCACATGTAGCACATACTGCACATAGTTTGATGGTATTTAACAGCAGCAAGTTACACAATTTACAAAATACAAAATGCAAAAAACACACCTTGTAACGGTTCTAAGGATTTAGCAGCCAGGTATAAATTGCAGTTATTAACGGCATATACAGTATATATATTGCACATATAGCACATATTGCACATAGTTGATTGGTATTTAGCAGCAAAGGGTGATATAGTCTGTGTTGTGGTGTGTGTAGGGGAGTGGGGGGTCTACTAGGGGCTGTGCTGGTTGTATAGTCTGACCGCTGCAGGAAGGAAGGACTTCTTGTTCATTAACAAGGAAAAAAACGTCATAAAGAATAGGTATTTACTATCCGCATACACAATGGAAATTCTACCTCTCAACACTACACTACATCTAAAGTGTTGAACTGACCAATGCTGCTATTTGTAGCCCTAAAACATGATATCTCAAATATAGAGAGAAGACAATAGGTCCAAGTCTTGACCCCTGAGGGACGCCACAGTCAAAAGCAGATTTAAAGTAATCCGGGACACTACCAGTACTACAAGATGTAAAGCGCATTATGAAACCTTAGTTGGCATTATGTCAAGTAACTGGGCTACTATTATAAAAGTATATTTAGCCCAATGTGCTAATCTTTTTAAGGAAAATACACTGTGCTTATACATTTGCCATAGTATTACTGACGTTAAAAAGGCACTGAGATATACAGTATTTCCCTTCCTACAGCCCCATGCAATTTCAAATTGAGGGAATAATATATTACATAATATATGACAAAACAGTGAACACTTCTTCATGCTGTAGCATTTTGGAGCAGAAGTTTAGTATGAAACCTGAGCCTGTCTGGAAAAGGAGATAATCAAACAGTTTTTAGTTTAGTTGGATACAGAAACTCAGTGGAACTCTTCAATATTGCTGTTGCTGCAAAACTCTGGATGAATTTATCTGCTTCACGGGCTCAACTATCTTTTCTTCCTCTTACTCTCTTGTTGCACACATTAAAATTCCATGATGAACTCACATCACCTTGATCTCTGAATAGACGAGAACATAAAGTGCTCAACAGGCATCCCAACCTACGGGAATCCTGACTTTTATCTTGTAATATTTTGAGCACATTTGAACAGATCAGACGCATCAGAGTCTCTCCTAAGGGTAGTATTATGTCCATATCTACCATAAGACACATTTAAATATATTTTCCTCCTTAGTGATTTTGAAAACACAATACGGTCCAATTCTCTAGATAAAATCAAAGAGTTCTGCTTTTGAAGCAGGCAGATGAGCAAATGCACTCAGACAGAGGTATTTGGGACTCCTCTGCCACTGTGTGAAATATTACAGTCCTGATTGGAAGTGACACAACTATAATTCAGCATGGAGAGAGAGCAGCCTTTGCTCCAGCACACTCATACTTTTACACAGAGACTGTGTGAAGGCACTGCTAATTTTCTCACATTTTCATCAGTATTTCATTATGCTTATTAGAACTGCAGAATAACACCATCATTTATTCGACAGCCTGTTGGCAACCAGACAGAGCACGCCAATAAGTGCTAATGTACAGCTTAAGTTTTAGACAAACAAAAGCACCAGAAGATGTTTCCATAGATGCAGGTTAAATTACTGACTAAGAGGAGAATCGTCTAGACATAAAGTGTCTGTCAATACAATTAAAAGTCTAACACACAATGCATTTCATACTCTGGTTTGTGATGGACAAAACCTACAAATCACAAGTTGAGATTCTTTTAATGATTTATTAGAAGCAGCTAATAATAAGTAACAGCTTTAGATTAAAAGAGAGTGTGTTAATTAAAATGACTTAATTGCATGCCCAAAAAGGAGGCATATAGAGCGATATGTGCCAATCTTTATAATGGGATCAATGTACTCTTCAATCCATCATTTTACCTTCATTATCAACAATGCAAAATACTTCTACTTAATGGTAATGTTCTAATCTTCTTGGATTGATTATTAAAGAAAATGGAACAGTTATGGCGGGGGTATGGATAATGTAGTAAGGAATGTGAAACCATTTTGGGAGTTCATGCAATCCATAACAGTGTATGTGTGAAAACCATAGTTCAATCAGGAGAGACGTGATGTATGAAATACATGTTTATTACCGGGACGCCTGATATGAGGGAATAGTGATTGACGGATTACTACAAGTGAATGAAATGATGTTTGGCGATTAGGCCCCGGTTTGCAGGATGATCATTCAGGAGGGGAAAACCGCTCCGATGAACCCCCCGGGGTCTAGACACTGGTGGTGGTGATAAGTGGTTCGGTCTGGTCTGAAGGGAGAAGTTTTTTAGCTTGGCCCTGTATTAGGAGACAGGGGGCGAAGGGGTGGAGGAGGGTTGTGCGTTGACGCCTGAAATGATGACTGACAGAGAGGGAAGAGCAGATTTAAAGGGGTAGCGGCTGCGATGAATGGCTAGCTGGGGAGTAACGCCCCCGATCGCTTACTGGGAGGAGAGAGTATTGAAATGACGTGTAACACCAGAGGATTGGTCTTCTTCATTGAACTTGCGCTAAGCTTCATTTCAATCAGGAGAGACGTGATGTATGAAATACATGTTTATTACCGGGACGCCTGATATGAGGGAATAGTGATTGACGGATTACTACAAGTGAATGAAATGATGTTTGGCGATTAGGCCCCGGTTTTCAGGATGATCATTCAGGAAGGGAAAACCGCTCCGATGAACCCCTCAAAGAAGTGAAGTATGAAGTACTGATATGTGAAGCATTTCCTCCCTTAGGGGCTGACTGCGGAGATCTGTGGATGAATGAGAGTTAAACATGGCGCAGGCCCACTGGCCGCAACCTGCACTTGCGAGTTAAACATGACGCAGACCCGCTGGCCGCAACCTGCACACGCAGGGTTAACCATGACGCTGACCCACTGGCCGCAACCTGCGCACGCAGGGTTAAACATGACGCTGACCCACTGGCCGCAACCTGCACACGCAGGGTTAACCATGACGCTGACCCACTGGCCGCGACCTGCACACGCAGGGTTAAACATGACGCTGACCCACTGGCCGCAACGTGCACTCGCAGGGTTAAACCTAACACGACCTACTGGCCGCACTCGCAGGGTTAAACATAACGCAGACCCGGAGGTCACGACCTGACGTGTAGGGTTGAACGTGAACGCGGACCCAGAGGTCACAACCTGACGTGCAGGGTTAAACATGAACACGGACCCGGAGGTCACAACCTGACGTGTAGGGTTAAACATGAACACGGACCCGGAGATCACAACCTTACGTGCAAAGTTAAACATGAACACAGTGACACGTATACATGCTGACGTGCTATGAACCCACCACCAGTTATATGCAAAATTACAGAGTTTAGTGTTTGAGACCTTGGATAGCCAGCACGCACTGATGTCCGGGCGAATGCAGGATATGGAGGCGGAGGAGGACCACCGTCCGAGTTGCAGGGATGAGGGGGAAATGCCTTGATTGGCAGCACCTACAGTATCTGAACGAAAGCCCTGATATGCTATTAAGAGACCACCACCAGTTATATGCATATTTAACATAGGTAAACTGAAGAGATCTTGGATTGGCAGCACGAGCCGATGTCCGGGCGAAGAGGGAGATGTAGACAAGGTAATGTAAGAGAGCTGTTAGCTTGAGTACAGTGATGCATGAATATCATAACCTGGCTTAACACGAGCCAGGTGAGCATGAATCCAAGAATATGAAAGAAGTGCAGGGTGCACGCAGAAAAAACCTACACTTAGTCTAGTTAAATACTGAGACATGATATAGTCTAGCTTAATTAGCAGTTAAGTGTGCCAGGTTGAGTCATAGATGCTGATATACTTGATTGGGTGATTAAGACTGTCTTCTATCATCTTACATGAACTTCTCTTTTTCCCGGAAAGAAACCCCCCAAAACCAGCGGATGGGGCAGCATCCGTGACTGTGTTGAAGCTTGGAACTGCGTTACTTACTGAACATTGTAACGGGTAGTAGTTACCCGAACTGCATTAGTAATTACGTTACGTTACTTCGTACGGCAAAGATACGTTACTGAAACTCCATACTGTAACACATTACACCCAACACTGCCTGGAACTCACCTTAACTAAAAGGCATATAACGAACGTCTCGTGAATTTGTTGCAACTGCCTCTTGCCAGCGCTACCCTGACGCCTGTTTTAGAGGTGAGGCGCAGGGAAAGAGGCGAGAGCCTGGGCTGTGCAATTAACCTGCTAGCCGCCCATGAAGCACTTAGTGTCCAGTACTGGCTACTGAGCCGGGAGGAATAGTAGCTTCAATGGGATGTAACTTAAACCCTGCCTGCCTGCGAGAGGTGTTGTGGTTGAAGCCAGAGATGGTGAAGCTTCGCATGTGATGAGGGCCCGTTCCTTGTGAAGGCCGGAAACGCCGCATTTGAGCGGCCCTGATGCCAGTGATGCCCTCTCGAGCAGCTGAAGGCGTGCGTCAATTGTTTGCGTGAAGTAGGCCATTTCCATTAAGCCGGAGGAACTTCCGTGGTGCCCGATTTCCTTGTCCTTTCCTCCCGCGTCCGGGTTTGTGGGGTGCCCGGCTGGAACCCCTAGCCGACTGGGGAATGCCGTCTGTAGTTTAATCCGCAAGACTGCGGAGCTGATGAATATATGCCTGGAGCTGGGACGAAGCCCTGCTGCTGCTTGTGCGTTGACGCCTGAAATGACGACTGACAGAGAGGGAAGAGCAAATTTAAAGGGGTAGCGGGTGCGATGATTGGCTAGCTGGGGAGTAACGCCCCTGATTACTTATGGGAGAGGAGAGAGTATTGAAATGACGTGTAACACCAGAGGATTGGTCTTCCTCATTGAACTTGCGCTAAGCTTCATTAAAAACTCTCCACACACACTAATCACTTTAGGAATAAATCCCTTGCAAGGGCAGTTGTGTGGAATGCTTAGCTTGTAGGTTAAATGTATTTCCCCAAGCACACATCTAAGATCTTCTTAGTTGGGTAAATGTCATTAATTATTACAATCCTGAAGCAGTCTGACTGAAGCGCGAGAAGTTGTATGACTAAAACAGCTGCAATAATTCAACTTAATATACTCAGCGAAGGATTTAAAACCACGCAAGGGATGATTTAAATCAGATGACTCAAGACGGATCTAATGTTTTGCTATATATAAAAGTGCTGCTGCAAAATGTAAGTTCAGTGGGTTTTTTTGTTGCTTTTAGTTTGACTGCATTCTCAAGAAAAAATGCAGATAAATGAATATCAAATATGGCATTCTAAGACATTAAAACACTCGTCCTTTCTGTCACACCACAATTTGCTCGAAACACTCTCCAAGAAAAATGGAGTCCTTTTTCATCCTTAATGAGCAGACTAGTAATTTAAAAGCGTATACTAATAATAATAATAATAATAAAAGCCTGATAAATCTTTTATCCAGGCTATATTTACTGTTACTGTGTTAATGTCTGGCTTTGAAGAAAAGGAGGTACATCAAGGGCTTAACCATAAGACTCTTGTGTATTTCACAAGCTTTACATTCCACTAAAAGGACACAAGGGAAATAATATTAAGTAGTATGAGGCTGAGTCGCAATCAAATATTTGCTGCTACAAAAGCTACCATTAAAAGTGTTTGCTGGGATTTACTAATGCAGACAGCCAGCTATTACCAGAACTTTAATTTCCTATCCTTACATTCAACGTATTCCCCTACACGTCGCTCTTACTTTCTTGTTCTGAAACTAAATCTAGCAATTAGCTCTTATCTTCTCATTGTGCAGACAGTGGCTCTGGCTGAAATGAGTTCATGGTTGCTGTGCTTTTAATCACAACCCTGAACACTAGCCATTAGGGGAACCAACAGCTGTGCTTACAACCGCTCAGCTCACAATAGGGCCCACATGGTCATTATGGGAGGTTCATTGCGGTTACTAATGAGGCTATCTTATTAACGGGGGGATCAAAAGAGGGGATTAGTAGTGGATATGGAGGATGGTTTTCCCGTCATTTGACAAGCACATTTATCCGGCCTTCAGCCTTCACTTAGGAGGACACAGTAACAGGGAGCCCTGTGGGAGCTGAGGGAAGGTCATATCATGGGCATGCTAGTAATAACTTGGCTTGTTTCACAATATTTTACTGTAAAAAACAGTGGTTAGAGTGGTTAGAGGCCTTGTTAGAAGCAGAAATGTAGCTAAAGTTAAAGCAATAGTTCCTCATTTTGAGAAATATTCTCATTCTCTTTGTTGAGTTACAAAATCAGGCTTATGTCTGTTATGTATAAATATGAACCTACACAGTGATGCTTAGCATAGCATACCATAGCACCAAGACTGGAAACAAGGATAAACAATATCATGCCTCTATCCATATTAAAACAATCCATGTATTAACTCCCTATTAATCATGAAAAATATTTTTGTTTAATGATACGGACAAATTAAGTGTAAAAATACCAATTTCTGGCTTTATTGGGGTTATGTGTTTCAACATTTCTCGTCAGGGAGCAGTGACTTCCTGGAGTCTCAGTTGGTTGCCTGGCAACCTCACGGTGAACTCAATGACTTTTTAAACAAATGAGCTAAAAAATACTAATTGTTGAACTTATCTTATCTTTTTTTAAATAACTATCCCTACAATAGCATATAAGTGTATTCCCGAAAATGTTAAAACCACAACCGCAAACTTTACTAACTAATTAGAAGTGCAGAGAGGTAACACATTTTTCTTGTTGTTTTTTTTACCTTGACATTGTTTGCTACATACAGTATGTAATTATCTCCCTCTAGCCTCGACTTCACTCAAACTGGATCTTCCCAACAGAGTAAGACTCGAGATGGATGGATGAGCAACATGTTTCTTTCCGCATTCTTATCTCCAGATCTGACTTTATCGAACCTTGCACTCCGGCTGTTCGGCTCTCTGACTCACAGTTTGGATGCTGCATGGAGGTATCAAGCTTCTGGCTTTCATCGTCTTGTCAGATTAAACAGGGGCAGGACTGTACAGTACAACACAACAAACATATACTAAGGATTATGTGACCACAAACACGGATAACTCATTAAGGCCTTTGTTTACCTGACCTTTGACTCTGATTATCATCTGTTGACATGCAATCTGGGGATTTAGCA
This sequence comes from Notothenia rossii, assembly GCF_949606895.1. Taxonomy (NCBI): domain Eukaryota; kingdom Metazoa; phylum Chordata; class Actinopteri; order Perciformes; family Nototheniidae; genus Notothenia; species Notothenia rossii. The sequence continues at coordinate 62,614,662 of NC_136906.1, read as the reverse complement.
GCATCTGGGATCAGAGTTTCAATAACTGCTCGTTAGTACATTGACAATCCCTCATGTCTCTCTCGCTCACACACACAAACTGACTTTCTCCCTCTCTCTATTCATCAGGAAAAAAGAATCACACAATTATTGATTCATAGCAAACAAAGAGTGAAACAATTGATGCAGGAAAAACAAGTCAGGCGTTGTCAGTCATTGATTTACTTTTCAGTGCGAGTCTCTGATAAGCAGTGTTAGTATGAGTGTGTGTATTTGATGCATAGCGAGGCGCTGGACGCAACAACAACAACAGCAAACCTACAGTAAATCACTTCAGAATGAATGCTAGAGGAAATTCACCAGAGCAATATGAGGAAGCAGTAAGTAAATAATAGTTTCTTATTGAATTAACTAATGCTTTCCTCCTGCTTACCAAAATGCCGTTAAGGTCTGCTCATGCTCACAGGCACAACATTATGCATAATTAAGCAAAAAAATGTGCACATTACTCATGGAGAATTCTCAAGCAGCTACTCGTCTAAACAATTCAGAAGCCCATTTCACAAGATCTACATCTAGAGGGGAAAGAATTCACATCAGCGTAATTTTTAAAGTTAAATATAGACTCACATTGCCCCTCTGTGACTGCCTGGGTTTAATCTCTCTATCTCATCAAATGTTGAAAAATTTTTGCATCTGCTTAACAAAATCTGCCTAGATGCACTGTGTTCTGTTTTTGCCGGCTAATGTGACATGATGCTGTATCACATTAAGCTTTGCAGCTGGTAATGACGAAAATATGGATATTATTTCTCATGATTGAATACCCAATTTTTTTATTTGGGAGCCTAACACGATGACTAATATCTTGAAGTTCGACGTAAAGTAAAACTACCTACTGAACCTCAATGTTTGCTCATTTCAGATCATGAAATGTAAGCAATTGATTCTAACAGCATCTAAAGGCACAACAGTACAAAGTGACTTTTGTGTGGGATTGACAAATAAGGGTTTATTGACAGGTGTGTGCACAGGTTGGACTCATCATAAGCATCTTATCCAACATCTTAACTCTAGCTGTTTTGCTGGAAATGTATGTTTTAGTTTTGAGTTATTTGCATTTAAGGCAGTGGTTCTCAAACTTTTTCGGTCAGGCCCCCACTTTGGAGAAAAAAAAAAGTTGGGCCCCCCCAACACAAATAGTCAGGCTCAGTGGCAGCGCCAGAGATTTATTTTGGGAGTGCTGTGGGGTAGCTTGACGTTTCATAGAGGGTGCTCAACAGGGGCGGATCTAGACAAATATTCATGGGGTGGCAAGAGGGTGGCAGGAGAATTTGAGGGGTGGCATCCCCTGGCAGAAGTATATTCTGATTTAATCGCAGTCATATCAATCAATGTTAACTTGGAAATCCACAATATTGATATTTTAACAAAATAACATTAGGTGAGATTATTGTAGCACATCAGTAAAGCCTTAAATATAAATATATAAGGTGGCACACGTAATTTAATGAATTTTAACTGAATGAGTTGGTTTAAATCTTAGACCAGCAGGGGTACCAAATATGCAGACTGCTGCAATAAGTACATTAATTAACCGTCTCATCGATGTGTGTCTGTATGAATAGGATAATATTAACAATCATATTATTCCTATCAGCTGTCAATCACTGTTATGATTCACATATTCAGTGTTATTATTAAATAAACTATATTTTTTTGGAGGAGTTAATGATGAACGTTCCTCAAGATGCTTGCTCACCCTCCTTCAAATTTGAAAGACCAGTAATTACTATCATAATTCAAAAGAATCAAAGGAACAGTTCAGCGCCCCCACGACTTCATTGCAAACAGTTACAACCTTGACTTTACATAACAAACACACATTATACAAACATTAAAGAAAGGACTAACTGCATCAATTAGGGTTAAAAAAAACTGTATTCAGCTAAAACATACATCGCTGCAGTTATTATCCAGTGGAAAGTCCTTACCTACTCGCCTAGTTAAATCAAAGTGGTTACTTTTTTTTGGCTGGGCAGTTTAGTTTTACACACCGTCTTAATTGACTTTCTCAGGACTTGAAACTGTTTTTTGGGGGCAGACCCCCACAAAGAAGAAACATATATTTACACATGTAAGGTCATCATATTACATAGTTTATTATTCTCATCCGTGAGCAGAGCATCAAGTTGGCATGCCTATAACAGCTGAATGTGGCGATTACCATCTTGATCAGCAAAAACTTATTAAGATTTAAAGCTATGGTGCGTTTTGATTCAATGCTGAGTACAGCCAAACTTGATAGGCTCTTCTTTGTCATAGTAGACCGCAAACAGTTGCGGCGCCAGAGTATTTGTGTTGGGTAATCTATGGTAGGGCTAACCCATACAGTGGTGGGGCTCAAGTCAGTATTTGCAATGTAATTACATACACGCTTCCCTTGACAGTGAAACGCCACGCGTGAGGTTTAGATTATTTCCCTGTCTCAATCCAAATTGAACTGTATGAAATAAAAAGGCACATTTGTCTTGTAGTAAATAAAAAGGGTGACCTGGAGCCAATCCTGCAATTTCCCGACACGTGAAAGAGTTGAAAACCCAACCCCTGCAGGGGGGTCCGGGGGGATTGTCCCCCAGGAGATTTTTTGAAATACTAACATCAAATACACATTCTGGTGCTCTCTTAAGAAGAAAAATAAATAAATATATATTACTACACAACGTATTTAAAAAAATGAATGTCATTTTAGTTTTTTGTTACTTTGTTCTGAAAGCTGAACCTGCTGCTCCTCACAGAGAGGAGAGGGAAGAGGCTGTGTGAATTACTTTACCTTGTGGATAAGGGTGGATAGCCCCCATTGTTCTGTGTGTCAAAATGAAAGACAGCCCACACACCTATCAATCATCAAACCGTGGGGTCTTATAGTTGTACCGATGTATATCGAGATGTACTACAGCAAAAGTATTCTCCGTCGGGACTTCCTGCAACAACACCACGCTGTTATCTTGATTCTGATTGGCCAGAAGACATTATCAAAGATGTTCTATTGAGAAGACGATCACTACGTGACAAAAGTTTTCAAAACCGTTTCTAGTCTTCGGTATTTCCAGAAAAGTGGCTACTGAAATCAATCTTACTAACTGCTGTCTGTGCAATTTACTCCGCGCGAGTTGGCAGACTTTATTTTGCTTACTTTAACATCATTTTTCATGGTGGGGCTAAGCCATTTATCGGTATGGCTGTGGCCTACCCCAGCCATACCCTGACCACAAATACCTCATTCCTTCTGTCTACTTGTATCCGAAATGCTTCTCGTTTTGCGCTGTCCTCCCGTTCAAATGAAATCGCCGCCAATCATATTTCCAAGCTCGCGCCAGGGGGGGGTTACAAGGCTCGCGTCTTGTGCTGCATTCACTTGTACTCGGACATTAGAGATTTTCTCTCATAAATGTCCGATGAGCCACAACTTGTCTTTCAAAACAAAGCTGCCAAATGGGGTGGCAGCTGGGGTGGCAAGGCATTTTTCTGAGGTGGCAGCTGCCACCCCGTGCCACCCCGTAGAACCGCCACTGGTGCTCAAACATTTAGGGTTTCCCATTAATGTACCGGTCGCTACAGTGGAATTTTCTACTGCAACAATCCCCACGCAAATACACAGTGTACCCGCGACTGTTATAATGAAGGCTCGATAATCAGCTAACGGCATATAGGTTAAGCAGAGGTAAAGTGCTATTTTTATAGGTGGTGTGTGGACCTCACATAGGGGGGTCCGGGGGCAAGCTCCCCCGGGAAGATTTATTTTTAAATATTGAAGTTAAAAGCATCAATCTGGTGAACTTTGAGAGCAAAATGAAGAGATCTATGGATACATCTCTCAACACGATATGAAACAGAACTGTAAACAGATTTACTTTTTCTTTATGGATATTTTACAAATCACTCTTTTAAAATGTATTCTTGTTTTAATGTCATATAGTATTTCATACCTGTTTTTCATTTATTCTCTTATTTTTTTATAACTATAATGATCATATAAACGTGCCTCGGAAATAATTGTTTACATTAATGGTGACCAAAACGTTTGAGACCCACTGAGATAACACTGAGAGTCCTTTAGCTCACTGAGTCTCTCAGTCTGACAGGAGAGGACTCTCCTCCACTTTGTTGTTGAAAAAACTCCTTATATCCGTTAGCGTAGCTCGCTAGCACCAGAAGCTAACAACAACGATCTCCGGTACCGGTGCGCTCTCTCGCTCGCGCACACACAAAATGGCTCATTCCACACACACACAGAGCCGAGCTTTAATTAAACACAGAGACCCAGACGTAATATTACTGTATCATTATTTTCGAATCAATACTTTTTCAAATATGAATTATTATTATTATTTTCTTTTTTCAAATAACCATTTTTCCTCCTGGTCTCTCGCGCCCTCCCCTGTCATGCCTCTCCGCCCCCCACTTTGAGAACCACTGATCTAAATGGTGTGTCACACACTTACTACAGTTATAGTCATATAGTTAGTTTAATGAATCATCACAGATCAAATGGATGCTTTTGTCAGAATGATTGATTATATCGACTACTTATCATTCAGTAGAACTATTACTCCAGCTGGGCTGAGTTGAGTTTTATGGTACGTCCACACGGCGGCGTCGCGTGCTTCAACGGAGACGCTTCCCATTCACTTCGAATGGGGTGACGTCACGCTTTGCCGAACTGCATTGTGGTTCCTTCACGTTGCTTTGCCTCCGTTGCTCGCTTCGAAAGTTGAGAAAAGTTGAACTTTTCAAGCGTTGACGGAAGCGCCAGCCAATCAAATAATATGCCAGTACAAGCTCTAGCCAATCAAACTGCGTGCTTGTGTGTCCAGGCCGGGAGATGAATGTGATTGGTTGTTGGTCGCACACCAGACACGCCCACCGGCAAGCTTCAATGCAACGCTGCCTTGTGGACATACCAGGCTTGTTTGAGATGTGTTGCGGCTTGCCTCGAAAGTAGATGAGAATAGCCGATCGCAGACGGGGGAGTTCTCAAAAAGCTCGCCTGAAGTCGGACAGCTCCGAGTCGGCTTCTTCTTCTTCTTCTTCGCCTTCTTCTTCTCTCGGTTTTTTGGCGGATTGCAAACAACTTTATGGTGCATACCGCCACCTCCGGAGTCGGCTTGACTCGGTTTGCATTTATAAAGAATGCACACATGTGTTTAAGGAGACTTTAGTGTTCATAGGGGAAACATTTCAACTAATAGATATCATCATGTCACTTATTCATTATTTTTTGTTTTTCTGATGATTGTATGTCTTATTATGCAGTTTGGTTATGTGCTCATTTGTATAGATTTCAAAACCATACAACTGAACATTGAATATTGCCAGGTTAAAAAACGGTATCCCATGTTGTAGACAAATAAGAGTCAAAGGTTTTTACAGAAACAATTTGTATTAATTGGAAAATACTGTCAAAAACAATGACAAAAAGATGTTGCCATATTTATTAGGGGTATAGGATTTCACCTATGGAACATTTCAGAACAAATCTCTCAGCAAAGAAACCTTCAGAGTTTGGATAAAACCAGAAAGTTTTGTGTATATACAGGTAAGTGCTACTGAAGTTGAGATTTCTTGCTCAGGCATGAGGGAACTTATTTTAAGAAAACAGCCTTTAAAAATATACTACTGAAAGTCCCATATTTTGTAAGACACTTCAGGTGAATAGGGTAACAATGTTTAAATAATAAATACAACCATGAAACTTCCCCAGTTGATGCTTTACATTAGGACAATTATTTGTTGTACTACAAGTTTTCTTGCTATAGCCTACCTGTTTTTGCCTGGAGGGAGGTCTCTGAAAGTGTGCTTATTAAAACATTTTCAGTGTGCCGATGCTCTTTTTCATTTTGTTTACAAGTTTTCTGATATGTTTAACTATGCAAATGAGGATTTATCTGATTCTAACTTTTGAAAGAAATCTGCAGGCGCAAACAGACAATTAGTTAAATAAACACCTAAATGTGTTTTGGGTTTTTTCTTTTCTCTAGTATAAATAAAGACGTGTTATGGTAGCAAAATAACCCAAACAATTGTAATGAGTATGATGTTGCCTGTATTGTCTTGTCTTAATAAACTTAACAAATCTAAATAAAGGGAAACAGTTTGGATGGTTCTGGATTGAATTAATCCCTTACTAGATATCATGTCTCTTCTTTATTTGTTGTTTTGTCTGTACCCTTTAATCCGTCATTAAACAATTTGATTCCCCAGACGTTATCTGGTTTATGCATTACTGGCTGCGATGTTGGATTATGTTTATTAATGTAGTTATCACCAGAGAAATCTGCACTGCACAGCCTGAGCCTTACAATAACACATTGATTTCCTGTCCAAACTAAAGTGTGTGTATCAAGGCTTGCCATGGAAACTGTCTTATGAAGCAAACCACTGCCATCTAGTGGACAAACGTTCTCTATGCTTGGATACAGCATAAAAAAACAAGGGACATTGTACATTGTTCTAAAACACATGAAGGATTGCAACCTTTCTTGTCATGAATGGTCATTATTTTTCTTCTCAATTTGGAGAGAGGAGTTTAGGGTACAAGTGCATGAATAGATATGAATATGTTCACAAATATTTCAGTCTAAAATTGCTTTGCATTTTTATTTCTCTCCTCCATACTTTACCAAGACTAAGGTCAAATGTTTGAGTTCTTCGGAGTTCATGCCATTGCCCCTTTCTGAGGCTAATTGGCAGCCGACCGCACGCTTAAAGCGTCCCACAGGTCTGTTTTGTTTACTGAGAAAATTCAGCATCCTTGACATGTCTCTCTGCTTTATCGCTCTGTCTTTCTGAAGCAACTCCAGTATGCTAATCCTTGAAGACTTCCGCTCCCACCTGCCAGCTCTCATTATTTTCATGCTATTTTTGAGATAAACAGAGTAGAGTAGCTCTGCGCCACTGAGATTTCCTCCTATCATTCAGTAATAAAGATGGATATGGCAAACAGGAGAGAATACTTATCAAACATTTGCTAGGGCCAAGGTCGAGGTTAGAAGACACTGATCACATGAGGCTATGAAATTAAATGTTTAAGTTTAGAAAGTAAATTGTCTGACATTCAAGTTAATTCAAGTGGAACAACATACATATTACCTTTAGTACAATTATGTAAATCTATACCAAATACTACGTACTCATGTTAGTTCTACACCTTATTGATCCTTCTGTAAATCTGTTGTGTTAACCTTGTGAGCACGACCAATCATTTTAGCCGGCCTGGCTAAGATAACTGGATGGCCTACCTGCCTTCAGCCTTCCATCTGTGCACAAACTTATCTCGTGCCCTCATTGGTCATATGCGCCTTCCTGTGTGTTGGAGGAGGGGCTCTGTAAGGAAGTGGCAGATTTTTTCCGTTTGTTTATTTTCAAATTCTAGCGCACTCGAGCTGGTTTCTCCAAAATGACATAGGCCTACCCAACCTTTAATGAAACAAATACAACTTTAAAAGCACTTCACATTACTCACACTCTATGCGTTGTCGTTCATAATCATGTCTCCTACTCGCTAAGTGGCAGTGTCGCGAAAAACTAGGGTCCTATGAGTGCGATCCCAGGACTGCGGTCCTGAAACTGCAGTCTCCGACGCTGTAGTTTCATGCTACTCGCAGTTTTCGGTTAAAAGATACCAGAATCTAATTTTGAAGAAACTACCGAAGTGTCAACAACCCTTGACGTCACGCTGAGGTGGCCTATCACGTAACCTCATGGCGGTAGTCAAAAACAACTACGGTATATGAAAGCAAACAAACGTGTAACATTAAAACTTACCTCTCAACTGCTCGAAGTTTGTGTAACATTTACATACATGGTTTGGGGCAATTTTAAAGGTAATTCGAGAACGTGTTACCAGCAACAAGCTCCAGCAAATGTCACAGTCCCTCCGTCATTTCTTGACTTGCTGCTTCGAAGATAAATGGTGTTGCTTTCAAGTACTGTTGGAAATGTGCGATCATGAACACTTTCTGACGTAAACAAATAATTGTAAAACATATTAGTCTGTTTTTGTCATTTTGGGGTGTAACCTCACACAAATGGGCCATATAGGTAAACACTGAAACTCTGTGGCTAATCCCCTGCTTTGGTTTGAATGGATCCGAACCTGAATAAACATAAGCCACTCGAAATGTCTGCAGACACAGTAAGTGGTGCAGTCAGTGGTATCACGATACACCCCCTTACTTCTCCCTACACTTCTTGCCCTCCCCCATAAACTCTTGGATGTGCTTGGCCTTATCTCAAACACCTACATCTCCATGAATACAATTAACCCCTTCCCCCTTCACTCCATCCCAACTACTCTTGACCATTAACTTCATTAGCATGAACACAATTGCTAAATGGAGAAAAGGCAGTGAGCAAAAACTCAAGTCAAACAGCTGATTTCTAGTCTTAACATGCTGGCTCGGTTTGACCTCCCTTTTTGCCCATTCGGATCTGGTTACAATGATATTGTTCTTTATCTTTTGTACAGCACACATGTACACATGAATTCACTTGGCAAGGCCAGGCGTGTCCTTTGGGTCATAAACTATGATCATATACTGCTGACTTCTGTTCAATTAGTTAAACTGCCCATTTTATCTCACCCAGAGAATCAAATCAAGATGCAGTCGCTGAGGCATGAGATTAGAAGGAAAACCAATTGTTTCGGGGAAATTAAAAATGTGTTTTAAAATGTAAGATATTGGGGAGCATAAAACAAATGATTGCCTTAACAATTTGTCAGACATGGCCTGTGTTAATGAGCTGCCATGAGAAAACGGCATTAAATACCACATAATGAGAACATTTCAAGCAGGACTGAAGCAAAGGGATGATGCTTGTGGATGGTTTATTGTTATACAATTTAATAGCATATATTTCTTTAAGCACTGAATGAATATGATGAAGGCTACAAGTACCAACTTAGGAGATGTAATTGAGGGAAATAAATACAAAAAGGTAAAAATTATAACAACCTGTGATCTATTATATATGGTGGTCAAAAGTGTGTTTGTCTGTGTGGAGACTGGATGTAAGACCGTGAACAAACATATTCCCAAATATTAAAAAGGAAAAACAGGTCGTTTTGGAATGAAGGATAGTACAAAAAATAAAACATCTTCATTTATATTCAGCATTCAAGTAAAAAAAAAAAAAACATGTAAACATCTTTCAAAAATAGAATTGTTGGAAAATTCTAAATTAAACCGAAGGTGCATGATACTTAGAAAATACATTCAATACTGTGATGGGAACCATTTCAGTGCAAATAGATTGTGAGAGTGGCAAAACCCATAGTTTATATAATGCTCTTCAAGAGAAGCAAACATTCATTTGGAGACAACCACCTTAAACTTTGGTGCAAACATTTGTGAATACATGCAATAATTGAGTAAAGAAAATAAAAACACTAGAATCCTGTTTCCAGAGATATGAGACAACTCATCTTGTATAAAAAAAGCTGACTGAGAGAAAACAAAATTAAACAACCAGAAATCTCCCAGATCAATAACAAAGGCATCAGCAAAACAAATCATACATTTAAGCATCAACAATGTTACCACAATGAAAATAGAAAAAAAGGACCCTGAGTACAATGCTTAGCAAGGAATAAAAGAAAAATGGCTTCAAACGAAATCCACTAAACAACAGCTTTGAACTGCCTTTTGCCTGGAGGGCGTCATGCAGGGTTTAAACTGACCCACGACTCAGTCTCTTTTCACACACGTGCAAATATCCACGAGGGAGGAATGACCTGTGTTGGTGGGGCACAGGAAGGACACAATGCATTTAAATGCTAAATCAGTGTGCTTAACATTCTTTGAGAACATGAAACGATGAACAATACCGGTAGGTGGTTAGTTTACAGTGAAATGCACAGTGTTGCATGTGAGATTTCCTGGGCCAAGAAGTTCTTTAACAGAGCTCTTCATGATCCTTCTGTAAGATCATTTCAATTGCACAAATGGCTACCCTTGAACCAGCGACACCCCGTGATGCAAAGCTCGCTTCCACATGTAATATGTTGAGCGTGGGGTGAAGGGGAAGTAAGACCTGAACTCTTTAAAAGAGGGGAATGATTTCTCCTCGAAGCGTCGCTGCAAGAACAGCTTAGCCTTGGCCTTGAAGTTTGCCAGAGCCACAACGTCCATTGCAAACATCTGCTCGTCCACGGGGGCGTTGCTGTGAAAGATGTGCTGTGAATGTGGGGCATGGAAGGAGGGTATGGGGTTTTTTTCTAGATATTTAGGACTCTCGACAAATGGGAACTCATTTTTATCAATTTTTATCTCCATGATTTGTTTTTCTGGTACCGTGTTCTCGATGATCACGGGGATGTCGACCTTATCGTTCTGCATGACGATCTTCTTCTTGCCGGTCTGACTGTTACGCCAGAGCCAGTAGAAGCAAGGGGACATGGATGGGAACTTGAGCTTGAACTTTGTCAGGGAACATCTGGACTTCTGGACATGCAGCTTTGCAGCATCTCTTAGCTGTTTTTTACTCATGTATGCTAGCCTGAAACTCCTGTGTTTCCACCTGCTGATTCTCATTCTGGGAACGAAAGCTTGGTTGAGGTTAGGCAGAACCTGCAACAGACTTTTTGGACTTTTGTCGGCATCGGAGCTTTCCTCACTGCTACCCATGCTTCCTTTGTAACCTCTGTTGAACATCAAGGCTTCTCTCCTCCAGTTGTAGTAGGTTGATCTGGAGATCCCGGGGAAATTACTCTTGAAGATCCTGAAGGGGAGGGAGGCATTCATGGCAATGCAATTTTGCAGACAGCGCTTTGCTTCCTGCATGTGTGCTACATTCTGGGCCCGCTCCACATCCAGTTTGCTCAGGCCGAGGCCAAACATATTGGCCAGGCTGTCTTGGTGGTCCAGCTCATCATGCTTCGCTTCAGGCGAAGACCAGGCGTCTTGCTCTGTGTTTTCTCCAGGACTAATCTCTCCATTTGATGACGTTGAGGAGAAGTTTCCGCCGGATTTCAGCAGCTCGTGCTTCCAGTTGTAGTACGACGACCTGGAGATTTCAGGGAAAAACTCTTTAAACTGGTGCAGAGGAATGAGCCTGCCTTCCAAGTAGCAGGCTTGCAGGAAATATTTTGCCTCATACCTGGCTGCTGACTTTTGGCAGTGCTCCTGCGTTTGCCTCTTCCAGCGGTAGAAGGTCCTCTTGGTGATGTTGTACTTGTCCTTCAGACCCGGGTAAGAAAGCTGCAGGTCCTGGTTCAGGAGCTCCTCGCTCTTGGTAGGCGAGATACTCTTCTCACTGTCAGGACTTCCAAATGTTAGGTCACATGTCTGGACTAGGGCCACAAAGTGGTTAGGCTTGAAACCTGAGTCAGGCTGCATCTCACCAGACCACATGATGTGGAGGGTTGCTGGCTCACAGTTTTTAGGCCAGATCCTTGGGCGAATGAGGCGGTTGAAATAGGGTCGAATCTTAAGGTTGAACATGGGGTAGATCGAGTAGATTTTAAACTGCAGGACTGAGGACAGGGCGTACACGTGCCACATGTTGGCGTAGGAACCGGGGAAGCAGGAAGCTTTGACATCTGCATCAAAAATGGCCTCCAAGACAGTTGCAGGCAGGTTAAGCATGTCCTCAGACTCTTCAGCGCAGAGGCCAAAGCGAACAGCCTGCAGCATCACTTTTGAATCTATCATCCCAGACAGGTAGTATCTCTTCCACAGCACCATTTCCAACACTGTTCGTACCTGTGGGGGACAACAATACAACAATATTTAGCCTGCATGTAAAAACAGTCTGGGGCTTCCGTAAATGCGTTTTTTCTAGTTTTTCCGCATGTCTACAGAGTAAAAGAAGTCTTGACACATATAATTGAATGGCCATGTTTCATAACAGCAACAACTATATCAATCATCCGTGGCACAAATGTTGCTGTACAATTAAGACACATTTCCAGTACTTACAAGCAAATTAATTTGCCCTAAAACCTTACAATTTAAAACACTTTTGGAAAAAGTGTTTTGACCAAAATGTGTGTGTTAAAAACAAACATGACTGAATACAACTGTTGTGATTATATAGTTTGATGATGTTAAACATGTTTGACAACTTGAAATGAATCATTATTATTTACAGATTATTAACCACCACTGCTCACCTGTAGCTCCAAACTAAGTCCATTGTGGCCCACTAACAGCATGCTAACAGCATCAAACAGCAGGTTGCCCTCTCCTTTGCAGTTGAGAGGCAGGAGGCCCATGGGAGCATCGGATGGGTACAGGCCTTGAGATGTGTAATCCACGCCTGCCCACTCAGGGAAATCCTGACAGGGTGCCTCGGGGAGCAGGAAGGGAGCGAGGACCTGGTCCACCTCCAGAGCCACTCTGGTCAGAGCATCCAGGCCGGAGCTCTCTGTGGCCTCCTGCAGCTCCCCCAGAACAGAAAAAACGACCTCCTTCCTCTGAATCATAGCTGGGGATCTGATGAGAGCAGGAGAGAGGGGAGAGGAAAGTGGAAGTCAAGGACAATGGAGGAGAAGAGGGAGCTACTGAGTAGAAATGAAGTAATTTGAAAAAATCGAGAATAGGCTTAGGAAATGAGTGCATACTTAAAAATGTATCAGTAGAAACGATTACATAAATCTATCCAAATTCAAACAACAGCTGCTGCTTAATCAGGGTTCTGGGACAGTTGTGTCTTATTTTGGTAAAAATAAAACACATCTGATATGTTCTCCTTCTTATTTCACACGAATAATTCACATACAGTTAAGAAGTCTCTTCGTAAACGTTGTGCCTCAACAAATAACATGTAATTAAAAAGACGTGTCATTTTAGTTAAAGTCTGTTTTTATCATGAATTATTGTGTTATTTGAAACTAAACTAAATCAGTTCCACTCCAAAATCATTGTCACAAGGCCTACTTTAAACTGCATCAAACACACAAAACAGACACAAACAGGCTAATAAATTGCGTAAAACCATGCAATTTATTAGCCTTGACCCATACTCAACTAAAACTTCGATATTTACGCTCAGGTAAAGTTGCCAAGTTAGCGACCATTAAACAGAACATAAAACATGCATGTTGATTCAAAACAACACTTTACTTCTCATTATTTGTAACGTAAAACAATATTGCAAACAATTGTATTCCTACCTGAGCGTCCAGAGATTATAACAACAAAAAATGGAGACTTAAATTAAGTCACGGAGGGTTTCACAGCTGATACTGTTGATCTCTCTCTGGGAGTTTATTCCATTGTGTACGTGCTGCCTCAGTGTCCTGTCCTCCCGTGAGCACTGGAGATTTTGGGAGTGATAAGCAGTACCTCCCTTCAGGAAATTGTTAATCGTCGATTCTCTTTTTTGTCTCTGCGTCTATAGACACCTCCTTCAGTCCCTCCCCCTCCCCAAGTAGACTGCAGCCAGGGTCAATTTCAATGTGAAGTGTTAACAAAAGACAATGTGTCAGGAGCCATCAGAACACAGAGGCTGCATTGTAAGTAAACAGGTATCGGCAATGTTAAGTTTTAACAACACCTTTATGCTTTTCCTTTGTCAAAGCCAACTACAAATGTCAACAGTTCAGTTCCAAGGTTATTTGTAAAGAAAACTATCAGGGACCTTTTTGCCTCATCAGTATATACAAATGTGGATTAACAAACACAATGGATGCTTACTTGTAAGCCTACAAATCCTTCATGTTATAATATTGAACAGTCATTTTGTCTTAATTAACTTGCACTTTATTTTACACTATGTGTCTTTATTCCTACGTATTCACTCCAGAGACTGTTTGAAAGGGTCAGTTTGTGAATTGGAGTGGATATGTGCAGACAAGGTGTGGACATGAGCTTTATTAAAGGAGAGGAGGGCTCCATGTCTGATGCTTGTTTCTCCACTGTATGACTTTTAACACCTCCTCTCCTGCCTTTTGCAGGATTTCAGTAATCAAGGCCTTTTGTTCCACACACACACACAACAATCCCCAGCGACTGTCCCCACCCCCACTGTCCCTACTGTAGACCCCCCCCCCCACACACACACACACACACACACACACACACACACACACACACACACACACACACACACACACACACACACACACACACACACACCAGGGGACTGCAGCATTTGGCCCCCACTGATCTGTCCACTCCAAGCACTTGGCAGACAAGCTGGTGCCTGAGTTCACTGGGGTTCAAGGCTTTGACCTGAAGCTTATCAGCTATTTGGACAATGTGTGAGTGTGTGTGGAGGGGGTTGAGGGGTTACAAAAGAACAGGCACAATTTCAACACTTTGATTTGTATTTCTGACATTGTAAGCTGAGATAATGCATAGACACCCACATGTTAAAGGGTATGATAATGTGTGTGTGAATCAAAACTCCTTTCCTGGTTGATAAAGAGCTTCCTCTCATTTGTCGTCTTTGACGTGGCCTTTTTTTGTAGACTGTTGAAATACAAGCAGCGATATCACTGTTACATTTAACATACCGAAAATGCTGAAAGGAAGATCTTTGTAAGAGGTCAAAGAAAGTGTGTGAACATTGCATCAAAGAAGCGGAGAGGTATAGAGGTCACACTGAAACCATCTGTACAGCTCCCTTTTTCTTTTTAAAAAGGCCGGTGATTTCTTTGTAGCTTGCATTAAGAAGACATACCAGTAGCAGAGGCTTTTTCACAGTTTGTTATTAATAGAGATGCTTAAACATAACAGCGTCCTCGTAGAAGTGCTTTATATCTGAAATACACAGTAGTCTCATGATTGTAAAAATAAAGTATGAGTGGCACATTTGATGCATTTTTTTTTTTTCAAGCATTTTAAATCTCAGTCTGTTGAGCTTTGCCTTCATCGTCTATTCATAACGTCCCAAACTAAAATCAGAAAAAGGCAGTCAGCATTTTCATACTTTATAGCCTTTTTTTGAAGGATGAAATCCGGAAAATGAACACATTCAGAAACTAACCTCCATTCCTATCCTGGTACAAGCCCTCCACTGTATTTATCTCCCCCCTTTCTTGTCAATGTTTGTGTCTTCACCATCTCTGTAACCCCCTCAGACCCTTGGCTGTATCCAATCACACACCTTAGGTGTGTAGATTAGCTGTGCTGCACTGCACTGTGTGGGCTGGCTGCAAGCATTTAAAATGCAAATAGGTCAACACTGGGACACTGGGACCGGCTCCAGCAGTCTCTCACCTGCTGTGGCTGTGGCTGTGGCTGTGTGTGTGTGTGTGTGTGTGTGTGTGTGTGTGTGTATGTGTGTGTGTGTGTGTGTGTGTGTGTGTGTGTGTGTGTGTGTGTGTGTGTGTGTGTGTGTGTGTGTGTGTGTGTGTGTGTGTGTGTGTGTGTGTGTGCAGACAGGACTGTGTACTGGCAGGGGAAAGTAGAAAGAGTTTAAGACTGACTCCAGCTCTACGCCATATCTAATTTAGTGTGTTTGTACAGGCAAAATAGCAGTTTTGTGTCCAAAATGAAGTGCTGCACTGGGCTTTAAGTTCCTCTACCTGGTTTTGACACCAATAAATAAACAGTTCTCTCAGGGAAATCTGATCTAATGGAAGTCCATTTATAGTAATGTGGCTTATATTGCTGTATTCAACCTCAGTAACCAGCTTTTCTAAGACTCCAAATAAGATTTATGAAAAGTTACTGCTAGCTCAATAAATGCAAAAAGGAAATGTGAAGATATTTATTTAATTGTGTTCGTGACCAATATATTATATGGTCAAACAATGCAGGAAGAATAAAATGATCAGACTCAAAAGTGAACACATATCTTAAAAAATACTTCCACGTACATATTCTTCTCTCTCAAACTACTGTAAGGTGTTGTTCTATAATAACTGCAGACTTACAGTATACAGCCTATTGTGTCATCTTTTGATTTATTAAAGATCCGAACACATGCTTTGCAATAAAATCCAATAAAAAACACCATTAACAACAACTGCAGTAAAGCACAGTACAATAACACATGGCAGTAGCACAGAGCTCAGTAACAAAAATATGCACGGCACTTTGCCGTTTGGTAAGCAGACTATTTGTATCGGACACAGGCGTACACAGTGGAATCGCAATCATGGACCTGCAATCTGTCTGGGCTAACAGGAAGAATAATGTCAGCGTAGATCACATCGTCTGCGTTCACGACCTAAAGACACACAAAGAAACACTAATAAGGAACACAAATCACAAAATATTGCTCTGTATGTTCTTGAAAGATAATTAACTTACATTGTTTGTACTGATTGTGTAACAGGACTCATCCACCTGCCGTCCCACTAAAATAAAGATGCACAGAATCATGTTTTGGTTCAATTGTGTTCAAACTACCACAATACATGTTCAGTGATGTACAGACTGGTGTATATTTCTCAAGCATAGTTTTAATTACCTTCATGTTTGGAACAATGAAAACAGAACTTAAAAAATATTTGAAGCCAATGTACGTAAAGTGATTGCCTCAATGACCTCAAAGAACAGTTGTGCAAGGGATCTGTTTGAAAGGGATTGTGTGTATATGTATGTATGGACTAGTTTGTGCTAAGGTATGTGACAACATGTTACATGACAGCGCTTTCAAAATACTATTTCCATAGGTTGAGGAAGTTTAGGGGAACTTACTTGTTCTTCTTCTGTTCACAACAAACAATGAAACAAGTGCTGTCAAAACTGCACATCCCACTACTCCAACAGCCAAACCGATTGTGTTCTGGTTGCCACCTGAAAATGAAAATTACTCATCATCATTTCACAATTCAAATAATGTGTTGTATGGCTGAAACTAGTACACAAACTCCTCTAACCTTAAAGGAAGAGTTTGAGAATTATTTTGAAATTGATACCATTTTCACGACAGTGCTCTTCTATATAAAGCTAAAGCTAACAGGCAGTTAGCTTATCTAACCTTGTAAGACAGGAAACAGCTCGGTTTTGTCAAATAACCTACCAGTCCCTCTAAAGCTCAACAACTGAAATGGAATATTTCATTACTTTAATATTGTCTTAAAACTATGTGTGAAGGTGAGTGCTTGCTTGGAGTGAGTTTCTGGAGTCTTGTACTTATCCCAAGGTTAGGCTTTTTTGTGCTAAACTAAGCTAACTTTCTCGTAGAAAATCATATTTAAATGAGAGTGGTAACAATTTTCTCTTGGCAAGTAAGCGAATAAGTGTGTATCCAAAAAACACCCATTTAATATTTAATTTGAAATTAACTGCAAACAGTCGATTTGTATCTTTAAAACTCAATATCATACAAAAACCATGTAGTGCCTTTTAGTTCTCTTGTCAGGATTAATAGTTCACATTTTCAGGAATTTTTTTGGGTTATTGAGCTTTATTTATTTATGTATGTTTTACAAAAAAGTAAATTTGTATATATTGTAATTAAAGTCTCAGATTATTACTGTACCTTGATTTTCAAGTTCTAGGTCTATGACGAGACCTCTTCCCCTCCCTTTAGGAGCTACAAAGAAAAAAACATTTGTTATTATTAATAATTTGCATTCAACACCTAGTGGTCTACTGATCACGACAAATCATACTGACCTGGGACTCGGACCCCCAACTCCACTGAAGTCTGGGCCTTTCCATCCACAAACGCTATGCATCTAAACTTCTTGTTTCCAGGACTTTGAAGGGTGACAGTCAGAGTTATATCACAAGAAGACTCCCTTTTTATTGGTTGTTCTGAGTCCTCTTGTATCTCAGCGCCGGATTCATCCACCCATGTCAGTGTGACCTTGCGGCGATATGTATAGCAATGCCCGTGCTCTATGTAGGTGAAGTAAATGCACCGCAGCAACACTGTTTTGCCAGGCATGAGGATTAACTCTGGGATGGCTGAGGGGGTTGAAAAATGTGTTTACTGTTTGTTCATCTCACAGCCTTCTCATTATCAGGTGAAGTATACCATATCAACCCACACATCAGTAACACTTTAATCTTGAGAGTACTTACTGTTGAGAGGTGAAAAAACCTCTGGAAATTGTTGGCAGCGATGAAGTCCAACATCCTCTGCTGTGATTTGCAGAGTGCATTTTGAGTCTTCTGATGTAGCTGTTTTGATCCCTCCATCACTGACAATAGCAAAGTAATCACTTTTTTGGCTACTTCTGAGCTGCCGTACAGGAAAGCAGACTAAACCTTCCTCACATGGAGAAGAGCTTTGATAATTCTGTTCAGCAAGTATCAGACCGTCTTCTCCATTTACACCTGGTGAAAGAAAATAAAGAGGGGTCAGTTTTTCTCCTAGATATTCCAGATAAGATAATTAAACTATCACGAGATAAGATTTTTTCAATTACCTGTCGTGATTAAAAAAAACAGAAGCAGTCTTATGACAAGGTGAGCAGTTCCAGCCATCCTGTGTGCAAATCTGTTAGCTGTGAAACATTTGAGATTCACTGTTTGTCAGGTTGTTAGTGCATTTGTCAATAGAAAAAGTCACTTCCTGCATTTGCCAACATCCTCAACCTCCGTATGTTGAAAAGCCTAACTGCTATAGGTTTACTTTAAACTGAGTATAATGTTGAACAGGTTTACACATTTAAGAGCTCATGAAAGTCAGGGTTTAGTAATAGTAAATCGGAATGGGGAAAACTTGCATGCCTTAGAACACATTAACACAAAGGAGTTATTTGGGATCATTGAAAAAAAGGGTCCCATTCTCACAGGAAATGTAAGAAAGCTGTAATGTTCCAAACCTTTTGTTCATCTACAGATAAAAGCATTGATTCTGCAGGATGAAGGAACTACTCTGACATTTTAATAGACAATATAAAAATAAGTTTATCGATCAGTACAGACTCTTTTTCTCCCTTTTAAGTCCTGTGAGAGGATATGACCTTAAACAAGATAAATGGATAAATGAAGATGTTAGTAATGACCAGATTCCAGCATCGAAGTGCAATCTTATGGGAGATGGTATTTATAACTTCAACAGCGCTGTATATTTCAAATATGTCTTTTGTCTGATTGATATTAAAATAATTTTCAAGGTGATAAGGTATATAACTAACTAAACTATTTAGTGGTACATTTAGATTCAGATACATTGCACAGTGCAGCACCTTGCACAAGAGGTGACGACTCACAACAGACCTCACAGAGAAAGCATTGTTTAATTTTTTCATTACTTCTCTTAATAAGACTGAGCCTTTGGGATGTTCTTGCAGTTACCACTGAACAACAGCAGAGAGCACTATAGTTTAAACTACAGTTACTGATCCCTTTTCTACACTATTTATAATAAGTTATGTCATTTTGTAGCTCCCTGTGATCCTGTCTCACTGGAAGCTACACTTGAGGTTGGGTTTTTCAAAGTTATGGTTTTTTCTTAAAAAAGTTTGTTCAAAAGTTACCGTCAGGCAATGTATCTAAAATTGCAATCTTCATTTCCTAGATGCCAGTGGCCCATTATACAAATTAAATTGCCACCAGCTTCCCTTCAAAGCAACCCAAGAGTTTGATTACTTGTAAATAAATCCCAAAGCTCCTTATTTTCAATTTCCATGATCCAGTTAAAAACTGGTTCAATCGATTGGGCCATTAATTTATCATGACATATAGGTACAGCCTATGCTAACATTACTTTGTTGAATGCTTAAATGACCAGATGTATTCATACTAGGAGAACAAACAGAATATGAGCTCATACATACAGTGTAATGTACAATGTAGATTAGTGTCTTGTATTGAAGCAAACAAGGAGGTGCTTAATACTTTTTATTTAGTCATTTTTGCACATCTTCAGTGACAAATCTAGACAAAAAGGTTATGTGTGACTGTTACAAAAATATCATATACATATGTCTTAGTTCTTTTGGTAAAAATCTCCTCAGCCAGTCCAACTGATGAAATAGAGACTTTAAAATTGCTTAAACTTGGACATTCAGGGAACCACACAACCTTAGAATGAAAAATATATGTTATATGTTTAAATATATATATTTACATCAACACAATCTCACATTAATAGTTACATCCTTCACATATTGCATCAGCTGGACTACACGTTAGCTGTCGAATCACCATGTTTCAGATGTAATCCACTTTACAGTCAGAGGTGGAATGATTGATTTAACAAAAAAAACATAACAGAAATGTCCCTTTGCACTTTCATTTCTCCTCATCGCCCACAAACCAGTCTACAGCCATGGAGATGTTCAAGTTTCTCAGCAGCATTGTACAATTCAAACATTTCAATTTAAGCAAGAAATCTTTTTTATCCTTCCCGTGCGAGTACAGGTGTGTTACATTCAAAGTACTGAAAGTGCATCCGTGACTTCTTGTTCTCTAACAGCCTTTCAAAGATAGTCTTCACACACAACAGTAGTATGACTTGTTAAGTTTACAACAAGAGAGTTTCAGTAGCACCTACGATTTACTTCCAACACATTAGCATTTTAGTAGGGGAGCAACTACGATTTTTTAACAGATTTTCAACATTCAGGCATAAATAACAGAAAGATAAACATATGATACGGACCACGCACATGCAGAAAGCAGACAAGGCCCACTCGTTAACAATACCTTAACATTATTAAGCTAATATACAAACTCGCAAAATAAATAAACTGCAATAAAGCCCCAATCCAGAGGGGGAGGTACAGTATGGGTACACCAAAGAAAAAATACCTTCTATCTTTATCTTATAAAAATGTAAATAAAACGAAAATAAAGTGATAAGGGTCATACTAAATGAATTAGACATTTAGAAATCCCCTAGCAGTTTAAAAAGCTTTGAAAAAAAGAACTGAAAAGTATAAAAATGAAACAAAATAATGGAACATGTGAGGGGCAACATGTATCCTGTTTCACTTCTGGATCAGGCCTTTAAAGCAGAAGTAAAGTTAAAGTGATAAATAAGCTTCACATTGTTTGGTAAAACCTCAAATGCAATACAGACAAACAAACAAACAAACAAGATCTAAAACAAAAGGCCATCTCTAAATCCTGCTACGCACGCTTCAGTCCCTTCAATTTCAGTCAGAATTGGGTACTGACGTGCGCCGCATCGAGAAATAGTGCTTAAGTGGGGATAAGATTGTAGCTGCTATATGTTCATTTGGTTTAAAAGCACACAAAAGTGATAAGTTCTGCACAAAAAAAAGCTATATTCCATCTCTCTCTCTCGGCTCTCCACAGGATACAATTCAGTCACAAACAGGTGCTTCAGCTTCAGCAAAATACAATTATTCATATTATAAGGCAGGGAAAATGTTTCCAATAAACATTAGAAAATAAATGAATCAAAGACAATGATATAAACACAGATGCAGTTAAATATATATATATAGAGATATCAACCTTCAGTGCACACGCTACCTAGCCGCACCCTCACTTTTGTGGCTCAGTAACAAGTCTGGATCAGTGTAACACAAGAGATTTGTAAAACTGATGCAAAATAACTTAATTTCTTATTAGAGGTAACACGTTTACAACTCTGCATCGTCAGAGGCGAGACTGAAACTGAGAAAAATATACACTTATTTTCCTTGGTTTCCTTTTTAAAATGACAGACTGTTTTTGACTTACAATTGGGAATGACTAGTCTGTTGTGAGACTTAGTAACAGTAATAATAACGTTTTGTTTTTTTATGTTTGTTTCTTCTTTCCATGCTCTAGTAAAGTGCCCATGTTGAGACTTTTGTGCAATCACAGGCTGGAGGGGTGGGCCTGCTGCTGAAGCTGCGCCTGGTGACCCGTCGGGGCCAACTCGCAGTCTTTAGGTCCTTGCCCCTCCCCCCGAGAGTACATGAGGATGAGGGTGACGGTGGCGAAAGTGGCTGCGTTGACGGGGAAGGCTCTCAGCAGCGTGGAGGTAAGGCCTCGTGTGAACACCATGTAGCCCTCTCTCCTGAAGCTCTGCCGCACACAGTCGGCGATGCTGCTGTATCGGTACACCCCCCCCACCCCGTCCGCCTGCAGCCGCGATTTGATCACATCCACGGGATAGGTGGACAGCCAGGAGGCGATGCCAGCCATGCCCCCTGCGAACAGCAGTTTGGGGATCATGAAGCGGTCATCTGGCTCAAACCCGAGTCCACGCGTCAGCACGTCGTAGGCCAGGAAGTACACCCCGAAGCCGGGTGTCTCGCGGATCAGTGTGGTGACCATGCCTCTGTTCACGCCCCGCAGACCCTCCCGGTTGTAGATGCGTACCAAGCAGTCCAGGGAATTCTTGTACAACTTCCTGGAGGACTTCTTCTCTCCAGTACCCTGCAGCTGCAGCCGGGTTTTAGCCAGCTCCATGGGGCAGCAGATGACACACTGGATGGCACCCGCTGCTGCGCCCGCCAGAAACTGGTTCATCGGGGTGTCGTGTCCCAGCAGGCGCATGGTGTTCCCCTGGACTCCAAACACTA
Source organism: Notothenia rossii (assembly GCF_949606895.1). Classification (NCBI taxonomy): domain Eukaryota; kingdom Metazoa; phylum Chordata; class Actinopteri; order Perciformes; family Nototheniidae; genus Notothenia; species Notothenia rossii. Next base: position 62,592,284 of record NC_136906.1, on the reverse strand, counting down.
TGGCGTTGATGAATGTGAGGCCCATCATGGGGGATCCGATGCCTTTGTACAAACCAAATAACTGTGCAGGGTCAGAGACATCGTATTAGACAACATGTTTTTACACATAGCCAAAATCTTAAAAAACAATTAAATGTAGGGTCTCTAGATTAATTGCAAAAGTTGTCTTTCACTTACATTACTCAGTTAATGGATAAAACAATGGTTTAATAACTGTTGAGGTCATATTTGGCAAAAGAATGTTGCTTATCATGCAATGTTTTCAGAGCTGGCTCCAATGCTAAAACTAATAGAAATACAATCGTAAAAATACGGGTTGAGCACATGTAAAACTCTGACAAGTTTTACTGTGTTTCTATGTCAAAAAACTTGCAGATGAAATCTAGCAGGCTGGCTCCTGTTAAAAGCAGAATATGTTCTAGTGTAAACAACACATGTAGCCAACTTCATCGAACAATTTCTGTCTTTCTGTAATAAAGGTGCCTGCAGTAAACGTGAACAAAATGACCTGAAGCTTCCAAAGCAAAGATCCTGAGAAACACTGCTCCTTCAGTTCACCTTGTCACAAAATATGTTTTTCACCACCACCCTTCAACAGCTAATAGATATTCTGACATTTGGAATAGAAAATCCTGTGATGTAAATATACTCCCTGGGCTAAAAATAACTGATCTAATTGTTAACAAAAAGAAAAAGATCACAATGTTAACACCGAAAGTGAAAACATTTTAAAACCGGGGAAAATCAATGGACAAGTCTGAACCCTCACCTAGAGTATCCAAGTATCCCACACTTAGGCCTCACTAATTAAAGTTCCGTCTTAAAATGAAGAGTGACATAACTCTCAGTTCACTCTGACCTCACTACCTTTAAACAAGTAGAGGCCACAACGGCCATGTTGGCCGTACTTTGCTAAAGATAGATTCTGTCTAACTTAAGTTAGCTGACCTAGAAGACACCGTGTATATAACCTAACCATAGATACTTATCGGTTATATTACAGCACGCATTAGAATTGGATTAGCATGGGAAATAAAACCACGTACCGTCTCCTGCCGAATGATGGACTGGAAACAGTGAAAGGTCCCACGGTACAGAGGCTTGTCCACACTCTGGACTTGCAGCCTCACCTGGAAAACAAGAAACATCAGTCTGTTAAAGCCAGAAAAAACACAGGTATACATTCATATGTTTAAAGGTACAGAGTATAGCCTAAAATGGCTTGTTATATAACCCGGTAATAAACAGTATTCTGTTCAAGAAAAAAAGCACTTGGCCCACCTTAACCGTGTCAAATGGGTGTCCAACCAAGACTCCAGCAGCCCCTGCAGACAAGAGGAACAACATATTTAATCACAATAAATTGTACAAAAATAGACGTAATGATAATTTTAACATGATTTTCATAAAAGAATACTAAAATTATTATGGTGATTTTTACATCATTTACATTTTCTTAAAGACAATAAAAAATGGCTATGGTTTAAGGATTTGTACCAAATAAAGATATTTATTTAAGTCTGTAGAATATGGTTTGTTGTCAAGCAAATATTTGATTAAAAATGTTATTTTGACAAACATTGCAGCCTGAATTATTAATTATTTGCCTCATGCAATTCCAAAAAAGCAATGATGCCCACATTTGGATGAATTGTTCAGCCCTAATGGACACATTCATTCAATCAAATAGTTCAATTTTTGTTAATAAATTAATGACACCACAATTTAAAAAGAAAAAAATTCTATTAGGCTTCAATCTTCAGAATCATCAACACAGTAGGTGCCCAATGGTATCATAATCATAAAGCCAAACTTGTGGGAGTTAAATACAAAGGTGTTTCAGATATTTAAGCACACACTAACACTGGTTGTTTTGCACATCTGTCACTAAGCGTAATGTTATTTACTGCCAGCTCTGCCTTTTTGCACACAGTCCAAACATCTGCTAAGTCTTTATATTGCTTTATAAACACTTTTTCTGATTACTTTAGCACAAACACATCAGGCCTGTTTAGTTCTTGGCATATTTTACTCGTGTTTGAAGGCCAAACCTCTTGCTGCTGGCACTGTTGTATAATTTTAGAGCGTTCCACCATCTCCTCCAGGGTAACACTACATTATCACCCTCTAAACTTTATTTGGAGCGCCTGTAAAAGTTACATAAGCTGTGCTTGTGAATCACATGCCCAAGTTCTGATGCCAGATTGGGCTTCTGATCTCAGTCTCCATTGAAACTTTATTACAGTTCCTGGAAAGGCCACAAACAACATTAGGCTTTAACCACAAAACAAAAAGAATCTAAACTCAATCCAAAATAGGACAGCATTTGGGTTTTACAGGCAATGTGAATATCTAAATTTGCCTTAATTGAGATATTTTGCCAACAGTTTCATTTAGTTACTGGCCCACTGTGTCACAACAGTAAACAAACCACAGGAAGCTTATCCGTCATAAGCACCTGCTGTGTGACTTATTTGTGAAAAGGCCCAATCAGGAATGAGTCCCAACTGTAATCTAGGAAAAGAACACAAGCAGGCGTGGGTTTGACACAATGCTGATTGGTAATTGACCTCATTGCACTGCTCTGATCCTAGTGCTGGGAAAACAACCGGACGAGTGTGTTTAATCATAGCTGCTAAAACAGTTTTATTTAGTGTGTCAAGAGCCAGCTTTGAATGCCAAAGCAAGCTGGTTTAAATGTCAACATCAGTGGTTTCAAATGTAAAGCTTTCGTTTTGACCAAAACAAGAACAAAGTGATCCTTAGTCGTCAGCAGCAGCAAGCTTCCCATTTCCCTGAATTGTACCACACTGAGAGGGGTGGGATGTGCCATGAAAGTCAGCGTTAAGGAAAGAAAGCACGGGATTGATCTGCGGTTTGGGGCTGTGTAGATTCACGTCATCTGCATATGGTGTGTGGAAACTTTAAACAGCCAAGCCATCTTAGCGTTAAAGCTCAGGTTGCACTTATGTAATGTTTGCATGCTTGAGATTCTCAACAGGGTGTCCAAGTGGAGGGACACCAGGGAGAAATGCAGAAGGTTGGAGCATCCTTGGTTAGCAAGCACCTGAAATGTTTTTCCCATGTTAACTTCAAATTCTGTATTCAAAAAGTGTGTAACATAACATGTATTAAGTGTTTTGCTATTAAAAACACTACTGTAGGACAACAAGGAAAATGTTCACAGGAAGTGAGCTCTCCAAAATATTTCATATTTTCATCCTCTACTTGACCCTGGAGGTAAGGCAGAGTCATTTACAGCTTTTCTCAAAGTGAAAGTTTGCAACCAGGTCAAGTACAATCAGAGGTATTTACAACACTTGCTAAAGAATGACTTCCTGTGGTGGAATTTTCAAAAATGCACTTGTAATCTTGAGATATAGTCGCATCACAATGGTAGAGATGGTTCATGTTTTTTAACTGTTACAAGAGAATAACAAATTGGTATTTCACTACATATATGTTAATATAATTCCTCACATCAAGGTTGTCAAATGTACTCATCTAACACAATATAAATGACTCACCTCCGATGCATCCAGCAACGAAGTCCATCGTCGCTCTTCAACGTCCCCTGACAGTAGCGGAAGATGGACTAAATATTACCTACCGTGAAACAGACAGTTACAGTCACCAACTGTGTAATCTACCGTTAGGTAGACTGATTGACACTTTCAGTTAGCGTCTATGTTAGCTAGCGCTGGCTAGCTATGTCCTAGTCCCCCTCTATGACCTGACAACAACCTACAGATGCAGCCAATATGTGTAATGTGGGTCGTATTACTAAGCTTGTCCTCTAATTATCCTCACAATACTCTCCTGTTGACCTTCTCAGTGAACTGTTCTGGCGTTAACAGTCAATGCAGACAGCCTCACCGCTAAAGCTGTCTATCAAGAAGGTTTATTCTAGCAAGCTAACTAGCGTCGCCGGAAATAATTAGTACTGGGCGGGATTTACCCGCCTCGCTAGAGTTTCTATCCAATCCGGATGAAGAGTTGCCGCCGACACCCCGCTTCAGACGTAATCCTCGTCACTCATTGGCTGCTCAGCACAAGAACTCCCCAATGTTTAAATTCGTCATAAGTGCATGTGATGTTTTGCTTTTGAAATCGCCATGAATTCTCGTGTCAATGGATAGAGGCATTTGTTTCATAATTCAAACGTGCTCGATAAATGTATCGAGCACTAATTTCATTATTCATGAATAGGCGGTTTGACAAATTATATCATCTGGTAGGCCTACCTACCCTTCAAATGTTCAGTCAAAAAGGGTTTCAAAAGTAACGTTGTCCTGTAAAGCCTCATATAATATAATATAGTTTGTATCATATCATATACAATATAATCAGAAAATTAAGGTTTTGTGTTGATCGTTTAATTGTTGTGTATACATACAAAGTCTACTCTTTAGATGCAGTAAATCTTTCGGCTGTTTTCGACAAAAATCGGGATGAATGTTTGTAGTCGAGCCGGCTAGTAGTCCTGTCACGCCTCCGCTACACACGTAACAGCAACATACTCAAGGTTACAGCATGCTGCTAGAGCAAGAATGGGGACTTATCTGACAAGTATCTGTTGGTCGTACACCGTCTGACAGGATGCATATCAAGGATTTTGTGTCTGGATCCCTTGCAGGTAACAGCACATGTTAGCCCTGCCGGTTTCTAATGTAACGTTAGCCGGTTGGCTAAATGGCTAGCTACTGTAATAGCATGATGCAATAACCATATAACAGCATATAGGAAGATTATATTAACCCTGACATATATATGTTACGTTGTTAAACATTGTGTGCTTCTCCTCTTATTCGTGGTATACCTTGTTAAAACGCATGTCGTATACATGTTTAATTCATGTAAACAGCCTGTAGGCAGTGTTACAGTTAGGCAACAAATCAACACGTTTGACTGTCCTCTCAGTTTAACACATGTTGAAGGGTTGCAGTTACAGCTCATAATCTTTAGGATCACTGTGTTTCTGTTCTTGTTCTGTGCCCTTGATGCTCCTCTCTTTTCTCTGGAAACACACAGGGGCATGTGGAGTTGCAGTGGGCTACCCTCTGGACACTGTCAAGGTAAACTGCAGTGGCCTCTATTTTAAACACGATGTCAATTTGGCTATGTGATGTGACGAAGGGGAATCATCATATTCCTTATTTTTTGTAGGTCCGAATCCAAACCCAGAAACAGTTCACTGGGATATGGCAGTGTGCAGCGGAGACTTTTTCAAAAGAAGGGGTAAGTGGAACCGGTGTAACAAATAGTGCAAGCGTGAGGGTCGACAGGTCCTTTTTAAACAAGTTAGTATGTAACAGTTTCTAAAGTGTAACATGTTCACTACACATTTTCAACAACTTTCTCACACAAACTTTATTCAGGGTATCTGCTATTGTTAAGATAACGATTACTCACAATTATTTCTCGATTAACCACTTGGTTATTTGATCAACAAAATGTTAAATTGTAAAAAAATCACTGTTTCCGCCTATAAGACTTGTATGACATACTCAGCTGTCCTTTTCCCCCACCATTTAGTGATAATAAATTCACTGACATAGTGGATTAAAAATAACAGCAAATATCCACATTTCAATCAGAGAATTTTGACTTTTACTTGAACAATATGATATTTGTTGATTGATTTAATTGTTGACAACTAATAGATTCATCTTTGAAGCTCTAATGCTCATTATCAAAGTTAATTTGGACTTGCATTAGCATGAAAAGACAGTTTATAGGCATAAAAAGTGAAGTGATAGATAATAATGTAAATATGGTATACATGGCATTGCTGATCCTGGTGCTAAAAGACACTTTACAAGCAGGTAGAGAAAATAACAGGATCCTAGATGAGGAGGAGCATTCTTAGTTTGCTGCTGCTCTGTGTTTCATCTTTGTTTCCTCTAATTTGTTTCAGGTGCATGGCTTCTTCAAAGGCCTGTCCTTACCCATCACTACGATCTCTATGACCTCCTCAGTGGTGTTTGGCACATACCGGAACTGCCTGCAATGTCTAAGTCAGGCGCGAGGAGGTGGTCCAAACACCAAACCAGAGGTCTTCCTGTCAGGCATGTTGGCAGGGATAGCTCAGGTAATGGATACGACTTTACAACCCCCTCTTTTTGCAATGTATGTGTATATATGGCAGTTTAAACCCTAAAAACAAACATTTTCCCTTGGTTTCCCTGATGAAGAAAGCCTTACAGATAGTCTTAGTTGTTCACATTTTGAGATATCCTCCTCTAATTCCCACTGTTGCGTCTCTGCCTCCAACAGACGTCCGTGATGTCTCCAGGTGACATAGTAAAAGTGCGTCTGCAGTGTCAGACGGAATCCCAGCGAGGCGGTACCAACATGCCCAAACCAAGGTACCGCGGCCCAGTCCACTGTCTGCTCAGCATTGTTAAAGAGGATGGGTTCAGGGGGCTCTACAAAGGAGCTCTACCACTCGTACTAAGAGACGCACCATCTTTCGCCACATACTTTCTGACTTACACAACCATCTGTGAAAAGCTGTCAGGCGGCAGCAAGAAAAGACCAGGTGAGAGCAGTCAACACCACGTTGATACCCACAAAAGGCTTATTTTTGTATTTTAAGTGTGTCTTCTTTTATGCTCATCTCAAGATTCAAGGCTTTATTGCTTCTATGTGCACATTAGCTACAGTGTAGATATGGCAATGAAAAACTTAAGTCACATGCTCCTCCAACAGTGCAACATAAATATATATAGGACATCAAATAAATAAAACAGATAAAATAGTGCAAGAGAATATTTTGAGATGTGCAAAAATGTAGATACAAATCAAATAGAAATAGTGCAAGAAAAGTATATATACAAATATATATATACTTTGTTACAGCCCAAGTCATGTGATGATTATTATTTATATTATTATTATGTTTATTCACATGGTCACATTCAATAACTTGAATTAAGTCATTCCCGATTATTGAATGATTCATTCACAGCTCTTCTTCTTATCAGCGTCAGTCATCCTGTTGTATCACAATCTAAATTGAGAGTAATGCAATAGCTGTAAACTTGCTCATAAACTAAAGCAGACGTGTGCAATACTCATCCCTTATCAGTGCATTACCTAAAGGAAATGGGAGTTGGCAAGACCCTAGTTTGAAGAAGCAGATAAGAGTAATGGCACGGGAGCAAAGCAACGTGCTGCTTTAAAAAGACAGCAGCAAAACATATTTAGCCACCTAAAAAGACTGTGAACTAAAGCCATTTGATCCATTTATTATATCTATCTGGGTGGCAAAGTCATTGTCAGTGTTCTCTTCAGAGCCATCAGTCTCCATTGAGAAAAAACTGAGGTTACCTACTGTAACCCCAGCTTCTATGAGTAAATGGCGCAGCCCTCTAAGGCTATCGCTATTGGGTAATCCCCCTGCGCCCCCGCACAGCACTGAAACATTTGTAGTCCACGCCCACCCGCAAGGTGGGCCCCACCCTCGGGCCTCCTTCCGGTATAAATAGGAAGGAGGCCCGGCAATCTGCTCCCATACAAAATAACTTTTCTTCAGCTATTCGTAGAGCCAGTGGGGCCCAGCGCTTAGAGGGCTGCGCCATTTACTCATAGAAGCTGGGGTTACAGTAGGTAACCTCAGTTCTATTTCGTATATGGCTTCGCCCTCTAAGGCTATCGCTATTGGGTTAAGGGCGAAGCATGATGTAGTCTGGGCCCCACTGGGTCCGCCCGGCACTATAAGCACAGACACACCTGCTAAATAACACCCCATGCCTGTTGTGCCATGCGTAATGGCACATCACCGTCCCTGGAACATAGCAAAACATGCCTATCTTCCCTGACTGGGTGAAGGCTGGGAACAATACATACCCAGCCGCTGTGAGAAAGTAGAGATGAAGGTCCCACCTTGCCCAGCGATCATAGAGGGGGAACAGCAGCTCTCTGCGTGTCAGACAGGTAGGAGAGCGCCCAGCTGGATCCCTGACGTCACTCACTCTGACCAGGCACTCCGTACAAAGTGTGTCAGAGGAAAAAGGAACATCCCTCCTATAAGAGCGATAACGGGGCCGCTCTCCGCTTGCCGAGAGGCAGGAGAGAGGCGCACAGCTGGATCCCTGACGTCACTCACTCTGACAAGACACTCCGTACCGGGTGTGTCAGAGAGGAATGGGAGACATCCCTTAAATACAATTGAATAAATGAACAGGGGGAAGACCAAGATGCAGCAGTGCAAATGTCTTCCACTGACATTCCTCCGTGCAAAGCCGCGGAGGAGGACATTCCTCTGGTGGAGTGCGCATTGATGTTCTCCGTGGGATCCACCCCAGAGGAGACATATGCCTGTGACACAGCTTCACACAGCCAGTGTGACAGCCGTTGTGCAGACAGAGGCTGCCCGATCGAGCGCTCTCTATAATGCACAAACAGGCGCAAGGCAGCCGTGCGCGCCACTAGCAGGACAGCGCGCGCACAGGACAGAGGAAATGAGACGCGGCTTCTTCCGACCTGTGAGGAGGGGGAAAGAAGCCATCCAAGGTGATCACTCTTGACTCTAAAGAGCTTGTGATGACCTTTGGCATAAAAGCCGGGTTAGGGCGTAAAACAGCTGAACTGCCATCTCCTTGGATCCGGACGCATGACGGAGCCACAGAGAGAGCAGACAAATCACTCACCCTTTTCGCTGATAGAGCCAAAAGTAATACTACTTTGGCTGACAACAGTTTAAGGGGAACCTGGTCTAAAGGTTCAAATGGGGCTTTGCTTAGTGCGCGTAACACCAAAGCCAAATCCCACTGAGGCGCCAGTGCGCGTGACACAGGTCTGAGTCTCCGTACTCCTCGCATAACACGGCTGCTGCGCTCTGCGAGCCCCTCTGTTCAATTCGCCGGGAATACCCTGCTCTGATGGAGAACAACGTGTGTGCGCGCCCAGAACAGCAGCCGCCTGGCTGCGTTCAGAAGCTGCGCAGATCGTACTCCTCCCTGGCGATTGAGGTAGGCTGTTTCCATAGCCGTGGCCTGTTGTCTGTGCAAATCAACACATTGATTGTACAGCAACGGGGCGACTCCCCCGTTTTTTTCCAAGATTTAGAAAAATAGCGGAGTAAAAACGCAGACGATTTTCTGGTCTGATATTCCCTGAAATGAGAAAACGCAGGAATTTCCTGTGTTTCGGGATGATGGGTACGTGGAAGTATGGATCCTTCAGATGGAAGTGAACCAGTTGTCCTGGTGAACACATTCCAGCACCTGTTTGATCGTCAGCATGTGGAATACTGGCAGATCGAGGATGTCTCATTCCCCCAGTCTTTTTCGGGATTAGAAATATAACGGGAGTGAAAACCCCTGATTTTCCTCCCTTTGAGGAATCCTGGAAATATCCTCTTTCAACAGGAGTTCCAGCAGCTCGGATTGGAGCGTAAGACATAGCTTCTGGGAGGGCAGGAGTGTTTCCTGTATCCCATTGAACTGTGGGGGGGGAAAGGCGAACTGCAGGACGTGTCCTCTGCTGATCAGCCTGCTCATCCATCTGTCCATCAGACACACGCGCTGCCACTCTGAGAAAAACTCTGAGAGCGGGCGCACATGCTCGAGATGTGTTTTTGGTCGTCATGGTGACGAGCCACGCCGGAGCCCCTGCCGCCGCTGCCCGTGAGGCAACCCCAGGTGTGCTTGGACCGAAAGGGCTGCGTGGGGGCCTCCACACACTGCGTCTCACTCCGACTCTCATCATGAGGCGCGCACACGCTCAGGGGATGGACGGAGGTGTGTGCAGTGCTGCCCACATGAGGCGTTATAACGGCGCTCATGGGTTTATTAAGGCCGTGTGTACGAGGCGTATCTCGGACAGAGGAATCCCGCGAGCTCTGTAGTTTATTAACCAACAGGGTAAAATCAGGCTTTAGCAACGAGCCCTGCTGGCTATTAACCGACAGGTTATAGGCAGCCGGTTTACACAGGGCGTGAGGCAACCCAAGGTGGGCTTGGACCGAAAGGGCTGCGCGGGGGCCTCCACACACTGCGTCTCACTCCGACTCTCATCATGAGGCGCGTACACGCTCAGGGGATGGATGGAGGTGTGTGCAGTGCTGCCCACATGAGGCGTTATAACGGCGCTCATGGGTTTATTATGACCGTGTGTAGGAGGCATATCTCGGTGAGAGAAATGCCGCGAGCTCTGCAGGTTATTAACCGATGGGTTAAAACCAGCAGGCTTCTGCAGGGATCCCTGCTGTCTACTTAATCAACAGATTAGTGGCAGCTGGCTTAATTACCGGCTCCGCTTCCTCGGAGGCCCTCGCGGAGCAGACCAGGAGCGGGCGAGCCTCACTCCCCTTTGACTCGTCACCGGGAGACCCTGTCTCTGGGGTGGCGGGGGAGCGAAGACGTGGGACGGAGCCCCTGCAGCCGCCGAAGGGCGAGTCTGACACTGAGGCGGTCGCTGTGGGCGTCTCTCCGCTTGCGGCCTCCTGTGGCCGGCGTGGATGCCGCGGTTGCTGCGGCGTTGGTGCCGCTGTGGGCGCTCAGCAGGCTGGAGCCAGCTGACATGCTGGCAAATGCCGTCCACCTGTTCCGCGGCCGTCTTCATGGACTCCACCATGGCGTGGAACTGGGGTCCGAACAGCCCGTACGGGCTGATTGGAGCGGCCAGTAGCACTTTTTCTGGCCGTCTCCGTAACAGACGCCTGCTGCAGCCCGAGGTGGCGCTGGATCTGTGTCACCCCCGTGGAAATCCTCGCCTGGGAGACAGCGACGGACGCGCACAGAGTGAGCGCCGTGCTGGCCGCCTTGCTCATTTCCTCTGCCTCGGTGGTGGACCGCTCTACCAGTCACCACCGAGTTGGAGAGCAGTGCGATGATATTCGCCGCCGCCTGAAAGCTCAACGTAGGGCGCCGTCCTGTGGCGACGGAGAAGGGGACCGCGTGCTCGGCTGCCAAACCAGCCCCCTGCTCCCACTCTGTCTCCCCTGTCCGGGGGAGAGGAGGGAGGGGAGAACCGCACGGTGAACCATGGAGGGAGACGGGGTAGGAGTCGTCCGACTCCTGCCCGGCACTCGGCTCCAGGGACATGCTGCCGTCCACGTGCTCCTGGACGGCCCAATCGTCCTCGTCGGCCGCAGCAGCTAGAGCGTCCGCTCTTCGCTTCCTGTCGGCTGATGGGAGACGGGCACAATGTGAGCAAGCGACCTGCTGGCTGAGAGCCGCGTCCGCGTGCTCTGGCCCCAGGCAGGATTCGCACATTGCGTGCTGGTCATAGCTCATGATATATCCTGAGCCACATGAGGGACAATCTCGGACGCAGTTGTTGCTCATGATGAATAATGGTTCTGTGCTTCAGTAACTGCCGTGGTTTGCTGAAGAAAAGAGGGAGCAGATTGCCGGGCCTCCTTCCTATTTATACCGGAAGGAGGCCCGAGGGTGGGGCCCACCTTGCGGGTGGGCTTGGACTACAAGTGTTTCAGTGCTGCGCGGGGGCGCAGGGGGATTACCCAATAGCGATAGCCTTAGAGGGCGAAGCCATATACGAAATAGAACATCAGGCAAGTCAACTTTATTGTCAATCTTTCAGTTTGTGTTTACAGACAGAGAGATCGAAATACCGTTTCCCACAATCCCGAGGAATACAAAATACAATATATATAAAAATATCTATACAAATAGTTATATACATATATACAGTGGGGCAAAAAAGTATTTAGTCAGCCACCAATTGTGCAATTTCTCCCACTTAAAAAGATGAGAGAGGCCTGTAACTTTCATCCTAGGTATACCTCAACTATGAGAGACAAAATGAGAAAAAGAAAATCACATTGTCTGATTTTTAAAGACTTTATTTGCAAATTATGGTGGAAAATAAGTATTTGGTCAATAACAAAAGTTAATCTCAATACTTTGTTATATACCCTTTGTTGGCAATGACAGAGGTCAAACGTTTTCTGTAAGTCTTCACAAGGTTTTCACACACTGTTGCTGGTATTTTGGCCCATTCCTCCATGCAGATCTCCTCTAGAGCAGTGATGTTTTGGGGCTGTCGCTGGGCAACACGGACTTTGAACTCCCTCCAAAGATTTTCTATGGGGTTGAGATCTGGAGACTGGCTAAGCCACTCCTTCGTTGCCCGGCGGTGTGTTTGGGATCATTGTCATGCTGAAAGACCCAGCCACGTTTCATCTTCAATGCCCTTGCTGATGGAAGGAGGTTGTCACTCAAAATCTCATGATACATGGCCCCATTCATTCTTTCCTTTACACGGATCAGTCGTCCTGGTCCCTTTGCAGAAAAACAGCCCCAAAGCATGATGTTTCCACCCCCATGTTTCACAGTAGGTATGGTGTTCTTTGGATGCAACTCAGCATTCTTTCTCCTCCAAACACGTCTAGTTGAGTTTTTACCAAAAAGTTCTATTTTGGTTTCATCTGACCATATGACATTCTCCCAATCCTCTTCTGGATCATCTAAATGCTCTCTAGCAAATTCAGACAGGTCTGGAGATGTACTGGCTTAAGCAGGGGGACACGTCTGGCACTGCAGGATTTGAGTCCCTGGCGGCGTAGTGTGTTACTGATGGTAGCCTTTGTTACTTTGGTCCCAGCTCTCTGCAGGTCAATGACTAGGTCCCCCCGTGTGGTTCTGGGATTTTTGCTCACCGTTCTTGTGATCATTTTGACCCCGCGGGGTGAGATCTTGCGTGGAGCCCCAGATCGAGGGAGATTATCAGTGGTCTTGTATGTCTTCCATTTTCTCCCACAGTTGATTTCTTCACACCAAGCTGCTTACCTATTGCAGATTCAGTCTTCCCAGCCTGGTGCAGGTCTACAATTTTGTTTCTGGTGTCTTGGCCATAGTGGAGTTTGGAGTCTGACTGTTTGAGGTTGTGGACAGGTGTCTTTTATACTGATAACAAGTTCAAACAGGTGCCATTAATACAGTTAACAAGTGGAAGACAGAGGAGGCTCTTAAAGAAGAAGTTACAGGTCTGTGAGAGCAAGAAATCTTGTTTGTTTTGTAGGTGACCAAATACTTATTTTACCGAGGAATTTACCAATTAATTCATTACAAATCCTACAATGTCATTTCCTAGATTCTTTCCCCCCATTCTGTCTCTCATAGTTGAAGTGTACCTAGGATGAAAATTACAGGCCTCTCTCATCTTTTTAAGTGGGAGAACTTGCACAATTGGTGGCTGACTAAATAATTGTTTTGCCCCACTGTACATCCATGTCAGAAAGGGCTGTCTCAAGTTAAAGCGGTTAAATTATTGTTATTATAGCATAAACTGATATTGATTCATTTTAGATTCATATGATACTGTTTGCTTCTTTGATGATATATCTCTTTTGCTAAGTACTTAATACAACCCTACTCCAAAAGGTCCAATTGTATCTTTCAGAAATAAAAAAGCAAGATAATTTATCTTCTTCTAAATGTCAGTATCTTTTCATTTCCTCCAGCTTGGGGTGTTGTGATGCTGGCCGGTGGAATATCAGGAATGGTAGGTTGGACTTTAGGAACGCCCATGGACGTGATCAAAGCCCGGCTGCAATTGGACGGGGCGAGGGAGACGAAGCGCTACAGGGGCTTCATCCACTGCATCACTGAGACAGCCAGGGTGGAGGGGGCAGGGGTGTTCTTCAAGAGCTTAGGCATCAACTGTCTGCGCGCTTTCCCCGTCAACATGGTGGTGTTCGTCACATACGAGGTTCTCAACGGCTTCCTCCAAACAGGACATGACAGTGTTGAACAACCTCGGTTTGGGTTCGAATAACCTGCCTGCTGGTTCTTCTTGGGTTTATTATGTTTATAATGTTTAATTTGGAGGTTTTACATACATAACTGCATAGACTTTTTTGTGAAGAAAATGTATTTTGCAGTGCAGTATTCTATTGGAACCACAATCCGTCTGTTACATTTATGCTTATATGCTCAGGGGTAATTTATCAGTACTACAAGTTGGACTACACACCTCTGACCACTAGATGGCCTCCCTGTCTAAGTTGTTTTATCTGTATGTTAATGACAAGAGAACAGTTTGTATAACAGCTTCAGTCTTTAACCAGAAAAGAAGCATTACATGTAACCTCAACTGTTTGTAGACTGCTAATACATAAACTATATTTAACTTTAGAATAATTAATGAGCTGCAGCACGCATCATTTAGAGTATGATACCCGTCCAGTTCCTTGCTGCCTGTACTCCGAGTATTTCATTATTGACCAGTGAATTGGTATTAGTATTACAATTTTGAGGTACTTGGACTGTACTTGAGTATTTCCATTTCCTGCTACTTTCTACCTGTAGCATATAGAATAATACATTTAAACGACAGCCTTTGAAGAATTGTATTTATAATACAAATATCATATCAACACATTTATCATGTATTTTTGGTTAAGATATGTGAAATTCACAAGCTATCCAAAGTTGGTTAATGAACATATGAATGGAGCAATAATTGTAATTTTAAAATTAATTTATTCTGAAAGTGGCTAGTTTCACTTTTTGTACATGATGTATGCTTAGGTCAGTTGAATTTTGTATGCAGGACTGTTACTTTAGGGCAGTGTAGATTATTTATACACTGATATTACTACCTTTACTTTACTAAAACATTTGCATCCAACACTGTTCATCACTCATTTCCAGCAAAATCGCAAAGCTGGACCATCTCAATGCAACTATAATCTTGGAATTTAAAACCTTGATTATCTGGATTAATGAGAGGATTAATTGATCAAAAATAATCCCAATAGGAACCAACAGACCCTGGATTATCATGTAATGTTTATTTATCATTGTTATACACGACAACTGCTGAACTGCTGTTAATTAAAAAAGATCCTCAAAACAAGATGTCTGTTATTGAAAATGGAGCATATCTGTACTTGTTTTATTCCATCTAACTGTCAAATATTTGGTATTTTAACTTAACTTGTGGCATGACAAGGGAATATATCTGTTTTCAGAGTGGGGGAACTGTAAAATCACGGTTCCTCTATCAGGGGGAAATGCGTGAATCATATTTTCTGAGATTTTATTTGTGTGAGTATCATGAAAATGCTATTTGTGCCTTCCACAATAAATGAAGTCCTACTAAAAAATGAAATACGGTATTAACCAGTGTTTTATTACTGCTCATTACTAACCCAACACATGCCTTAACTAACCCTAAACCACTAATACCAGGTAAAGCAGGCACTGCAGAAATGTGTCCTGTATGATTTAACCGTTCTGTGGGTTTGTACCACCATCTAGTGTTGCAGTTTGACACCATCTTGGCAATGTCATTCACATTGGTGTCTGCAAACCTCAATTCAATTTCACAGCCTTGGTCCCAGCTGTTTCAAACCTTTTTTTCAGCTTGTTCTTCCTCTTATTATTGTCCATTTAAATAAGGTATGTCTGTATTTATTTATCTGTGTGTTGTCTCTCTTGATCTATTTAATCATATTTTTGTCAAATAGAAATGCATGCAATTTACTTTGATTTGTTTCTATGCAATCTTGATCTAAAATGCACTGTACAATGTCAATTGTTTAATAGCGAGTACCTTCATCTTGTGCAATCTATTATTTTAAAGATATGCAAACATTGACGGTATAATTTTTCACTTTTATACTTTTTGTCTGTGAGTTTGAAGGTATCAGAAGCATCCAATGGCAAATGAGTTTATTGCAACAGCCGAAAAGTATTTGTTAAATGACAAAACTATGGCTAAATTAATAACAAAGAATAGATACTTTTTTAAATGAAAAGCTAAACTTTTACTGCAGGAATGTGAGAGCATTTTGTCGAAAGAATTTTCAAAAGTTGTCTTTAATAATTTCACAACAGTTGAATGGAAACTATTGCTTCCCCAGATTTGGACAAATTATCTGAAGTGTATTAAAATAAATCACAACTTAATCCTTACATTGGTCTGGTGTGCAAAAGGACTTAGAGAAGATTTTAAAAAGTGCAAGCAGGAATATCCATCTGCCTGGAATGTCTTGAAAGCAGCAGTAACCTCTTTCCACATTTTACATAAGAGGGGACAAACAAGCCTATTGTTTATGAAATAATTAACCGAATCAGATTATCCTACATGCAAAATCAAGTGCAAACCAGGAAACCGCTTCAGATCCGATTGAATGAACACTCTGTCTCTCTGTCATTGTTACTCACAAAACTGTGTGTGAGATATGTGTTAGATTAATGTTTTCATCTGTTGAACATGTGTAATTGGCTCGTCCCACCATGGGTGCAATAAAGCCCAATTATAAAGAACTCAACTGTGATGATTTATTTGCTTTACGAATAACAGATTTGCTCAATGGATGAAGTCATGGGTTAGACCCCCAGGAGATCATTTCTCAGTCAGTTCTGCTGCAAGATTAGTAACAAATGCTTCAAACACAAACAAACTAAAGACACAAGGAGTGTCTATTATTGTTGTTGATGTGCATGTGGTAATCGATAGGTCTTCAACATACTTCACAATCTTCTCAACGGACTGCATAACATGTTTTATAACTTCTACAGACATTAGTCAGGGTTAATTAGTTCAAGTGACCCAACAGCATAACTGGAAAAGTTCACCGCCTATGATCTACAAGGGTTGACCATTTGGCCTTACATAAAACACTTGCTGAATTTGAACGCCCTCTATTTGGGTTCCACGCCAGTGCGGGTTAGGCTTTTTTCACAATCGGATACTTGCTGAAGTGCTGACTGTACTGTGAAACAAGAAAACGGCTCAATGTTGCCTTTGTTAGCTGCTTTTAATTAAACCCTGCATGTCTTTTCCCCCTTATGCAACAACAAGCCACAATCATGCAAGCACTCAAAGATCACATTGAATAAAGTTACAGGCCGGTTGTGAAATGGCTAGAGTTTCCAATGAACTTCTAACATGTTTGCAATGCGTCTACGTTGTTGTGTTTGTGCTCACCATATCCCCCTGGGGTTAAAAGGAAAGCTATTCAAGAGACATGACCTCCTTACAGTGTTTGTCAGTGATGAAAATAGATCTTCTTCGGACCTGTATTATTGCATTTTGGTATCTTGGATGATCTTCAGACAACTTAAATAGATTTGAGAACAAGATTAGTATCACTTCTGTAACACACATATGACCGATTACTATCCCAGTGGTGAATACTGTGTTGCATTTTAATAAGCAAATCAGTGGGATGAGTTCTAGCGCATGACTCACATCAGAAGAGCCTTTCTTGTCTTTCTACTGAATCGCAGTATATGTTTCTGTGGCTTGTGTTCAGGAATAGAAGCCCTCATCAGTCACCCCTTATTATTACGCTCTGGTGATATATTACAAATTCATCAGGATTGTTTCAAAACACAATCAGGAACTTCCAACGGCTCTCCAAGCAAGTACAGACAAACATGATAAATCAATCGGTGGAGTTTGTGTGAGTGGCACATTAAAATGATGGGTGTTCACATAATGTTTAATATGCTTAATTTTGTTGTCAGAATCCTCTCTAACTACCACTTTGGTCCCCTTTCAGCAATCGCTGTTTGGGCTATTTTGGGAGCTCTACGCTCCCTTGTTAGTGACGTGTGCTGCTGGGTAAATCTGCAGCCCCGGCGGCCTGGGCCTGCAACCTCAGATGGCATCAATCGGGAAAAACATGTAGGGGTGGGAGGGATAACAGACAAGATGCTGGAGGGAGAGAAACAGAAAACATAAAAAATACAATTATTGAAAGATGACATGAGGACATGAGTGGGGTTTGAATGAAACTTGAAGAAACTAAAAGAACAAACAGATCTGATAAGAATAGGTATTTTTAAGTGAATGAAGGGATTGCGTCAGGTAAAAGACAAAAGCTGAGGAAGAAATGAACTATAATAATGATTTAAATGTACTGTTTATAGTGCCTTTCATAAACCCAAGGACTCTTTTTCTTACTGATGACTAACAAGTGTATAGAAAAGTGATAGGTGATGATGAAGATGGAGGAGTGGGGGCGCTATTGTACTTGATACGAACAAACTGTGGCAAACAGAAGGAAAAAAGGACATACTGAATAAATATTTTTGATGCTGTGATGGTAATGTTTTTGTATTACATTGTTTTCTTTCCTGCATGGAAGACTGCCTAGTAACGAGCAAAAGTGATTGTAAATGGAAGTGTTGTCAGTATGTGATTGAAAGAAAAGCATCACAAATAAATCATCTTTGTCAATCATTGGATGTAAAATAATGTAAAAACAAATCCAATATAGTTGGTAAGGTTTATCTTTGTGGGAGTCCTGGTAATTATAGCCATCACACAATGCATAGTTGCTCTTATTAATACAATCACAGATTTTATTTCAAATTTCAGCAAGTAGCCAGTAGCCGCTTGCCATGATCTGCTGTGAACTTGAGTTTAGAAAAACCAATGCAGGATAAGTAACTGTAAAGCATCATCCTTCCTGTTGAGAAGGTCAACAACTTTAATGGTTTACTTTCTCTTTTCCCCTCAATGTTCCTATGACGTCTTTCAGCATGTCTGAGGTGCTATTAAACATTAATGATCTATACGTTGAACATAAATTCCTAAGACGTTCACTCACAGTAGAGCTGGGCCAGTAAACGCTCATAAAAGTGATGCAAGGATTCCCCTAGCGCCCTATTCAAATGTCTCATGAAAATGAGTTAAGTAGACATGTTGTGTGGTGTAACATTTGCATACGTCAATGCAATACAGCCTTTCCTGTCACATCAAATCTAGCACCGTGTCCTCATTTGAATCCCTGGCCCTGAGCCAGCTTTGTGTAGGGACACAACTGGGGTAGGCCCCACAGGGGTACAGTTTCCTTTCATAACACGTGTACATTCCAATATGTGACAATGGTAAACTTTAGAGGTCCCATGACATGGCCATTTCTACTCATCATAATTCCATTGTTGAGGTCTACTAGAATAGATTGACATTGTTCAATGTTCCAAAATCACATTGGTTTCTCATTCAGCATCTCTGTATAGTATGTGTATTCACTCTCTGTCCTAAACGGCTTGTTGGAGCTCTTGCCCCCCCCCTCCCTCCCTATGAGCCCACTGTGCTTTGATTGGTCAGGTCGCCCACTCTGTTCTGATGAGTCCACCACCGTTACAGCGGAACATCCGTGTTTATGTGTTACAGTTAGGGATGCTCCGATCGCCAATTTCGCCGATCCGATCGAGTGGGCGGGGCCTAAATGGAAGATTTAAACATCACTTTAAATCTTCCAGTTCACTCAGTTAATGGAGCTCATGCACTGGAGCTTCCACAAACAACAATCAACTTAATTATTACATTCAAATGATGTACATTATTCAAGTTTACATTCACTTTGGATAATAACACGGGAGAAATGAGCGGAAGCACTCTTTTCCTCTCTCCCTCTCTCTCTCTCCCCCTCTCCTGACAGCCTTTCAGTATCTCATGCAGCTAACTGATCCAGTAATGAGTGACCCGACAGTGAAGAATAAATATATTTATAACTAGTTTAGCTTGTTCCAGAGATAACATAGCTAAGTGTGTGAGGTCTAACTCTAGTGTGTGTGTTGCTCCGCTCACGGACAGTGTGAGCTCAGCTGGGTTACTGGTGTCGTTTCCTGGTTGCTTCGTGGGGTCTGCGAGACAGCGAGACACCGAGGAACTCAGCCTGAGAACACGCACACACTCACAGCCTGTGAGTGCAGAGCTGCGGCTGAGAAAAGATAAGGCTGAGTGAGTGTGTGTGCCGGTGTCGGTACCATATCTGCTCGGGGTACCATATCTGCTCAGGTGTATTTCCGTCGCATCCGACATCCGTCATATCCGTTCTGCCCAATGACGTCACGCGTTGTGATTGGCTGTACGGTAATTTACCCAGGGGTGCTCGGGTTGTACAGCACTTTGGCTCGACCAAATCGTTTATAAATGTGCTATATAAATAAAACTTGATTTGATTTATTTGATTTGAAAGGGTGTGCGCCAAGGTTCCATATTAGGACCGATTAGGACCATCCGCGCAGCACCGGGGCTGAGAAAAGATAAGGCTGAGTCAAAGCCCTATAAAGAGAAAGTTGCGTCATCTCCGTTCACTCCAATGGACCATTTTTTTACAGCAATGGAGGATCGTGGAGCCTCTCAATAGTTCCCGGAAGTTAGCGGCAAGGCTAGCAGCGCAGTAGAGTTGCAGCATAATAGACCGTTTGTGATGGACTTTTAAAGGTGAGGCGTTTAAAGACTTATATTGCGGATATTATCAGCATATCTGAATCAAATTAACATGTGAATTAAAGCATGTTAGTGGATTATCCCCCTCTAAATGATTTAGGGAACGATAACAGATTAGGCTAGGATAGCCTACCGGATAAAGTTAGCAACACACGTTAACCATGATGAGCCTTTTAATTGTAAATTCCGTTCTCTTAATGTTCATTTCGTCCATCGTTGTGGAATTAGAGAAAAGGGGCTTCTAAACGTGATTTTATGCGGGGTGGAGGGAGTTAAATATTAGTTAAATATAACATTGGGACGTGTGATTGTGGGTGGAGGTGGTGAAATTAGGATATCCATTTTGGAGTTCAAGCTATTATATTATAGTTAACGTTACATAATAATAAGGAAGAGAGCTATTTTTGAGATAAATCGCTATTGATAACTTCTCTGGAGTGCATATTTGAGAATTCCAAACCGTAAACAAAAACATAACTTATGGGTGAGTGTTTTTAGCAGAGCCATATAGGCCTAATGTCCTTGTGATTCTGTTGATTATTACCTGCCTATATTATGTTGCAGCTCAGCTGATTTTGGATTGATGGCAAAGGGATAGGGACTTAAGTGACAGTGAAAGCACAATGTAAGTTTACAATAGGTCAGCAATTTCCCATAGGTTGCTTTATAGATGTATCTAACCCTTTCTCCTGTCTTTGTCTCCCTCTTTCAGCACAAGAACCCCAGGGGGATTCAATGGAGCCTGAAGACCTGCAAATGAGACCCTCACCCTGAGCCTGAGTCTCAACTCCCAGACTTTTGCAAGCCTCTCCCTGTTCCTTATTTTTATTAAACAGACATTAAGCTTCCCAATGGTTTGGTCTTCGTTTTGTGAAAAATATGATTACCTCGCATATTTTGTTGCTGTTGTTGTCTTTTGTGATTGCTTCTGCTGACTTGAGCCAGCCATTCTTTCCTCCTCCCTGTGTCAGTGGGGAAACCGTCTATCGTAGTCCTTTCTCAGAGTGATTGGAGCATCCCCAGGCACCACAGCAAACCATGGGGGAGACTATATCTATATGCCAGGACAACACAGAGGAAAAGGCACAGACAAACTGCATGACATGCTATTCAAAGTTTATTGAATTCCATGTATTTACAATAGGAGTACTTTTCCCAGGAATAGTTCCGACAGTTCCTAGAATTTTGTGTTCACACCAAATAGATCTGGAACTAGAACTTTTTTTTGCGAACCTTTTCACCCCTTTGTAGTCCCTGCTAGCGAGCAGGGACTTTCCTGGGGAGAAAAAGGTTCCAATTTCTGATTGGCTGGGCGAATTGCAAACCACGCCCCGTAAAACTCTGAAAAGTTTTTGTGAAGCCGCCATTTTATTTGCTGGCATTAGCATTATTAGCATTAGCATTAGCCCAGCACACAAACGGAGAGAGACTAACTTATGGTAACACAAAATAAAACATGGGAGCGGTTGAGTGATGAGGAGGTGTCGGCTCTTCTTGCGATTTACTCGGAAGGCTTCAGTAGAAGCTGCTGGGAGTCTTCCCCAACTCCGGGGACTTCCAGCCGGGGACTTCGGGTGGTAGTATACGCCGTGAAGTTGTTTGCGGCCTGCCAGTAAACCCAAAGCAGAAGAAGAAGAAGAAGAAGAAGAAGAAGAAATAGGCCCATTCCCAAACCGCCCCCTACACCCTACCCCTCCGTTTGCACGTTCACGCGGAGGGTCCGCCACATTGTTCCAAACCAACGAGTGTGGAGCGGTGTGGAGGGGGAGTGGGCTATCAAGCCCTCAAACAGCGAGTCTGCAGCGGTGCTGACTTGAAACCGGTCTCTACCTGACCGGGGTCACACTGTGTGTGTCCGTCAGGAAAGACGCTGTTTACAAGTAGTTCCAGCAAACATCCACTGATAAACTGCGATGCTAACAACAAGAAATGGTGGAAACTTATCTAATATGAATTTTGAAACATTCCTTCCCATCCCCTCCCTCTAAATGTATCAATGCACATTAGGATGTGATGCTCCTGACTACCATGCAAGTTTAAGAAGATATTTTTTTTTTAAAGAATTCAAAGAAATAAACAACAGCAACAGGCTCTTTAACCAAGGCAACGTTAGCCTAACATGTATATGTTAACAAGGCAGGTAAGATTCACACTATATATGTATATTTTTTCTAATGCTATTTTATTTCTATTTGGGATGTTTACATTTTGGATTGTTTATTTCCAGTCTTTTGATTTCTCTAATGTAAAATGCCTTGTCTTTTGCTGCTGCAATGCAAACATTTCCTAAATTGGTATCAATAAAGTACTTCTCAAATAGTAGCAAGTTTTACTTTTTTTTTAAAAACATATTGATTTAACTACATACACATATCGATATGTTGTATAAATATTGCAAATCAAAACCTTTATTGACCACTAATTACCAAAAATCACAGTTCTATCTCCTGTTATTAATGCATTCAAATGGCCTGCCACGAACTTCCGGGAACTATCTGAGTCTCCGTGAACCACCTGACGATCAAGCTTTTTGGACTTCCGCTGTCGCAACTCTTCTATCTACACGGCACTGGGCTGAGTGTGTGTGTGAGGAGCCGTTACGTCACTATGCCAGTTACGTCACTTTACTCAGGCCCCGCCCACTCGATCGGATCGGCGAAATTGGCGATCGGAGCATCCCTAATTGTAACACATAAACACAGATGTTCCGCTGTAACAGGTGGTGGACTCATCAGAACAGAGTGGGCGACCTGACCAATCAAAGCACAGTGGGCTCATAGGGAGGGGGGGGGGGGGGGCAGGAGCTCCAACAAGCCGTTTAGGACAGAGAGTGAATACACATACTATACAGAGATGCTGAATGAGAAACCAATGTGATTTTGGAACATTGAACAATGTCAATCTATTCTAGTAGACCTCAATGCGGGATCATATTTCTCCCGCATTTCTCCCGATTTCTGACAAAATCAGATTTACTCAGGACTGTTTCCACTCAGACTTTAAGCTGCACCATTGTTTGGTTTCCATGGTAACACGTCTCTTTAGTAGCGCGCAACTGAAAGTCTGAGAGGGTGAGGCAGATAGTCAAAGAAAACAGAACAAGATTCGACAACTACTCTACTCTCTGCTCACTCCTTTCCTGCCCACACATATGCTCCATCAAGGATGGTTCTACAGGCCGCAAGGCATTGCACTTAGGACTACAATAAGCATGTTAATGTTAATCTAACAGCTCCGGCGATCCACTAGCACCCCCCCCCCCCCCCCCCCCCCATTTTGAAATGCTCCCGATTTCTGTGGTCTCAAGGTTGGTAAGTATGCCAACGAGGCGTTCTGGGGCAGTATAGACAGGTCTTTTCTGTGTTAAGGCCCGGACACACAAAGCCATACTTGCCAACCCTCCCGATTTCATAGCCCTCTCCAAGTTTCCTCCCGGAGTCATATTTCTCCCGCATTTCTCCCGATTTCTGACAAAATCAGATTTACACACGACTGTTTCCACTCTGACTTTATTACAGCTACACTATTGTTTGGTTTCCATGGTAGCTCGTCTCTTTAGTAGCGTGCGCAACTAGATAATCACAGAAAAACAGAACAAGAATCGACAACTCGACCCTCTGCCCACTCCTTTCCTGGTCCAGCCCACACATATGCTCCATCAAGAGGATGGTGCTACAGGCCGCAAGACATTGAACTCAGAAACAGAGGTGGGGACTCAAGTCACAGACTCGAGTAGCATATTTGTGGACTTGAGACTTGCTTGGCTTATAGTCCAGCGGCATAGTAAAAAATACGAAACCAATTGTTCAAATTGTTCTAAAAGCACCAAAATTGGCACACATGTAGATCAATATATTCTGAACATTTTTGGATATGGAGGCATTCCAGATTAGCCCTGTGGAAGATATGGCGGCCATTTTGAAAAATGGCCGCCATTTACCATTAGCGTCATTACATAGACTTCATTATGTGTCGTTAGTATGGTGCTAGATGGGCCAAAATTCATTTTTTTTACATCAGAATTAACATCAATAAGTGTTTAACAGATATTTAGATGAATCTTCTCAAAAATGGCCCCCAAACTGGCCGCCATTTTGTGGAAAAAGTGGAAATTTGATGAAGATTTCAATATTCAATGACATAATACCTCTAATAACCAGTACCTGATTTCAGGAACACACTTTAATTGCTCAAGTTGCTTTTTTTGTTCAAATTGCTGGCAAAATTGCAATGGAATGGTAGTCAAAATAATACACAGAGTACGGGGAGTTTACAGTTTGGTCAGATTGTAGTTATATAGTCGACCAAAAGCCCAGTCTCTAGGCACAGTACTTACAGTTATACATTTATGGATAGATCTAATATAAATGAACAAATCTAAGTGGATTCAAGAAGAGGACACAATAAACAGTTGCCAAAACAATAACTTTCAGTATTGTGTAATCCTGCAGTACATACATGTAATACAATAACGTAGCTTTTGCCACACTATAACTAGTAGCGTCCATCCTGTTAATTATGAATCTGAGCTTTTCAAATCTGGTCACCAGGATTATGAATGTCTACAGATCATAATGTTAGCTAGCAAGTTATCTGTCCTAATCTACTGGCATTCGCCTTCACAGAAACACAGACCAGTGCATTGCAGTGAAGCCTTCTTGCACTTGCAGCGGTTTCTGCAGCCTTTCTTGCATCCTAACCCTAACCCTTTCTTGCACCATTCTTGGATCTGTTTTGCTAGAGTGAATAGTGGCTGGTCGCAAGTCAAAACTGGAGTTTGGCCTGGGTTGAGATGTTGAACTGCATTCCTGACTACATCAATAGAGTGTCTGATCATTGCCACAGTGTGAGCACTCTCCTGGAACAAGGGAAGCAGGGACGTTGGCGTGATGACTGGTTGCTTTGGATCTTGGTGCGTTGCATGGTATGCAGCCCATGATGTGTTTTCACAGGCCTCAACATCATCTTTGAGAACACTTCTCGTGTTCTCCAGCCACATATACTCATCTTCTATGTGCTGCTCAAAGTTGTGGCGTCTAAGAGAGGTCACAGAAGTAGCTGGGACCGTTGACCCTTTGACAGAGGAAGCAACAGGTCGTACATCCGTGTAATATTCTGGTAGAGGCTCAACCGTCTTTGATCCAGTATCACGCCCAGTGAGAGCAATGCTACGATCCACTCCCTCATCTGCACACGTTGGGTGTTGCAAAAGCGAGATTCCTGTTCCATGGAATGAATTCTTGGCTGTGGTGGCACTTGGGTTGTGGTCAATGTTGTCCACAGCCGCAGTTGTGAACACATTGCTACGCAGGGTAGGCGGGCAGACCACTTACTCTATGTGGTACAGCTGACACACGCTGTTTCCCATCTGGGCAGAAAGACGCAGGACTCTGTCATATGAGATGCTTAGGCCCAGAGAGAAGAGCTTGTCCACAAGTCCTCTCTTGCGTGTTTCAGCATGCAGCATCAGCCCAACATAGGTTGGAAGAGGAGTTTCTTGAGATGTACTGTGTCTGACAGCTGGAGGCTCCTGTGTCCTGGTTGCTCCCTGCTTCTGCCTTTGCTTGACACTGTTGAACTTGAGAAGCTGCGCAATGGAAAGAGCTGCTTTTGTCGAAGAAGAATGGCTTTGGTTCTTGATGCTGGGGCCATCCAGCACCATATTTATCATTGCAACTAGTACGTTTGGCACAGAGTCCTCCTGACAACCACCTTGGAATGATCCACTGAATCGGTCAGTGTCCTCAAACATATATCGACGAACTATCTGTGCAGCACGCGCAAGGTGAACTGCCTGAGTGTCACAGTCTTGCTCGCAGGCTTTGCCTAGCGCTTCACCAATGTCTTCATCAAACGCTAGTAGAACATCTCGGCCTTTACTCTGGGCTCTCAGGCCTGGTAACTGGGCTAGCAGGCGCTCTTTCAGCCTTGTGCTATTAACTTTCTTGCACAAAGCAACCCCGAGCTGTTCCATTCTTGTCGTGTATAGCTTTGCAAGATCTGCGAGTCTGAAGACTGGGGCGATGCCCTCTTCTAGGTGGGTTTCCTCGATATACAGGACCAGTTCAGCCAGTACGATTCTTGACATCACACCTTCATGGTCAGTTTTCTGCTCGGCTTCTACAGTGGTCTTTGCACGATAGTAAAGAGCCAACAAACACTTGGAATGGTACTTGGCCTCCAGAGCCACCGTATCACCCATGCTGAGCCTGGCCAGGAGTTCATTGTCCCCAACTTGCGCTGCACACTTCCGTACGCGTGTGTCCACCTGGAAGGTTGCTACTTCATGTAGGGTCTCTGTGCCAGACTCTCCACAGAAAAAGCAGGAGGCGTCGCTGGTAGTGGCTTCTGAAAAAAGTGATCTGGTGCGCTTGCCTGGGACATCGTCACTCCTACCAACTGCTGA
Organism: Notothenia rossii; assembly: GCF_949606895.1. Taxonomy (NCBI): domain Eukaryota; kingdom Metazoa; phylum Chordata; class Actinopteri; order Perciformes; family Nototheniidae; genus Notothenia; species Notothenia rossii. The sequence goes on along the minus strand of NC_136906.1, from coordinate 62,565,709 downwards.
GCTGCTTGCGATGGGTCTCTTCTCTGCTCTTCGTAGCATTGTGTTATTGTATTGGAGCATACATGTTTTATGCCACTTGGCCTGGCGGGCAACCATTGTCGCCTCAACACCTTGTCCTTCATCTAGTCTCTGTAACTGAACAGTTCTTGGCAGTTTTCCTAGTTCATCAAACTTGACCAAGTTTGCAGCCATTGTCGTGTATCCACTCCCAGGGTCTCGGCGTTTAGACAGTACTGGGCAGACAAGTGACTCTGTTGTCTCCTCTTGACATACAAGACACAGCTTCCAGTTTGTCTCAGGAGGTGTTGTGGGAGTACGTTGCTCAAAAGTATCGACCAGTTGGAACTTCTTTGCCATGGCTGCAGTTCTGACAACGCGTCTCTGATGTCAGGTGGTGCTGCTGCTGCTGCTGCTGCTGCTGTAATCCACCACCAGTTGAATGGCCATCAAAGCCTCACCTGCAAAGACACAAAACACCACTGTAACCACTACCACAACCTACTACTACAAGTACCATGACTACCAACACTATACTATTACTGCAGCCGCCTTCACTGCCACCACCGCTGCCGCTGCAAAATTCATTTTTCTTGTAAAATGATAGCCATTTAGTCAAAATGGCTATCATCAATATTTGGTAAGCACACAAGTATGTGTAATTGTACAATACTTATCACCTCTAGCACACTTATCACCTCTTATCTAGCATCCACAAAAAGACAAATTATGGTACATATTCAATGAGGCTAATGGTATTAAAAAATGGCACCAAATCTGCTACGGGGAGAATCTTGAATGCCTCCATATCCAAAATTGTTCAGAATGTATTAATGTACATGTGTGCCAATTTTGGTGCTTTTAGAACAATTTGAACAATTGGTCTGCTATGCCGCTGAACTATTAAATTGACAGAAGACTTGACTTGACTTTGACTTGGTATTCATGACTTGAGAATTGACTTAAGCTTGAGACAGATGACTTGAAAGGACTTTACTTTTTTCAAAATGAAATATTTGCGTTTGTTTTTGTATTGAGATATTACTATTATATTGTGATTCAGAGCTCTCATTTCACTCCATTCATACCCCCCCCCGTTGTCATTCGCGATACAGAGGGCTTCATACTCCACTAGCACCCCCCCCCCCCCCCACCCCCCCACCCCGTTGACATTCGCGGTACAGAGGGCTTCATGGGGAACTTTGAGGGGAGCAAGAAGTTGGATTACCAGCCAAAATCTCACTCTGAAAAACTTGAGAGCCCTGGTGATTGGGTGATTATAGCGCCATGTGCGCAAACCTGGCAACCCACTAGTAGCCAGGAGTGTCAGTTAACATGGCAGCGGCTAGCGTTACTCCACAAATAGTCAAGTTTGGATTCAAGGATTATTTTGCCGATGACGCTAATAAGAAGAAAACAGCAGTATGCAGGGTCTGCAGCATAGAGATCAGTGACAGGACCACCACAACATCCAACTTCATTCGTCACTACAAAAAAACCCACAGAGAAAGGTACGTGCATGTGTTGTGTTAGCTAGAAAGCTAACATTAAGTTTAAGCTGCGTTAGACTTTGTTTCAAATCGATTAAGCATTGCAAAGAGAAAACAAAACGGTAAATTAACACTAGAACCGCCAAGGGATTCATTTTGACTAACCCTGGTACTGACGGGCTGTCAGGAGAGAGAGAGAGAGAGAGAGAGAGAGAGAGAGAGCCTCGTTTATTTCCCCTGTGTTATCATCAGAAGTTACTGTAAACTTTTGAATAATGTAGTTCCTCAACTTTTAGTAGTTTATTTAAATGTTTTAATTATGTGGTTTTTGTTTGTAGAAGTGCATCATTCTCCATTATTAAATTAATCTGAACTTGTTGATTTGTTATGATGATAAACTGAAGCAATTTCAAAATGAACCCAATTAAGTGGGTTTTAAATCTTCCTACTTAGTCTATAAGGAAATTATGAAGAGGAACAAATTAAATGATTTGAAAATGATATCAATGTAGGTGCTGACGCTGTTGGCGGTTCTAGTGTTAACATACATTTAAATTAAATATGTGTAATTGCAAATGCCATATTATTTTCTGACCTGGAATTCTGCCTTTTCGAACAGACTTTTTGAGTCCTAGCTATATTGTCTGCAGTTCTGGGGTTAATATGAATCTAATAGGATTGTCATCGGTCTAAATTAGATTTCAAATGATTAACTGTGTATGTAATGAAGATCATAGTGGATTGCGAGTCCTGGATCCTGAGACGTGGCTGCGGTCCTGGATCATAAGTCCTGGATGGATATCCTCGTGGATTCATCTTCTTATTATACACACATGCATTTCAAAACATTTGGACTACCTATGTTGCAAATGTATTATCTTTTCAATTTACACACGGCATCTATTGCACGTCTGTCCGTCCTGGGAGAGGGATCCCTCCTCTGTTGCTCTCCCTGAGGTTTCTCCCATTTTTCCCTTTAAACTGTGGGGTTTTCTCTGGAAGTTTTTCCTTGTACGATGTGAGGGTCTAAGGACAGAGGGTGTCGTATTGTCATACTGATATTCTGTACAAACTGTGAAGTCCACTGAGACAAATGTAACATTTGTGATATTGGGCTATATAAATAAACATTGATTGATTGATTGATTGATAGTGTGGGTTGAATCCATTTTCATAACCACTGTCTTTTAACTGATTTAAATGCGGAAACTGGGCTTATTCATCAGAATTTTGTATGACTTGACTTGCTTGACCTGAGCAATGACTTGACTTGACTTGCTTGACTCTCACCACAGTGACTTGGGTCTTGCAATTGATACTTGTAGGTCAAGACTTGAGACTTGCTCATGACTTGCACATGTAGGACTTACTCCCACCTCTGCTCAGAACTACAATAAGCATGTTAATGTCAATCTAACAGCTCGCACCCCCCCCCCCCTCCCCCCCCGCGGTGGTTTTGAAATGCTCCCGATTCCTGAGGTCTCAAGGTTGGCAAGTTGACACCAACGAACTGACACAGACGGACCCCCCCGACTGTTGCTTCGCCTCACGTCTCTGAGTTTTGGCCATGTGTCGCACTGGAACACACCGCAAAGACTTCATCCGACGGCCAAGAAACACGTACGAACTGCGCATGCGTGAGTGGCAATAACTTTTCTTACCAGCAGGCGGCGGTAGTGCATATTCGTCATTCAAAAGAGGCAACAACCGGAAGACAGACTGCGTATACACCGAGAGAAGACGAACAGACTGCTTGACATAAACAAACAACAAATAGCGTGAGCTAAATGAAATCTCAGATTTGCCTTCTTAATAGTTTGTTTGGGTCCCTCACTTCCGTTTCGCTTCTCATGCACTGATTCGCTAAGCTGAACAGCCAATCAGAGTGATTTATTTTGACGACTGCCTTTGGCTGACTGCCCTCCAATTCAACATTTTCGGCCGATTCAACATTTTCGGCCAAAAAGGCATACCAATCTGAGTAGGGCGTGTCGACGTTCATCGTCGGCCTGACGCAAACCGACGGCCAAAATCGGCTTGGTGTGTCCGGGCCTTTAGAGTTTTACTCGCTACAGAGTGTACTTTGAGGGTTTGTGACTTTGCAGACCGTTGACATGCATAAATAGCTTCATAACACACAAGGGGACGGGTAATAACGGGAAAAGCATGACATTGGACCTTTAAACTTTGACACACTTAAAAAACGTTACAGCTACTCATTTAAAAATGGATGAGCTTTACATATTTCAAACTATTACAGCACTGAAACATTTTGTTGAACAAATTACATTTTTAATATTTGGTGTGTTACTGAAGGTATATTAGGTATGTGAGTCCAACCCTGTACCATATACATTTTCAGATAAATATATGCCATCTAAATAGTCCTTTTCTCCCCTACATAATGCTGGAATCGATATTTGACAGTTTGGATGAACATTTCGGCAATTTAACCAAATGTTCAGACCATATGTATCCGCACTTGACGTCTGTCATGGCAACTAAAGCATACTAATCATTTTAGTAATATAATAATGCATTATAACTAGGCCCGGGACTTTAACGCGTTAATTAAGATTAATTAATTAAACTAAAATTAATCGCACTGATTTTTGCACCGCGGAACGTTTCTCACTGGATGAGTTTCAGGGGTACCGATTATACTGGAGCCCCAACTAATGTTCATGACTTCAGATAACAACAAACCACAGTGAACAATTGTCAAACATGAATGAAGAAGCTGATGAGACCGCTTTGGTTGGCCCCGTGAATGAGACATTTTGTTTTAAAAAACGGACGGATGGAAGCGTCAATAAGAGCACGGTTTTTTGCAAATTATGCAAAAAGGAATTTGCATATCACCGCAGCACATCAAGCCTCAAGTATGACCTCAATACAAAACATATAGCAGCTAGCGTGGAAGCTAGCGTGGACGTAAGCCCGACTCGGAGTACAAGGACCCACACCCAATTTGCGTTGATCAAACAGTGGCCTATGCAACAGAGAGATTTTATTTTTCATCAGGATATTGGAAGAATAGGAGGGATTGAGGTCAATCACTGGCACTTTTTTATTTTATTTTAAATGGTACACTTTATGTTGAACTATTTATTACGTTGTTGGTGCAACTGGCACTTTATGTTGAACTGTTTATTGTTTTGGCCAAGGTTATTGAGAGAGTTGGACTGAAATTGATTAGATTTTTTAAATCAACTGTTGGTAAATCAACAAAGTCTGTTATGGCCTCTGAAGCAACAGAGAGATGTTTTCTAATAGTCAGGGTTTCCAATGTTCTGAATGTATTTGAAAGTATTGTGTTTTACTTAAAAAACAAAGTGTTATAGTTTACAGAAGGTCTACCTACCTATAGGCTACCTGAATCTCTGAAATGTACTATATTCCTAAATATGCTATTGCTACACTTTATGGCAAAAATTGCACTTTTCTGTTGGTCTTGGTTAAGTACCACCTTGAAAAAGATAAACAATGTTTTGTTGCTTAAGCTCATGTATTCAGTCGTTATTCAATGGTATACTAAAATCCATATGAAAAAAATTGCTTCTTACTGTTCTCAGGTCAAATATTTATATGTGATTAAAAATGCGATTCATTTCGATTAATTAATTACAAAGCCTCTAATTAATTAGATTTTTTTTTTTTAATCGAGTCCCGGCCCTAATTATAACACTCATAAATACTCATAATGCCTTATAACAATACTCATGAAACATTTAAAGCATTCCATAATACTTTATATAGTATAGTATTGTAATATTATATAATCAATGGTCATTTAGCAACAGTTTTTTGCAATGGTCTACAAGTGTACATGTTATAATCTTTATAATTCATTATAGACATATAGATAGTCTTACATACATTTATTTGTGAATATGGTTATGTTTAGGTACTCAGAGTATGTGGTTAAGGTTAATAAATAATGGAAAATACAATGCTGATTTGAAGCACAACACAGGACAAAAACTAAAATGTTTCCCTTTCAAGTAATCAAATGAAGCGCTTGCGTCACCTCTATTACAGCCTCTTTTGTGCAACACCATGAACGCTTTTGAGTAACAATTTTTGCAGGTACGCTTACAATTGATTGGTTGTGGCGTCTCACCCTGACTGCAGGTGTTTTCCCTACCTCAGATTGTGGTGGGGAAATAAACACTTTTCTGTCAGCTAGTTCGGACCACATGTTCTACTAAAACATGTTGGACGCCTTTGTGATTGTTTTAGCCTAATGTAGTTTGATCTGGTATACAAGATAACAGATGGCGCACAGGCTGGAGGCAGGCAGGGATGCAGGCTATTAGCTGCAAAGAAGCAGCTCTTCAGAATCCTCCCAAACAGGGCCCAGAATCAGGCTTTAGTTAACAGAGTAACGATTGACTTGGATCAAAAACAAATTTGGAAATTGAATATTTACCAGGAGCAGAGGAACATGTAGGTATCTGGCCAAGAGTTTAACTGGAGATAAGCTAAATAATGTAATGTTTTTATCAGATCAGATGAATGTTGATTGGACCGAGAACAGCACTACCCACATGTCTGTCCACATATTCCATAGGCACAACAAGTGTCTGACAAAGTTAACTGAATTGAACCACGCAAGGGTCTGCTAAGTGCACGAAGAAACACGGAGAAAGTGGAACGTTTTTAATGAGCGAGCATGAGAACAGGAAAGGCACGAACAGAGGAAACACTGCAGCAAGCTAAGGACAAGCAAAGCGTAACTGGAAGAGAGATGGAAGGAAAGAGTAGAAGAAGTGAAGGACAGAACAGAAAAGAAAAAGGTATCACAATAGGAGAGGGGTGAAGGGAGGTAGCCGTCACGCGGAGCCTTACAGCAGGCTTGATGCCGGCTCATCTCAGCCTACTCAATATGACAGCCCGGTGCAACGGTGGAGGGTTCAGAGCAGGTCGGCCTCACACAAACACGCAGGAGAGTTTTCCTCAGAAGACACTTTGGCAGAGAAGGAAACACAACATATTCAAACCATGTGCTGAGATGGATAGAAGCTGTACATACATTCCACATTTCCCCCAGAAAAATTAGGATAGGCTTTGCAACATAAAAGTTTCAAATGTGCTCAGACTCTATAAGATGATGAAATGATTGCATCTTCTTTGCAGTGGAAACTCAGTGAGATCAGACAATCAATATTTATGTCATGGCCTTAAGGTAAAGTTGCAAAGTGACAGAAACTTTAGGGATAATTGGCAACACACAAATAAGTATAAAGAGGTTTTCTTTCTTTTTAATTTCCCGCTGATTAATTAAAAAGAATTAGCCGGAAGCTTCATTGGATTGTACCATGAGCATGCAGCTCATGCAGACAACTGTGGAATGAAAGGTCACTTGAGTATAAAACTGTAGGTAACTCTTGCAATATTTCCAAAGCCTGATGGACTTCAAATGACTTTTGGTACCAGATCTATTTAGTTTTCTACTGCACATCGAATCCTCTCTCAGCTGATCGTTGAACTGTCGAACTGTAATGACATCCTTTTCATCGAGCCTCGCTAAATCCGTTGATAGAAAATTAAACAGAGGATCGTCTGCGCTTTGTCAATTGATCGCCATAGTGCTATACGTAGATAGTTGTTATTAGAGCCAGTATTTTGATTTGATAAGAAAGGCCACCTAATTGTGACGTCTGTAGTCAACGCACTATAAAAGGACTACAATTCCCACGGCGCCGGTGCTAAAGCCACAGTGATGGGCAACTTGTTGAGAGACGCCGTCGAGGAACAGTTTTTAAACGTACTAATCTTACCGTAACGTACTGTACTCTTACCGTACAAGTACCCTTTAAGTTATAAGCATTATCAAGACAGAAAGAATACCTAAGTTGTTTTGTTATTTTACTTTGAGTTTTGCCAATTTCTTTTGAATATTGTAAAGGCCTATATTCTTTGTTGCATGTGCAAATGTTTGTTATGTTATTTTGATCAAACACATCGCAACATCTTCTAAACCATCGGAGGCCAAGCAACACTTCAAACTGTGAGTAATTTAAGGAAAGAAACGAGTTAGAACTGTCTGTTTGAGGCGTCTAGTGGCTTGATGGAAATACAAGGAAGGAAGCCACGACATTGTTAAAAACTCTTGTGACGGACAAATCCGTGTGGAATTAAATGGTTGCCACCATATTATTATAATTAATGAAATACTCTTGGAAATGAATGCATACGAGCGGATGTGAATCGTGAGTTTACAAATCATGGACTTCATAGTGAACAAGGAAGGACCGCATTGACTTTCTGGATTGTGACAACGTGGATTTCTGTTTAAAAAGACTTGTGCCGCATTTTGTGGATGTTGCGATACAGTATAGTCTAAATGCTGGAAGTGGAATAAATTCACTTATGAATAAAGTGTGGAGCGTAACTCAAGGAGCGCATCTTGAAAAGCGCTTTAATAAGTTTGTCTATCTGGCTCACTGCCGCGGATCCAAGCCACACACTAACAAAGCGCAACATTAAAATAAGGACAGCTGTTTACAAGTGGATGTTTAATGACAATAAAGCATAACAATGGCTGAAAAGGAAAATGTGGAAACGAATGAAACTCCTATGGACCCAAACGGGAATGAACGTGAAGTGCCTGTGGAAAATGCTGACGTCAGACCAAAAAGAACAATAAGACCTACAGAAAAGGCTTTGGAAGATAAGCTGGCGCAGTTAATTAAAAAAAGGAGAACGAAATTGGGTCAAGTCTCAAGGAAAAAAAAAGAGATTGATTCACTCATGATTGATTATGGGAATATCATTGAGATGCAAGGTTGTCGTGGGGTTTTTCAAATACTCTCCAAAGAGTTTTCAAACTCACATTACTCAGTGCAAGAAATGCTGTCGGAGCAAGAACAAGAAAGTGATCATGTTGAATGGTATCTCCCAAAAATTGCATATTTCAATGAGTTTCAAGATGTGATGAAGAAATGGTTAGCTAGAGCTGCCTCCTTTGAGCATGTGCCTCCTTCTGACCATGGTTCATATACTGCACATATGTCAAGTCCACATAAAGCAATATCAGTGGGCATGATAAGCAAAAAAGTTAAAAGTTCTAGTGGCAGCAATAAATCTTCAACAGCTTCATCAGTAAGAAGAAGGGCAGAGGCAGAGAGAGCTGCGCTCATATCACGCGCTGCTGCCTTATCACAGAAACACTCACTTAAAAAACAAGAAGCCGACCTGGAAGCAATGAAAGCCAATATCAGAGCTAAAATGGAAAAGCTTGAGCTTCAAACTGATATTGATGCTGCAACAGCCAAAATTAAAACATTGGATGCTTCTGAGTATGATGATCCTGACCCTCGTGTGGGGGAGGAGCAGTATGACACGGGTCAGCCAGATGAAAATGATGATTTCCAGGATGAAGAGAGCCAAGGAAAACCGGTGGAGAAGGATAATAAAAAGAGTTTCATAGACTTCAATTCAATGAACTCAAGTCATGCAGCCCCTAGTGGACATGTTCAAGTATTACAACCAGGGCCCACAACAAGGACAGCAGCATCAGCACAGCAGCATCACTCCATCCAAGTCAGACAAAGCTCTCGGACAGAAAGCAATGACTTTATTCAAGTAATGCAGCGACAAAACGAAATCACTGAAATGCTAATGAAGGAGCAACGCTTAACATTACTCCCATCCAGAGAAATACCCATCTTTAAAGGAGAGCCATTACAGTACCTTTCATTCATCAGAATGTTCGAACATACAATAGAAGATACAATTGAAAATTACAAAGACAGGCTGTTCTTTCTAGAGCAGTATACTGAAGGCCAAGCTAAAGACTTGGTCAAAAGTTGCCAATACATGGATTCTAAAAAGGGCTTTTTGGAAGCCAAAAGACTGCTCCAAGAGAACTATGGACATCAACTCTTAATCGCAGCAGCTTGTTTGGACAAAATGTTGAATTGGAATGCCATCAAGAGTGAAGATAGAAAAGCATTGCATTCTTATGCTATCTTTCTTCGTGGATGTTGCAACACAATGGAAGATGTTGAGTTTTTGGATGAAATGAATAGCACATCAAACATGAGAAATGTGATCATGAAACTCCCATTTAAACTTAGGGAAAAGTGGAGAACAACTGCATATGCATATTATGAACACAATAAGACAAGAGCAAAGTTTCCAATATTGGTCGACTTCATTGAAAAGCATGCACGCATTGTATCAGACCCCATGTTTGGAGACATACAGGATGTCATGCCAAAAAGGGATATTAAAGTGTACAAATCACCCAGCAATAAGCCTGCTCATGGTTATAAAGGAAGTAGTTTTGTTACTGTGACAAGCCCAGGAGTCAATGAAGAGCAAAAAACTTTCTAAAACATCAAATCAGACCATAAAGGCATTACTGTTCAGAAGCGCTGTGTATTTTGTGCAGGAGAACACACCTCTGAAACATGTAAGACGAACAACAAATCTCACAAGGAAAAGATTGACTGCTTAAAGGCACAAGGAATTTGCTTTGGCTATCTAACAAAAGGACATCTAAGCAAAGACTGTCAGAAAAGAATGAAATGTGAAGTTTGTTCAATGAAACATCCAACAATATTGCACATCTACAAGAAAAGGATTGAACAAAAGGACAACTCTGATAAATACACCCAAGCAGCTTCTGTAAGCAGTGCATTAGTCTTTTTAAATGGCAGAAACCACACTGGTCAACAAACCCTACCAATTATCCCAGTTCAAATAAAGTTGTCAAACTCGAACCAGACTGTGCAGACTTACGCATTTATGGATCAGGGAAGCACTGCAAGTTTTTGTACTGAAGCCCTTCAACAAGATTTGCATGCCAAAGCCAAGAGAACAAAAATCCTCTTAAAAACAATGGGTCAGGAGAAAATGATTGACACTTCCTTTGTCAAAGATCTTGAAGTGAGTTGCATTGAAGGCAATGATTTTCATCAGCTGCCTAAAGTATACACACAAGAGGACATTCCTGCTGGAAAAGAGCACATTCCCACTCAAGAGACCATAAATAAATGGAAATATCTAAGAGAGATTAAGTTGCCTGAATTGGATTGTGAAATCGGGTTCCTTATAGGAACAAATGCACCCAAGCTAATGGAGCCGTGGAAAATAATCAACAGTCAAAATGGAGGACCCTTTGCCGTTAAGACAGTCCTAGGTTGGGTTGTGAATGGACTGAATCAGGAAACCAATGAATCTGAGAATACTTCATGTGCTGTTGTTAATCGGATATCAGTGACAGATTTAGGTGAGCTGCTGGTGCAGCAATACAACCATGACTTTCCAGAGAAAGGTTTTGATGAGAAGAAAGAGATGTCAGTTGAAGACAAACGATTTTTAAAGATCATGTCAGATTCAGCTCAATCAAAGATGGACATTATCAGCTTGAACTTCCATTTAAACAGAAGAATATCATGATGCCAAACAATCGCAAACTTGCAGAGCAGAGAGCAGAATCATTCAAAAGAAAATTCAAAAGGAACAAAGTTTTCCATGATGAATATAAAACATTCTTGGAGGCTGTGATAGCAAAAGGTCACGCTCAGCCACTGCCCCAAGAGCAGCTCAAACCTGAGAGTGGAAAGGTGTGGTACAAACCACATCATGGGGTTCATCACCCAAAGAAGGGCAAGATTCGTGTAGTGTTCGATTGTTCCGCATCTTATCAAGGATATTCATTAAATGACAAGCTTATTCAGGGTCCCAATCTTACCAACACGCTACTTGGTGTGCTCATTCGATTCAGACAAGAACAGATAGCTTTCATGGCTGATGTCGAGGGGATGTATCATCAGGTCAAGGTAGCTCCTGCCGATCAAGATTATCTTCGCTTTCTTTGGTGGCCAGGAGGAGATGTCAGTTTACCTCTCGCTGAGTACAGGATGACAGTACATCTATTTGGTGCCACTTCATCAGCAAGCTGTGCAACCTATGCTCTCACTAAAACCGCTGAAGAGAACAAAGATGATTTCTATGCAGAAGCTGTTGACACTGTCGGAAAAAATTACTATGTTGACGACTGCTTAAAATCTGTGGCTTCTGCTGATCAAGCTGTGAAGTTATGTGAAGAACTTAAGGACCTTTGTGCAAAGGGAGGTTTCAATCTGACAAAGTGGACAAGCAACAGTAAAACTGTGCTGGCCTCCATCCTAAAGAGTGAAAAACCCAAAGAGGTAAAAAACCTGGACTTAGAGACCCAAGACAATCTTCCAATAGAAAGAGCCCTAGGGATACAGTGGCATGTGGAGGAAGATGTTTTCAAGTTTCAGGTCTGCTTAAAATCTCAACCAGCCACAAGGAGAGGCATCCTTTCAACAGTCTGCTCTGTGTATGACCCACTTGGATTTCTTTCACCATTTATCTTCACTGCAAAGAATGTCCTACAAGAGTTGTGCAAACTCAATTGTGGATGGGACGAAGAAATCCCGGAGGCTCTCAAGAAACAGTGGCAAAGATGGCTCATGGGATTAAAGCGGACAGAAAGCTTCAAGATTGATCGATGTATCAAACCAAAGAATTATGGACAAATTAAATCTGCACAATTGCACCATTTCAGTGATGCAAGCGAGATTGGATACGGTGTTGTCACCTACCTTAAAATGATAAATGAAGACGTTCACATATCCTTCATATCAGGAAAGTCACTTGTCGTGCCTCTGAAAAAGGTCACTGTCCCAAGATTGGAGCTCACAGCAGCAGTACTGGCAGTACGCATGGACAAGATGATCAGAACCGAGCTGCAAATCCCATTATGCAAATCTGTTTTCTGGACTGACATTACATCTGTTCTGAGATACATCATGAATGAAACGCTAAGGTTTCAGACATTTGTAGCCAACAGAATAAGTCTGATCAGAGAAGCAACAGCAACATCACAGTGGAAATACATCAACACTAAACTGAATCCAGCAGATTATGCATCTCGGGGATTGGCAGCAGAATCGTTCCTGAAATGTGAGACTTGGATAAATGGTCCATTGTTTCTGAAAAAACCTGAGGACAAATGGCCCGGAGTTTCCGGACGCACTTAAAATGGTCAATGACAGCTATCCTGATGATCCAGAGGTGAAGAAGGAAAAATTCAACGTGAACCCAACCATTGCAACTGACCTAAATGCCACAAGCAAGATAGTGCATCACTACTCTGATTGGAGGAAACTGAAAAGAGCAGTTGCATGGTTCCTTCAAGTAAAACATCTCTTGCTGCTTTTAAGTAAGAAGAGGATAGAAGTTACTTCTACTCAAGCAAAAGAACCAAATCGAATCAAGCTGATTGAGAAGGAGATGAGAGTGTTTAAAGACTCTATGAGAGGTCTCACACTCTCTAAGGATAACTTGGATAAGGCTGAAGCAGCATTGTTGTGTTTCTGTCAAAAACAGTCTTTTCCAGAGGAAGTGGAAACTTTGAAAAGGGGAAAACCTATCCAAGGAAGTAGCACACTGTATAAATTGGATCCAGTGTACGAGAATGAACTGGTAAAGGTTGGAGGAAGGCTAAATAAAATGGCAATGCCTGAGGAAGCAAAGCACCCAACCATTCTTGGGAAACACCACCATGTCTCTAAAACCATACTTCGAGATATTCATCAACAAGTTGGTCACAGTGGAAGGAATCATATGTTATCCAGGTTAAGACAAAAATACTGGATACCATATGCCAATGCATTAACCAGAAAAATAATATCTGAATGTACTGTGTGCAGACGCATGCATGGAAATGCAGGAGAACAAAACATGTCAGATCTGCCAAAAGACAGAATTACACCAGACCTACCACCATTCACATATGTTGGAGTGGATTACTTTTGCCCACTGGAAGTGAAAAGAGGACGAAGCATTGTGAAACGATATGGAGTTATCTTTACCTGTCTAACAACCAGAGCGGTGCACTTGAAAGTAGCTCATTCGTTAGATACAGATTCATGCATTAATGCCTGCAGACGTTTCATCAGCAGAAGAGGACAAGTATTGGAGATGAGGTCAGACAATGGGACTAATTTTGTTGCCACTGAAAGAAAGACAGCAATGGAATCGCATTAAAAAGAACTTCATACCTGGAGACATCGTAATAATCATGGATTCAAATGCACCTCGTGGATCCTGGTTAATGGCAAGAGTTATGGAGACGCGTCCTGGATCTGGAGGACTGATTCGGAGTGTTCTTCTTAAGACAAAAAGCAACACGCTGGAAAGACCAATAAGCAAAATATGCCTACTGGTGCCTGCCTTAGAATAAGGAAATAACTGAAGATGGACAATTAAGACACCCTGTCTATCTAAAATAGAATATGAAGACTGACTTTGTCTGGCTCTTTTGAATTTTTGTTTATTGTTATTAAAGATGCCCATAACAATAGGGGCCGGTATGTTAGAGCCAGTATTTTGATTTGATAAGAAAGGCCACCTAATTGTGACGTCTGTAGTCAACGCACTATAAAAGGACTACAATTCCCACGGCGCCGGTGCTAAAGCCACAGTGATGGGCAACCTGTTGAGAGACGCCGTCGAGGAACAGTTTTTAAACGTAATTATCTTACCGTAACATACCATACTCTTACCGTACAAGTACCCTTTAAGTTATAAGCATTATCAAGACAGAGAGAATACCTAAGTTGTTTTGTTATTTTACTTTGAGTTTTGCCTATTTCTTTTGAATATTGTAAAGGCCTATATTCTTTGTTGCATGTGCAAATGTTTGTTATGTTATTTTGAGCAAACAATTTGAGTAATTTAAGGAAAGAAACGAGTTAGAACTGTCTGTTTAAGGCGTCTAGTGGCTTGATGGAAATACAAGGAAGGAAGCCACGACAGTTGTGTTGGCTGCCATTTTATGTAATCTGTGTCCAGGAAAAAAATGTAGGTTGCTCGCACATTAAATGATTTTGGGGGCTTGTGCAGGATGTCCCGTGTTGCGCAAGTGAGGATTTTCTCGGAAAAAATCTGTGGTTGGCTGTGTTTGAACTCTACCTTCTAGTATGGCCTCTGCTGGCTTGAAACCTCAACAAATCTGGTAACAAGGTTCTTCAACTTGTAACCTTAATCCTATAGCCCTGACCCAGCTCTGTGCAGTGGAAATGCAGCATTTGTCAGAGGAATGTAACTCATTGACCTTTTGAAGGAAAACCGAAAAATAATTGTGACATGGACACAGGAGAGTGTTGCTTGTGTCCAGCTTTCTAGAAAATAGTAAGTACATATTGCAATATTCACAGTGAAAAAAGGACACAATCTGGTTGAAGCTCTCAGGACATCAATGGCGATCAAAACATTTCAGGATTACTTTGGGTTTATGTGTAAGCAGTCACCATTTGTTACTTTTATGTGATGACGTTGATCTGTCCCTAACATTATTCATCACCATCACGTTACCATGACCAAAGTTGTTTCCTAAATCCTCAAATCATTTTCAAACTATCTATTCCCAATTAGATGTTGTGACTTAAACCATTACAACCATAGTGGTGATCAGAAAAAAATAATGCGTTTAATTTTTTTAATGATGATTAGTAAAGGCTGACCAACAATTGGTGGATTATGTTGGAATATCTTATTACAATTTTACAATCCTACACTTTTATCATTAAAATGTACATCCATTTCAATCATCAGCTGGAGAAGTGCTGTCATATATGCTTTATAAATGGACATACAAAACTATTCTGACCTTGATTTGTGATGCTACGCGACCTCAGGCATGATAGTAGTAGCTGAACTGTCAATACACCAAAACATCTTCTTAGAATAAATACCTAATTTTGAGTTATTTAGACACAATTAACACTTATAGTTTATAACAACTAGTTGATGGTTAATTTGTGTACCTTAATATATAGTGTTACCGAAAACTTGTGTTTTACTCATTCTACTATGAATGAGTAATAGTTAACCAAACTATTTTAATTCATGATTAAATAATCCTCAATTGGTGAATACTTCCCTTTTTTACTGTATGATTTAAAGTGTTTTTCCTGACTGATTGAACTGTCTTTGTGAGCAGAACAATTGAAATCCTGATCCAAAGTCACATTATCTTTATGTTAATGACTAAACTCTTCAAATGGTAAATGTTATATGTACTGTATGTTGCACAAAACCTCTCACAAAGGTCATATTTATTTTTACTCTAAGTTGAACTGTCATGTCAGGACTGGTTCTTGTTGAACTGTAATATCTGACTCATAAGGTGAGGCCGTACAAAGTGCAAAGAAAATGTAAATAGCAAACTTTGTTGGTGCCCTGGTACATCGTGACAGGAGCTTAGACAAGTGTCCTTGGCAATAATCACACATTTCAAAGTTTAGTTTAACATAAATGTACAGATTAAACAAACGATCCCTTTATACTTTAGGATGGAAGCTAATCACTGTTTGAGCAGAGGTTTGTTCAAAATGTCCAAATCTTAAGTAGCCTGTTAATAGGCTTCCTGTTAAATAAACAGATTGGAGGTCTGAAGTTTTCTCGAACAGCACAGTCCTCTGAGGACAAGGCAACTCAATGTGAATGTTTGTCACATTTATATGAAGTGCAACAGACCCAGCTATAAGGACAGCTGTAAACGTCCTTATTCATACAGTTAAACATTACAGTTTAAGGCTGCAAATAACAAATAGATTGATTAAGCTGCTGTTTATTTTCTATAATATATTGAATGGTCTATTATTGTTATACCTTCAGGTGACTGAGAATTAATATTCAGTTTATTGTTAACGAAGACTGAGAAAACCTGAAAGTGTTCACACTTAAGAAGTTTAAAACTATTAAGTATCAACCAAGAAAGTAATTAATCGAATGATGATGATGATGATGATGATGATGATGATGATGATGATGATGATGATGATGATTTATAAATAAATAAATTGAATCTATATAGCGCTTCTCATCTGCCAAGACAAATCCCCTCTCAACAAAAGATACTGATACAATTTAAGAGATAAAATGTAAGAGATAAAAAGTACAACAAAAAAAGTACTACAAAATAATAAATAAAAAGTCAGAAATAGCGATAAAAATGGCAGTACCCAGATGTACCATGATAAAAGTTATACAGTTAAATCCTATTGGAAACATTGAAGTAGCTCTTAGTTACTGTAGTTTAGGGTTTGGAGGGTCAGATATTGACATTATGACCTGTATCAGTAGCTCTTTTATTTTTCAAATTCCAAACACCTTAGCGGCGACTTGTCAATCAAAAGTTAAACCCAAAGAACATCCTGCAATATTGTCTTTTTTGCTCTAATCTGTTAATTATTTAGAAAACGAGCATATTTAAAGATACAGATAAAGATCCACTAAAACTTGGGATTTAGATCATAAATTCATTTGGAAACTGTTAACTGAGACATGAAAATCAATTGAGAACTATGGTCATTTTCTTATAGACAGGGGTGCACATAACTTTTTCAGGGAGTTACTCAGATGAGTCAGGAGACAGGGTTTGGTACTCACCCCACACGAAGCGTGGTTTCAATAAGTGTATTCCTCCTCACTGTCCTACTCAGTGTCTTCCTCACTGTCCTCTATTTCCACTTCTCGCATGGTAAAGGATGAAGATGCTGCAGATGCACCTCCCTGTCCCTGTTTAAGCCTCCGATTCACCGTCTTCATCCACAGGTCAACAGCTGGCTTTGGGTCAAATGTCTCTGTGGTTTTCTTTCACAGGTGAATGTGCATCAGGGCTGACAGACGAGCATGTGACAGACGAGATCTGTACTTGTTTTTTTATTATGTTTAGATTTGAGAATCCCCTCTCACAAGCTGCACTGCTCAAAGGCAGTGTAAGAGACAGCTCATGTGTTGATGCTGGAGTACGCATCTGGATTACAATTTATTATTTGGAGCAAGTCATACACAGAGCGGCAGCCAAGCGTTTTCCTGCTTGCTTTAAACGAATCCATTCTCTCAGAATAGTGTCTCTGTCAAGTTGCAAGGTGGCCTCATATCTCTGAAGAATGTTGCAAACTGTTGTGTTGCCAAAATTGTGAATTCCATGCATTTCCTGAGGCAAAGTTGAAGGATCAAACACTAAGAAGTGATCAGATGACTTGAGGGAGTCATATCTGATTTCAAACTCTTCAATTAACCCCCTGAGTACGTTTGTCTTGTCCCTGCAGCATCATTATTAGAAACAGTGTGTGTCCTCCTGTAGTGGCCTTCAGCATCGAGCAGAAATGTGAACTGTCCAATGGCCACCAAGAGTTCATCCTTACATTCCCAAATGGTCAGTTTTTCCTTCTAAAACCTAATGGATGTGATTTCAAAATGTTGCCAATGTCAAGCATGTTGGCCAGAAAACAGTGAAAACGCTCAAAGCATATATGCTTTAAGTCATTGTTATCACTTGTAGCCAGTTGCATTTCAATGGCTGGCAATAGTCTTGATATTTTTAACAGTGTTGCATGCCTCCACGCAGACCATCTGATATTGTGAAACTTACCCAGTTTCACAAAGGGGATCCCATTTTCATGACACAATTTCTTTAGCACAGCAGTGTGTTTGGCTCCACCTTTCTGTAAATAAAACTGGAGCAGCTTGACCACAGATCGATTAAAAGTCTCACAGTAAGGAACGTTGTGATCAGCTGATTTGGCGCAGTTCTCCAGTGTGTGCGTGATGCACAGGATGTGCACAAGCGAGTCTCCCACCGCAGCCAGTCGGCATAGTTTTGGCACAACTCCGTTGTCCACACCAATGTTAACAGCAGCCCTGTCTGTGCACACAGAGACCAACTTTTTCTTCCAGTCAACTAAGCCTGCCTCCTGGAAAAGCTTCACAAGTCCGTCTGTTATGGCCTGCGCAGTTCGGTCAGCACCCAGTTCAATTAGTCCAAGAAAGTCCGAAGTAAACTCTCCGTTGCTGGACATGGTCAAAATGTAAACGATCTCCTGCTCGGTTTTTGTGATATCCTCAGATCCATCAAAAAGTAGCCCCCAAAATTCAGCAGACTTCAACTTTAGTCTGAACTCCCCACTGATAGTTTGCGCAATGGTCTGCATTATTCGTGTTCCCCCTTCACGTGAGTGATATGCGCCTCCGATATTTACTCCTAGCCGCTTCAGTAAAGGAATATCCTCAGCATAGGAAGACATAGGACGTGCATGTTTAGTTTTATGAAAGGCGAGGAGAAAAATATTACACAGGGCTTGCCTTTGTTCCTCATTGAGCTTGCCTTGCCATCTAGCAAGTGGGTGGTTGGATAGTCCTTCTGTAGTAGCTTGTTTATTGGCAATAACTTGTGCCACATTAACATGCTCCTTGCTCTTTTCATGTTTTTCAAACAAAGGGTGGTTGACATTTTTCGAGCCTGTATAAAACGTACCCTTTTTGTCCGCTAGATGTGGATGCGAGTGGCATATTTTGCACCACATTTCAGTGCGCTCATCATCGGCATCCAGCCACGGCACGTCTTGTATAATATATATATTATATATATATATATATATATATATATATATATAATAATCGTTTCTTTGGCTCTGGCTCGGTTTGTTGTTTCTTTGCAGGTGGCGAAACGCCAAAGTAGTTGCTAAGTGTTTTTTGTTTTTTCGACATGTCTACTCCATTGCATTTTTATATGAAACACGTGTACACCAAATACGTTTTGATTTGACCAGGTACGCAAAGGCGTGCAATGACTCACGGGACGTTACACATTCCACATTTAGGCCGCACATGCGTACCTGCGTACCAGTTATGTGCAACCCTGCAATAGACCTTTATACAATCAGACTTTTTGCACCCCAACTGAACCTTTTGAAATAATACAGCTAAAGGTACACTCTAAAAACAAATGCCTTGGTTCAACAAAGAAAATCAACTCAACAGTTTGCATCGATGTTTATTGAGTTAAGATAACTTCTAATTGTCTTAAAGCAACAAAGTTATTTGAGTTAGGGGAGAAGGCTTTTCCTCTACAATCAGAGGTGTTTTTAATTACCACTTACTTAATAATTGGTAGCATAAACACCAAGTTTTGAAGATGCTTACTCAAAAGATTAAGTTGTTCCGACTAATTTTACAACATGATTTAAAAGGAATTTTAAGTTGTATGTACTTAATTACCATCATTGTGAACACACGTTTTTAAGTTGACAACCATTTATAAATTAAGTTGCTCCAAAGATATTGTATTCAATAGCTTTTTTCTTAGCTTTTTCATGTTTTTGCCTTTAAAGAAAGAAATTAATTGATTCCACAAGAAAAATATTAGACAATTCACTTTTTATTTTGAACTGCAGTTTTTTATTTCCACACATGATGTTTCACACACACACACACACACACACACACACACACACACACACACACACACACACACACACACACACACACACACACACACACACACACACACACACACACACACACACACACACACACACACACACACACACACACTTCTCCGCCTCATTCTGTTTTCATTTACTCGTTCGTTATCTGACCAGCTTCAATCTTGTAGGCTACTCACTTCGTTTCTTGTAGCCCTCGAAAGCATTTTGGAAGTTGATGCTTCGGTGAACGTGAGTTGAATGGCTTTCTTGTCCGCAGCAGCAGAAAGCATTTTCGAATGTTTGAATGAATCAAAGTGGGTCGTCACCGTCGACTTTCTCTTATGCTCCAACCCACAGTTGCAGGGGGTGCAGAATAGTTTCCCCCCACTTTCGTGAAAGACATCGGGGTACTGCTTTGCCCGGTCTTTAGCAGAAATGTTCGTCGGTAAATGAGATGGATCAGATGTTTTCATCTTGGTGTTTTCTCTCTCGTGTGAGTTCCACACGTTCACTCTACGATGTTGTTTACCTTCTGTGATGCGCGAGCTGATGACGTCACGTCATCATCATCACTACTTCACGTCAAGACGAGTTACCTTTCTTTTTTCTCAACTTTCTGTGGAAAAATGCGGGGATTATGCGGCCTTTTGATAAATATGCAGCCTTTTAAAAATCTGCGCCATTTTGCTGATTATGCGGTAAATTCTGTGAACGCAGAATCGCGTTTTTCTGGAGGGTCTGAATGTAATAGGTTAAAGAGAACGCCTGTGATGAGCTGATTATATGCAGCTGCGGAGTGAATGTATATACATCCAGTCTTCCTGAAAGAACTTGCGCTGAGCTTCATTTAAATCTTGAAAAAAAAGATAAATAACACAAATTTAAATTGCCCCACAAATAATAAATAAACACACTAGCCATATTACCATGGGAAATCGGGACACAGCAGATAAATGCTGCCATCACATCGAAGTTAGAGGCCTTTGCATATTTAAAACCAGTGCCAAATATGTAAAATCTGTAAAGTATTTGTAAAGCTACAGAAACAAACTCTCAATGGCCACCAATCTGCAGATCACACACATCTATTTTACAAAAGATGTAACAAAGATGTTTACACTGCCGACAGTCATTATTTCCAACAGTATGAACACATTTAACTCAGAATGCTTGCTCATTCATTTGTTTCCCTCGACCACGATGGTTGCCATCGTATGGTCAGATCCTGGGGTGGACCGGTCACTGATGAAGGCGATATTCATGTCCTTTTGAAGCACATTAAATAATAGGTTAGCGCATAAGTGATAATGAATTAGGTAATTGCATATTTTTTAAACTGTCACTCTTAGCGAATTCAGAGCCATTATTAACAGCTGCTAAAGTAACGCTGGTATTTTTTTCACCTATTGAGTCTGCATGTGTGTGTCACCATGGCAATGTGGTCCTGAAGACACACAGAGGTGGTTTTGAGTACTTTGCCTAGTGTTTAAATGCATGTGGACAGATTTTGTAAATCACAACCGTGCAAGTTTTAGTGTACCTTCTCATCTTTTTTGCAGGTTCCATACAATATGTGAACTGGTTAAGTGAAGAGCAGAAGCCACATTTCAAATTGTACACAATCCTTTTCCCATGCCATTGCTGTCAACACCTATCCATGCTGATCGTTGCTAAGATATTATTGATTGGGGTGTGGCCAAAAGTGCAATATGCTTCAAAATGTAACTGACTTAGCAGTACTTTTGTCCTGTGTCCACTGTGCCCATGGATTTTATTTTATTTCAAGATTTTTAATTACGTCAATAAACTCCTTGAAAAGGTCCTCTTCCTTTTCTCCAAGGCACACGACAAGGCAGCGGATGGCTATAATTCTCTGCGTACTTCAATTGTATTGAGCTATTTTTTAAAAAGGAAAAAAAGACAAAATTACCTAAATGAATATGTTCTGAATGGGTGACTGCCAACAACTTGCATTTCAATGACAACTCTAAATAACGATCCTACCTCAAGAAGCATGTCCTTGATCTGCTTCACCGAGATTTATTTTTAATAAAAAGCGATATCACATTAGTAACCAAAGTATTTTTACTCTCACAGTAGCCTCTACTACTTTGTATCTTCTCACAGAACTATTCACAGTTCAAAGGCTGCTAATTTTGGTCAAACAGCAATTTGCTACAAGGCTATCTGTATTTGAATGACAAAAGATGACACTCACCTTAAAATGTCCTTTGTATATTTCTATTTGTCTTAACTGTCAGAACTTGTCCAGGTATGTTAAGTGGGAGTGGACTTGAAATCCTTAACTCAAGGTGTAGAACAATTAAGTTATCAAGCCAATTGCATTACTTGCTACAACTTGAATTTAGTTTTAAGTCAATTAACGCAGAAATCAGAGTTCAAATTACACACAATATTTAAATCAGGAGAGACGTGATTTATGGAATACATGTTTATTATCGGGTCACGTTATATAAATGAAACATAATGATGACAGATTATAACAGTGAATAAAATGGTGTTTGGCGATTAGGCCCAGGTTTTGTAGGATATCTTTCGGGAAGGGAAAGAACCATTTCCGATGAACCCCCTGGGTCTAGACACTGGTGGTGGTGATAAGTGGTTAGGTCCGGTTGGAAGGGAGAAGGTTAAGCTTGGCCCCGAGTTGGAAGCAGGAGGCGAAGGGGCGGAGGAGGGTTGCACGTTGACACCTGGAAGACAGCTGATGGAAAAGGGGAGAGCATATATAGAGGGATTAACAGGTGCGATAATTAGGCTTGTGGATGGAGGGAAGTGATAGGTTAGCTTGAGGAGTGGCACTCCCTATCAATTAGTGAAGGGAGCGAGTATTGCCATGACGTGCAATACGAATTGATAGGTCTTCCTGCCTGAACTTGCGCTGAGCTTCATTTCAATCAGGAGAGACGTGATGTATGGACGTGATGTATGTATTATCGGGTCACATTATATAAATGAAACATAACGATGACAGATTATAACAGTGAATAAAATGGTGTTTGGCAATTAGGCCCAGGTTTTGTAGGATATTATTCGGGAAGGGAAAGAACCGTTTCCGATGAACCCCCAAAAGAAGTGAAAGTATGGAGTACTGAACGTGATGAAATCTTACTTTGTGGTATGCAGTGGACATCTATGGATGAAATGAGAGGTTAATACATGTGGGGATTTAGACATACTGATGCCTCCTAGGCATCCTTCCTGGACATACAGGGCATCCTGGACATACAGGGCATCCCGGACGTACAGGGCGTCCCGGACATACAGGGCGTCCCGGACATACAGGGCTTCCCGGACGTACGGGGCATCCCGGACGTACGGGGCATCCCGGACGTACGGGGCATCCCGGATATACGGGGCTTCCCGGACATACGGGGCATCCCGGACGTACGGGGCATCCCGGACGTACGGGGCATCCCGGACATACAGGGCGTCCTGGACATACAGGGCTTCCCGGACATACGGGGCAACCTGACTTAGCAGGGACACATTTAATACGGACCCAAAGGTTACAACCTGGACGTACAGGGTTAGACATGTCAAGATAAGCATGAGCCGTGGGGCGAATATACGTGTGACATGCTAAAGAACCACCACCAGTTATATGCATACGTACCAATTTAAGGTTGGAGAGACCTTTGGATAGCCAGCACGGCACTGAGGTCCGGACGAATGTAGGATGAGAAAGCGGAGGAGGACCACCGTCCGAGTTGTTGCAGGGATGAGGATGAGACGCCTTGATTAGCAGCGGAAGTAGCTGCACCGATTCTAAATGAATGCCCCGTGTATAGGAGGGGGGATAACCCGGATTTCATGAGAACTCGCTTTAAATAGTGGTTGAACTGTCGTTGAGTTAAGGGAAAATTCCCTGAGATAAGAAATAATGGAGAGAGGGCATTAGAGGTAGGTCTAAGCTGTAGGAATTTGACCATGGATTTATAAGGGCAGAACTGGGAGTCGTTGCGGGCGGCGATGACGGAGCAGGGCGCTGCCGCATTTGGAGTGCTTAAGATGTAAGCTAAAATGGCTGGCGTGAAAGTATATGTCAGACAAGCAGACGTCTCCATTGGAATTGAGCGTTAGAGAAGCTGTGGTAAATCACCTGGTCTGAGGAAAGCATAAAAAGCTAGGAGAAATAAAGCATCAAGTAGTGCATCGATATAAGGGGAGAATAACCCACTTCTAAGTTTGGAGAACATAAGGCGTAAAGTGGAGAGTGTAATAGGACGTCTCCGGTCTAAGGCAGGGGGAGATGTTTTAATAAGACCTTTGAGAATGAGTTTGACTGACTGGTTTGCGAACAGGCTGGGAAAGCCGGGATCGAAACAGCGAATGTTAAACTGAACTCCTGCTAAGAGGCCCCGGATGTATTGGGGTTTGAGGTGGCGATCAGTGGCGCAGTAGCACATGAAGGCGCACACGGTGGAGATGAGAACAGGTTTAAGTGTAATGCCTACGGAAAAGCAAAATAAAGCCAACGTTCTCCAAGCAAAATCATATGTTTTAAGGGTGGAAGCGGCTAAGCCCTTCCTCATGAAAAACCTGGCGGATTCGAGGTGCCTTGCTAGGGGGCTTCTATTTAGAAGAGAGAGAGAAGATGCAGGGGAGGAATCCTGACGGGTTGAGTGCTGGCTTCTGGGCAGAGGTTCCGGAATTTCTGGAAGTGGAAACGAGAGAGGGAATCAGCCACTGAGTTGAGGTGGCCGGGAACGTGACGAGCGGAGATGAGAAAGTTGTGGGTGATGGAAGACCACGTGATGCTTCTCATGAACGGCATGATGTCACGACACGGGGAGCGCGCTTTATTAATAATTCCGACCACTGATTGGTTGTCACAAAGTACTGAGATCCGCTGCCGGGGCCAGAGGTGACCCCACACGTGGCAGGCAACAGCGATCGGAAAGATCTCATGCAGAGCGGAGGAAGAGGCATGGCTGGGGAATGCCGGAAGCCATGAGCCTGCGAACCACTCTCCCTGAAAGAAACCCCCAAAACCCACGGATGGGGCAGCGTCCGTGAAGAATCTCATGGAGTTGGAGGAGTACACGAGGTCGTCGTAGAAGAAGGTGACGCCATTCCAGTGTGCGAGCAGGAGGGACCAGAACCACAGGTCAGAGCGGCAGCCTTCATCTAAGAAGACGTGGTCATGGAGGTTTTCTACAGCCGACGCTGTATCCAGGAGCCGGGAAATAAAAGAGCGCCCCTGAGGGATAATACTCATGGCGAAGTTGAGGTGCCCGAGCAGGGAGAGCAGCTGCTGCTTGGTGATAACTTGTTGCTCACAGAAGGACTTTGTAATGTTGCGAATGCGCTGCAGTTTGTCCGTGGGGAGAGACGCTTCCATGTCTACGGAGTCGAGTGTAATGCCCAAAAACTCCAGGCGTGTGGTGGGACCTAGCGTTTTCTCTCCTGAGAGGGGAACACCTAACTCCTGAAAGCATAGTTTGAGTTTTGCTAGAGAGGCGCCTGAGTTGTCCCGAGGGGGATCTATGAGGAGGAAATCATCCAATAGATGCAGGACGGAGGGGATTCTGACGATGTTCAGGAGGATCCAGCAGAGGGCTTCGGAAAAAGAATTAAAGATGCAAGGGCTACTTCTGCACCCGAAGGTTAAACGGACAGCGAAGTAGAATTTGGACTCCCATCTTGATACCGAACATATGCCACTGAGATGGGTGAATGGGAATTATTTTGAACGCGTCAGTAATGTCTGCTTTGGAGAGCCACGCTCCTTGCCCTGCGAATTTCATGAGCTTGATGGCATTATCAACTGAAGCGTAATGAAGAGAAAAATACTCTGGGGGAATAAGGCTATTGATGCTGCAAAACGCGCCAGCGCGAGGAGCGGACAGATCGAAGATGAGCCTTTTCTTCTCAGAGTATTTGCGTGTAGCGACCCCTATTGGGCTTGTCCGGAACACTGGGAACGGAGAGGAATGGAAAGGACCGATTAAATATCCTTTGTTGAGCTCTTTTTGAATGAGCTGAGAGACTATGGTGGGTTCTTTGGTGGCTGACTGCAGGTTTTTTTGCCACTAAAGTCACTGAGGGGGGGGGAAAGGACCCCTACCCTGAACCCTTGAGAGAGCCCTGACAAAAGATAATCAACGAACACGGGATTTGGGTGAGTCGAAAGCGCAGCTGCTAAATGTGTGGTGTTAATGGAAGTTGAGGGGTGATGTTTTAAGAGGTTTTTCTACCACGTTGATTCTGGCGCGGGAAGGGGGGCCGGCGCCTTGGGCAAACTGACCTCGGGTGAGCATCCCTGCAGGTACTGCAAATAGGAAGAAAAGTACAATGAGGGTAGGAACACACGTTCTCATTAAAAGAAACGCAAATCTTATTATCTCTTTGTTTGATCACCTGACGGTTTGGTTTATTGTTCCCAGAATACTGCCTGGGGAAAACGCTAGACCCGGAGAGAGGCACTGAAGGGCAGAGCAGAGAGGTGTGGCCCTGCGCTCCGCAACTGATGCACGAGACGACTTGTTGCCCGCCGGTAGCCATAACGAACAGCTCGGTATCCAGCACGGACCAGTCCAGGCGGATGTTACAATGAGCTAAGTGCAGCGCTGCTTTGCTAGAGAAGCTTTTATGGTATTGGTAAAACACGGATTTCCCGTATTTGATGTGAAGATCGCCGATCATGGCCAGATAAGCATCTAACTCCACTCTCCTTTCAGGGTAAACTGCGCAGAGGGCATCGTGGAAGATGCTAAAAGCTACCAGAAATTGCCCTATAGAAAGGTCTTTGAGGAGCCGGGGGTCTGCAGATTTAAATACCGCAGTAATGCTTCCTCCCGAGGTGATGGCTTTTTCGCACTCCGGGGACGGCAGAATAAGGCTGACTAAATGAATGTCAATTTCCCGTCGAGGATCTTAGCTCTGAGCCATGAGGAGATGTTAGCGGCTTGGGGAATGTAGGGCCTACCTGAGGGAGGAGCCGGGAGGGCGGAAGCCAGAGAGTGAGAAGGAACTACCGTGCCTAATGCAAAATCATGACCCGGCGGGGTTGAAGCTCCGGCCTGGCCTCTCTCCATGGACTGGAGGCGAGCGTCGATTAGGAGCGTAGAACTTGCCAGAGATTGCAGTGTGTTGACTAGGCTGCCATCGAAGAGGGGCTGAGTGCCGGAGCTCCCGGGCTGAGCGGCGCTGGAGCGAGCCTGAGGAGTGGAGGATTTCTTGGCCGAGCTAGCTCCTGGAGGACTCGCTTTTTTAGACCTTTTGCCCCCGCGGCCGCGAGAGCGCCCTCGCCCTCTTCCGGGGGGGCTGGCTGGAGCTGCTGGCCTGGGCTGGGAGACCACGCCGGAGGCTTGGTCCGACAGCTCACGGAGCTGGGAAAGCAGGAGATCTGGGGCTGGGGTGATGCCCTGCTTGCGGAGATGGGCGACGAGGAATTCTGCCTCTGCTGTGCGAGAGCCGCTGCGGGCGCTCAGACGAGAACTGAGGCGACGGTGACTTGAGGAGTTTGACGCTTCCTCTGGAAGTGCATCGGAATCGGGATCAAGATCCTTCGAAAAAGGTAAGATCTCTGAAGAGTCTGAATAAGACATGTTTGGTTTTTTTTCGTATCCAGTGTTTTTTAGGCGTAAGAGGAGTGTAAGCTACCAATTTAGCTCGTTGACACCTGGAAGACAGCTGATGGAAAAGGGGAGAGCATATAGAGGGATTAACAGGTGCGATAATTAGGCTTGTGGATGGAGGGAAGTGATAGGTTAGCTTGAGGAGTGGCGCTCCCTATCAATTAGTGAAGGGAGCGAGTATTGCCATGATGTGCAATACGAAGTGATAGGTCTTCCTTCCTGAACTTGCGCTGAGCTTCATTAAGTTGATGTAATTACCAACATTATTACGTCAACTCAACTTATAAATGAATGTTTGCAACTTAAAATGTTTATCTGAATCAATTAACTCACATTTTTATCTTGCAACCATGCATTTAATTAAGTGGAGGTGAAAGGTCGACTGAATTTGTTTTTAGTGTAGTTTCCCATTGACTTAACTCATACTTGTACATTGCCCCCCCAACACCTCACAATAAAACGGTCATGGGGTTAATAGCAGGGGCCTTTCTTTGTTGAGTCCCATGTTCTCCCATGTTCTCTTCTTGGTATCCTGGTGTTCCCCAATAGTCCTAAGAAATACGGATAAACTAAATTACTGCACTTCATAACGCGGCACTGTTGTAATGCTATTATATTAAGACCTTCTGGAAGATTAAAACTAAATCCAGTTCACATCAGTTACGCTTACAGTACACTGCATTAATGTGTGGCTGTAAATACCCTACAGTTCAGCCAAGGGTTGTGAAGGGAAACTGTGTCTGGACATATTGTGCGGGGTTACACTCGGAGTGGAAAAAAGGACGAAATGTGGTGGGAGCGCCAGAGGTGTGTGGGGATAGGGGTGGTTCTCTGCACTCACATGAACCCTGTAGTTCCAGTGGAGCTCAATAGGACATTGGGCTTCTTGACAAAGAAGCCTTGTATCATTTTGGAAGACTGCATGAGGCCACAACCTTTTGTTTCCCTTGCCTCAGCTTCACACTCTCACAAAAATGAAAGTCTGGACCAAATTAATTATAGAATATATCAGATATTCTTCAAATACTTCCATATCCTGGTTGACGCTCAATTATACATTGAAGGCACTGGCAGCACAACTTCTTGTGAGGCTTTCCTGAATTAAAACCTTTATTTTTAAACAAATGGTTTCCTTTTATTTAAAAACAATTAAATACAAATGTACCCATTAAGTATTAATTGCTTTAGATCATTTAGGAGAACATCTATGTATTTTCAGAAAAATTCACAATCTACTGTTTTTGCAAACTTGAGAGGATTTATACTATTATTTCTTATCAAAGGACAGGCAGTAATAAGTTAACAATAGAGGTACAACAAGTTCATTCTTTAAAATTCCCAACTAATTTATCAAAAGGCCTTTTATAATTGATGAAATGAAGCCAATTGTTTATTTACCATACAAACCCAGTGTTCTCAAGTTCTCATGGCTCATTAAGAACTGTATTGGACATATGGAAGACGTATGTTGGCACGGTTAAAGTGGGACATTCCTTTGGCTTTATCATCAGATTGCACTGATTATAAATCCGACCTTTGCTCTCTTTTTGTGTCTTGTGGTCCAGTTGACCTACTCAGCGGAGGGAAGCTGAACTGAACTCAGTGATGATTTATAGAGTGTATTTATTCTACGTATTTCATTAAGACAATATTGTCGGATAATGGTCACCAGCAGGTATTTTTTATTACATTTATTTAATAATGGTGGACATATCAGATGTTGTAATTGCCCAAGATTGTGGTATGATGTACTTTGTTAGGACCCAGGGTTGCTGTAACTGCTCTGGGATTCACTCTGTTGTGTGACACACAGGTGGGTGTGTGAAAGGGGTGAAGGCTGATGTCTATCTGTTAAACTCACACACACACAGCTTGCTAGTTTCAAACTGTGTACCATACATCATTCTGTTCAGTAAAGCTCAAACATTCAAGTAAATTAACACCAAGTCAAACACATTTTTCAGAGAAATATCTCTTGAACAAACCTGTGTTATAGTATTTCACGCAATCTTAGTTTTGTTCAAGCTGCTTTTAGAGTTCGTTCAAAAGAGAACACCAATGTATGAAGAATCGTTTTTTTCAGAATCAAAGTCTAAAAAAAAAGCATTTATTTTGAAACAAAAAAAAGATGGTTGCATTCCTAAATAATGGAGCATGCTATTAACTTATTTTGTTACAAATCAGAAATATTCATATAATTTAACATGTGACACAAATATTTGAACAGTCTTCAATTCATTGAATCTTTCGTCAGTACGCTAAACAACTAAGAAAGTATTCCACTCCGGGGGAACAGCTGTGGAAGAAAGAATCCAGATTTAACTGATGTCTCATACATTTGAGACATCCCGGAAAAGGTAAAGGAAACTTACATTGTTGACAGTACTGCACTGTGGTGGTGACTGGAAAATACGTTAAAGTTTCATTTTATGATAAGAATGAGTCAGTCATGCATCATAACGATGTAACTGTAGGACTTAATGTGAGCAATACGAGATGTGAGATACTGCAGTGCCTCATTGTCTGAACCAACAACTTATTTTTCTCTCATCTCTGTCATTGAAATGGAATCTCCCAGAACAGGGGTTTTCAAAGTGTGGGTAGGTGAGCCTCCCCTCAGAGAACATAAGAACAGCCGCGCCCCCCCTCCCAATTATTATTGCTATTATTATTATTATTATTATTATTATTATTATTGTTGTTGTTGCTATAATGCAGGGGAATTTAATTGCATTTCAAAGAGGTCCAGCAAGAGAACCTGTCATTAAATGCTCTGTTTTCGCTGCCTACCTTTCTCTTTTTTGAAATGACTCCGACTGTTTCTCTCTTCTTCTCAAGTCTCTGTATGTGAGTTTGAATCTATCGTGCTGACTCACTGACTGCACCGATTTGATTGGCTGAGTAGCGTCACCTCCTTAAAACATTAAACAACAACTTTTTCAAACCATTTTATCTTTATGTTTTAAACATTATTTAAAAAATAATTTACATTTTCAACATCGTGGATAAATCCTTATACGTTCCCGGCAACACACTGAACATCAACTTTGCCTCCTTATTGCATTCA
This sequence comes from Notothenia rossii, assembly GCF_949606895.1. Lineage (NCBI taxonomy): Eukaryota > Metazoa > Chordata > Actinopteri > Perciformes > Nototheniidae > Notothenia > Notothenia rossii. The sequence goes on along the minus strand of NC_136906.1, from coordinate 62,535,291 downwards.
CCCCTACTTTAGTGGGGACAAATGAGTCTGCGTCTTTGATGCGCACAGGCGGATGATGCGGGATGCAATGTAGACAGGAATAAAAGCAGATCATCCTCTGGCTGCAGCCTTGACCGGTACTTGCTTTTGATCAAAGTAAGTATTATTACAATTAAAATAAAGGGTGTTGCCGTCAACGGCCCGCTGACGACCGGCCATTCTGTGATTCTCCAGAACACACAGATGGCCAGTCCGCCATGTCCATGAAAATCCTAGCTTCAAATAATCGTGGTCATACTTACTCCGTTTTCTGCCAGACGCTGTCTCCTCTCTCACTTTAGGTAACTAACTAAAAATCGATCCATCTTGCCGCTCGCATAAAGTTAGCTGAAGTTAACTAGCTAGATTTCACTGTTTCTCGTTATTTTTTTCTCACGCTGTGCCTCCCCTGAAGCTCTCTGACGCCCCCCCGGGGCGGCGCGCCTCACACTTTGAAAACCGCTGTCCCAGAACATAAAATCATAATTTTCACATTAACAATCAGCCTGTCAGAAAGCAGACAATGAGGAATCAAAGACGCTGGACACATAATTCTGTTGAGTTAATATATGCCTGTGTAACTGTATTTTATCCCGACATTGTAACACAGTCCTGTTACAGCAACAGATAGAAAGACTATTTTCTTCTGTCAGATAAAAACTGGCATCAGAACATTAGCAGTGACACACAGACTGAACTCTTTGTCCCTTTGTCCCAGTTACCCTTTAAAAGAGAACCGACCAACAATAATTAAGTCATTTGACATATAATTAAATTATTTCAACACCAAACTCAGGTCAGCTCTTTCAGTGATTGCTGGGTTAGAGCTCTTTACATTTATACACTCACTCTTCCAGGTTCGTATGTTCGTAGTTGTACGTTTCCATCCAAACGTAACTGACAATGCATTAAGACCTAAAATACTGAGGAGAATGAAGAAGGTGTTTGTCACCAAGCAGAAGAAAGACAGCAACGTTGTGAGATAGCACATTGACTGGAAGCAGCAGAGAAAACGGGATCTCTGGTCCCATGAGATCGGTGGCACGGTCCTAACTTCCTGATCCCTAGCTGTGCACAGAGGTGCGGCCCTCAGAGGGAAGTTCCATTAGGGCATTCAAGCTAAAGAAATGCTACAGAAAAGTGTAGAAGGACTGGGTTGGATGCTACTTTTTTAAATAAATCTACAGAATGGAGTACCAATGACAGACCAACCAGCTCACATTACACCCAACCCTAATGATACAAGTAGGGGGGCAACAGTGCAGCAGCTCCATGTTAAGCCCCAGGCCCCATACAGTAGGTCGATGTCCAACCACCATGGCACATTTCCCTCCCAGCTCTGCATCCCGAAAGGGGCCCTGTTTAGTTTTTTCCAGACAAGGTGTTACAACCTAGTTTTTGTCAAGTGGAGTGTCCTTCCCTGGGACTACCTTACCTTGGGAGACCGTAACAGGAGTATTTGCCACCAACAACATAACTCTTAAAGTGTCACACAAAAACCTCAACAACGTTAAGGTGGAGGCCTTCTGGGCACCTGCCAGGAGTTGTTCAGTCCCATGCAACTAGTAAGAGGCCCAAGGTGAACCACAGAACAAGCTGGAAGGATTATACATAACATCTGGCCTGGGAATGCGTTATGGTAGCCAAGGAAGAGCTGGAAAACATTGATATGGAGAGGGCCGTATGGAATGCCCTAGTAAGCTTGCTGCCCCATGCAAAGGCCCCGGATAGTGGAAAGATAGTAGATGGATGGAAGAGGCTATACTTAAGTATGGAAGTTAGATAACCATTGAGTTGACTTAGGGTTCAAATAACTACCAATTGACGTTACTTTAATGGAAGTTATGTATCTGAAAACTCAAAGTTGAGTTTTTGTAGGCTATGGAGAAATTGGTTTTGAGGGTTTATACAAATTACTTGTTGTAGGTATGTACGAACAGTGTATTAGAACATCCTGTACTATGACAACTTCCAAATTGAATTACAATGGCAAGTTTATATTTGAATCAATAATGACCCGCACTTATTATGTACATCACGTTCTCTCGGTTGTTTGCAAGACTAATTGAAGTAATGTCACAGGACATTGGTGCAAGTCAGCAAAGAGACAGTAAATGCTCCAAAACGTTCTCTGCTCCACTTATCACTTCAAACTCTGTGAAACGCAACTGTCATTTAGTGTGAGACATTCAGCCATCAGTATCTTTCAGTTTTGCCCGTGTAGGGATGTGAGAAGAAACGAAGGGGCCTTATTATTCCTAATTGTCACCGTCATTCTGTTTGGGCCAAGCCACACACAAATAGCAACATTGATTGACTTTGATTAAATAAGTTTGTTTGTGGGGGTTAGTCCCGTTTGCATTAGTTTCGCTCAATGAGCCTTCGCCTCGCTGACCTGATTCAACCTCTCATGCGTTGCTCAATATGCCTGTTTGTCTAACTGCCGGACTTGAACATACTAGCCCTCATTTTGCACTTAGCCCTCTGCCTGCAACAGGCCTACAGTTGTCCGTTAGGAATGCAACAACCCAAGGCTGATTAGAGAAGAATGACACAAAAACCATACATTGCAGAGAATTGAAGCTCCAGTTAATAACCATGCACCCTTGTAGAGAAAATTCATGGCAGGATACACAGATATAAGATTCAAAGGCTTTATTGTCATGCATGCACAGTGGCTGTATAAATGGCAATAGAATATCTAAGTCCTAAGCTTCTCCAAAAACTCACAATATATATATGGGACATACAACAATAAAAATAAAACAAAAAACAGTGCAGTAAGAAGAGTAGAATAAAATAGTGCAGATTATGTTGCAAGAACAATGTGCAAGTAATGCAGATGAAGCGAAATTATATATACATGTCTAATAATAATAAATCAATACAAAAAGCTAAATAAGTGACCAAGCAATGCAATAGAAGAACATCATGTAGAATTGAATATTGTATGTTTATTGTATTGTAGTAATAAATATCAAGATCAATCAAAAGATGAATGCTTTAGGTTCAGGAGGCACTAAACAGAGATCAGGTAATAAGTAGTCTTATGGCCAGGAGGAGCATCATTTTTTCAATTAGTTTCAAGTTGTATCTTATGATCGTTCTTAATTTACAGCTAAACAATACACTATGATGTGTTTTTGAGCCAACATATTTGATCAGCGGTGCTAGTTTAAGGTAGACAGTTTAATCTGCAGCAGTGATTGAAACTTTGCTCATTGTTGAGCCAGAGAGCATCATGGTGGGCAACTATGTTAAACAAAAGACTAATAATGTGTCGGCTAGAGTAATTGCGAGTAAAAAAGGAAGAATAATTATATTGATTTAAATTGAATACAGTTAAACTCAGAATAGTCTCTCAAGCCAGGGCATGACAGGATATTATTAACCCTCCAGTTTGTAAAATGAAACCTCCCAAAATTCCGATTTTTTGGTTTGAACTTAATATTTGACATCAAAGACAGACAGAAAAATCATAAAAGAAAAGGGCAAACACTCATACAAAGATCAGAGGGAGGAAGCAGACTGAAAGGCTTTTGAAGTGACAAAAGCAGGACACGCTGCAATATCTGGGGAGCGCCCTGAAATGTTTGTAGACAACTTTAGGGGAAGAAGCCATTTTACCAGAACTAAACTGAAAGATTCTCACCTGAACTCTACCTTCAGATCCTGATTTTGATGTTAAAGCTGAATACAAATCGGACATTATGTTAATCCTTTTCAAGTTGCTTTTAGGATTACATAACACGAGGTGCTTTAAGCAAATTGAATAATTATAACAACAAAGCCCCTGCTAATATTAAATGCTAATCCGTAACTGCAACGTTGCGTTTTTGCCAACCACGCATGAACAATTATTTCACAATTGAAAACTTTGACAGTTGCTGAGTAGGTTATTTTCACAAATAGTCAAAATCTTATTTTTTTAATTCAGCACAGATATTTTGCACCCAGAAAAGACAGGCCTTGTTTGCCAGCTGAATATATTGCCATGATATATTTGTGTGTTTTTCCACATATAATCTTTATGGCACTGAGTAACACATGGTGGATTCCCATAAAGGTTTACGGGAAGACTTTGTTTTTTAATATTGAAGTTAAAAGCATCAATCTGGTGCACTTTGAGATCAACATTAAGCGATCTATGGATACATCTCAACACCCATATGAAACAGAACTGTAAGCAGATTTTGTTTTTATTTATGGATATTTTACAAATCACTCCCCTTTTAAACTGTATTCTTGTTTATTAATAAGAACAGTTTTTTTACTGTCATATAGTATTTTATACTATAAGAGAATAGATGGAAATCTATTCTCTTATTTGTTTATAACTATAAGGATCATATAAAGGTGTGCCTTTACCTCACTGAGCTGAGGTTATCAGATCCTCTCTTTCAGGAGAGAGCTCTCTAAAGCTCTCCCCCCGCGGCCGTTTACACAGTAAATTCCGATGTTAATAAAAGCTGTATACGTTTTTTGGGAGTTTGATTTATTTTAAATGAACACAAATACAAAATTAAAACCTATAATTGCACACTAAAACCATTATTTCAACTATTTCACATAAACCTCTGGTTTTTACTGGGGCTGGGGCAGTTCAACTTGATTTGGGGGTGGGGGGGTGTGCCATTTATGGACGCTGTACGCAATATAGGCGTAGTTCTGTTAGTATAAGATAATAAGATGTACTTTGTTGATCCAAAATCGGGAAATTGTGTTGTTATGTACGGAGTCCTGGAGGGTTCATTGAGAGAAAAATAAATAAAACGTGGCCACGTTTTACTTTCTCGTTCGAACGAGTTAATAAAGCGTGCGCACGAGTTAATAAAGCGTGGTCTCGTTTTATTTAAATTGAGGGATTCCTGTCCGTGACTCACAGTATCTGCTGCCCACAGCTGTTTTATAGAAGGAAAACCTCCTTCACTTTATGAAATCTCTGCGGCACCAGTGGCCTGTACTACGAAGCAAGATTTGCTATTTACACTTTTCATTCATGAAGTATGACGCTGCGCTGTCAGCACGCGTCTCCATGTTTGTGATTGGTCAAATGCTGCTAACCCCGTCCCTTTCACGTGAACGCGCTCTCAGCCGGTCAGAGAAACCCTGGTTGATTTACTGAGTTGATAACCAGCTTCGTAGGACCGCTTAGCGACATCGCGTTTGTTAGGGTTAGTTAAGCCGGGTAAATTGAACATATCCAGGGTCTGTTGAACTGGCGTCGTCGTACAGGGCACTGGAGGCAGTAACGTGTAATCTTAATCTCGATGTGCTATAGTCCTGCCGGAGTGCACCGGAACGAACGATACTATCACACATACACACACACAAACAAAGCGTGCGCACGAGAAAGTAAAATGTGGCCACGTTTTATTTATTTTTCTCTCTATGAACCCTCCAGGTCTCCGTAGTTATGAAATAAAAAAATAATTATTTTTTTTGTATTTCTAATTATTTTTTAAATGTATTTTTATTTTCGGCGCCCCCCATTGATTGATGCACCCTTAGCATTCGCCTATACTGCCTATGCCAAGGGCCGGCCCTGGGTTTACAACCTGTTGTGAGAGGTATTCCTGCTTTGTAGGTTCCCTTGGGTCAAATGGATGTGGCATGTTAAAAACATGTGTATCATCTGGGTCCAGTATGAGTCATAGTGGATACAGTTTTGTCAATATTATTGAATAAATGATGGCAATGGGATCTTCAAATTGAAACAGAAAATAGTTTAACTTTGGTTTCCATTTTACGGAGCCCCTAAAGGGACATGAAAAAAAAAAAAAAAAAACAGAGAGAGAAAAAAAAAAGTCAGGATAACGGGTTAGTATCTCGTGCGCACGAGATACTAACCCGTTATCCTGATCCTGGAAGCAGGTACTCTGCGAGTCACGGACATTAATTCATAGATCAAAGCAGACTGGTTTACAAACTCTCCTGTTTTGCCAATCCGGTGCTTAAACCAATAGCTCTACACCCCTGGCCGACATTTCCATAAAATTAAGTCTGACTTCAAAATATAGTCTATCTCAAATAATGTATGCTCTGTCATTTCCCCACGTAAAGATAACAGTCTGCAATGAAATGGTTGTCTAATGTGTGTTCCACTTCCTCCTTGGTGCATCGGTAACTTTCAAAAAAAAAATAAAGTCAGGAAAACGGATTTGTTTCTCGTGCGCACGAGAAACAAATCCGTTTTCCTGACTTTATTTTTTTTCTCTCTCCATTTTTTTTTTTTTTCCATGTCCCTTTAGGGGCTCCGTTCCATTTCTCTTGAGCAATGAGGCATTTAAAAAAAACCTCTCTGGGGGCAAAGGTCAAATAGGCAGATAGGCAAGAGTCAAAGTCAGCCATTTCAAAAAAGGGAACTCACTGACTCTGGAGTCACAAACTCTACTGATTTGTTTATGTAACCCACATTAAAACATAGTAAGCATAAAGTCATTCAAAAGTGATTTCATTAAAGGATACACGTTTAAAATTGGTCAATGATAACATTGACCAATCCCTTTAAAAATATAATAAATAAAAGTAGTATGACAAATTACAAGGTACTGTTCCTTTAAGGCAATGGTCGCCAACCAGTCGATCGCGAGTGTGGTGCGGGTAGATCGCGGGCCGTTAAAAAAAAAGTAACAAAAGAAAGAAAAATAAAATTAAAATAATAATGTTTGAAAAATACGTTTTTAGATGTAAACCTATCATCCACCACCCCGTTAGCAGGTGCCACTTGATTGACGTATATTTGAGACACCTCATAATATAATACATTAACCGTGCTTTACGTGAACCTCATCATGACACAAGAGACGACGGCAGGACTGTAATTTCCCGTGTTCAGTGAACGCAACAGAGGCAACACACCAGACCAATCAGAGAGTTGCATGGAAATACACGTGTGCTTGTATCATTCAAGCTCGGCTCTGTGTGTGTGTGGCGATAGCGCATTTAGTGTGATAGAGAGGGAGTGAGGGAGAGAGGGAGTGAGGGAGAGAGAGGGACCGGTGCTAGCGGGGACCGTGATGTTAGCATCTGGTTAGCTAGCTGCACTAACGGACATAAGGAGCTGTTTCCACAACAAGCTGGAGGAGAGTCCTCTCCTGTCAGACTGAGGGGCTCAGGTGAGCTAAAGGACTCTTGAGTGTTTAGAACAGTTTTGTCACAAATTATTCAAAAGATTATTTCCGCGGCACACCTTCATATGATCATTATAGTTATACAAACAATAAGAGAATAAATGAAAAACAGGTATGAAATAGCCTACTATATGGCAGTAAAACAAGAATACAGTTTAATGTGATTTGTAAAATATCCATAAAGAAAAACAAAATCTGTTTACAGTTCTGTTTCATATGGGTGCTGAGAGAGGTATCCATAGATCTCTTCATGTTGCTCTCAAAGTGCACCAGATTGATGCTTTCAACTTCAATATTTAAAAGAAAATCTATATGGAGCCTTCATTGTAACAGTAATTCAGATGCAATTAGCCTATATAAAAGGCCTCAAATTGGAAGCATTGTATGGGCCGTCTTTTTCACTCAATTCTGCAATAGGTATATCTCGCCTTTCACCTAGGCCGAGGTCGGTGATCTTGGGCTTAAAAAGATTGGTGACCACTGCTTTAAGGGATCTCTGGTCACTACCAGGCACGCGCAGCGTAGCAGGAGAAAACAGAAAACGGAGCAAGACGCAGATGAGAGCGGAGTAAATTATATTAAAAGTGATTCAAAGTTGATTTAAAAAAGATAAAAATACCATCCACACGGTCGGGAAACCCAGTAGACGGTATAGAACATTAACCAACGCTGTTTTGGTGAGTCAAACCTTTTCATAGAAAAGTTTTGTATGAGTGATTTAATGTTAGCTTCATTGTTAGCATTTCATGTTGTTGAACTGTAAGGGAAGCTATGAACATGGCTTGCAATGTCATGTATTTGTTATTTTGTTTGGCTGAAACTACGTGGCTTTAATGTGTATTTTACAAGGGGAAATATGTGTTATTTTGTGTGAACAGGATAAATGACACATGTAGAGGAGAGTAAAGCTGCCATTTTGAGCCCCATTATAAGCTGTATTGACAAAAGAGCTAAGTTTGCAGTAGTTTTGAAAATGTAATCATATCATTTATATTTTTAGTTTATATTATATTCATATTCTTTCATGACCTGTCGTACAGGTCAGGTTTTTTGGACTGGATAAGAAAGTTGATCGCGAGTGAGAGGACAACACACACACGCGCTCTGATACAAGATGGCGAGCGAGACCCACGGACTGCTTTGATCTTCGCGCCAGTGAGAGGACTTGCTGGTTTATCAAGAGACAATAGCTGAACTCACTGCCAGAGTGGAAGGAGTATTGAAGAAATTATAAAGTTGGAACTGGATTTAAGTTGTACCTGGATTTAAAGAGACACTATATATTGTACTCTAGGTTTTCATTTGTCATTTGATTTCATTGATGGTACAATTGTGTTTTTTTCATTGAATTAGATATATTTTACCTGTAAAAAGGGAAAAGAGAAAGAGTTAACTCAGTATATTGAAGAGATTAAAATAGGAAAAATCTATAAATAATACTTAGTAGACCGGTCTAAATTCATCCTATATGGATACCATTTGCTAAGTTACAGAAATCAGTAAACAAGGGAAAGGTGAAATACTTACCTCTGATTATATTGCAGAAAATATTCATTGTCTATGTTTAATGTTTTATCTATTTGTCTATTTCGTCAGTAAATTGCCGGCTGTTCTATTCAAACCACCTGGTCTCTGGTCTAATTACTTACCTGTCTATCCACTCTAGTAGAACCCAGACACCTTCTAGTCAGATAGCATAGCCCAAGATAAGAAGTGTTACAAATTGGCGAGCTAGCCAGGATTGGATACAAATAAAACAGATTTAAGATTTGCGATCAGAGACCAGATAGAAGCCTTTTCATCAATATGGAGGAAATTCAGTCATTAGGCGTCAAAATACCTAACTCGCTCTTAGTTAGTGGCTTAACAGACACAAAGGCAGACGAAGAGCTTTATGACTTCTTAAACCAATATGGCTCGATTGAGAGAAGAATCCCAGTAGACCTGCCCCAGGCTGGATCCAGCCTGCAAATGATTGTAGAGTTTACATATGGCACAGCTGTACAGTCACTGTTGGACATTTTGCCATACAAACTTGCAAGCAAGACTCAGACAGATGTTGCTTTTGATATCAAAGCCTTAGCAGGTGTGTACATTTCTACAGTTGGCCAATCCACTACACAAACGTACCTTGACGAATTGAAGAAAATTGCAAAGCACAGTGGCAAAGATCTTGCAGAGGTGCTGAGAAAGGAGCTCCATCACATCAGTCAAACTGTTGAACAAGAGGATCGTGAGGGTCAACATGATGATGCTGAAACAAACCGTGAGGAAAGTCTCAACATTGTGACACAGGTGAGTCCACAGCCTAGTGTTCTTCCTCCACAAAGTGTTCATATCCCTGAGCCCAGGTTAACATCATCTCAACAACACACCAAAGAAAAGACTCAGCCTACTCTGAGCTTCACTGATCTCTATCCATCTGATCTGCAGAAGGTTGTTATTGAACCAGTGACGGTTCTACGGGGTGGCACGGGGTGGCAGCTGCCACCTCAGAAAAATGCCTTGCCACCCCAGCTGCCACCCCATTTGGCAGCTTTGTTTTGAAAGACAAGTTGTGGCTCATCGGACATTTATGAGAGAAAATCTCTAATGTCCGAGTACAAGTGAATGCAGCACAAGACGCGAGCCTTGTAACCCCCCCCCCCCCCCCTGGCGCGAGCTTGGAAATATGATTGGCGGCGATTTCATTTGAACGGGAGGACAGCGCAAAACGAGAAGCATTTCGGATACAAGTAGACAGAAGGAATGAGGTATTTGTGGTCAGGGTATGGCTGGGGTAGACCCCAGCCATACCAATAAATGGCTTAGCCCCACCATGAAAAATGATGTTAAAGTAAGCAAAATAAAGTCTGCCAACTCGCGCGGAGTAAATTGCACAGACAGCAGTTAGTAAGATTGATTTCAGTAGCCACTTGTCTGGAAATACCGAAGACTAGAAACGGTTTTGAAAACTTTTGTCACGTAGTGATCGTCTTCTCAATAGAACATCTTTGATAATGTCTTCTGGCCAATCAGAATCAAGATAACAGCGTGGTGTTGTTGCAGGAAGTCCCGACGGAGAATACTTTTGCTGTAGTACATCTCGATATACATCGGTATAACTATAAGACCCCACGGTTTGATGATTGATAGGTGTGTGGGCTGTCTTTCATTTTGACACACAGAACAATTGGGGCTATCCACCCTTATCCACAAGGTAAAGTAATTCACACAGCCTCTTCCCTCTCCTCTTTGTGAGGAGCAGCAGGTTCAGCTTTCAGAACAAAGTAACAAAAAACTAAAATGACATTCATTTTTTAAAATACGTTGTGTAGTAATATATATTTATTTATTTTTCTTCTTAAGAGAGCACCAGAATGTGTATTTGATGTTAGTATTTCAAAAAATCTCCTGGGGGACAATCCCCCCGGACCCCCCTGCAGGGGTTGGGTTTTCAACTCTTTCACGTGTCGGGAAATTGCAGGATTGGCTCCAGGTCAGCCTTTTTATTTACTACAAGACAAATGTGCCTTTTTATTTCATACAGTTCAATTTGGATTGAGACAGGGAAATAATATAAACCTCACGCGTGGCGTTTCACTGTCAAGGGAAGCGTGTATGTAATTACATTGCAAATACTGACTTGAGCCCCACCACTGTATGGGTTAGCCCTACCATAGATTACCCAACACAAATACTCTGGCGCCGCAACTGTTTGCGGTCTACTATGACAAAGAAGAGCCTATCAAGTTTGGCTGTACTCAGCATTGAATCAAAACGCACCATAGCTTTAAATCTTAATAAGTTTTTGCTGATCAAGATGGTAATCGCCACATTCAGCTGTTATAGGCATGCCAACTTGATGCTCTGCTCACGGATGAGAATAATAAACTATGTAATATGATGACCTTACATGTGTAAATATATGTTTCTTCTTTGTGGGGGTCTGCCCCCAAAAAACAGTTTCAAGTCCTGAGAAAGTCAATTAAGACGGTGTGTAAAACTACACTGCCCAGCCAAAAAAAAGTAACCACTTTGATTTAACTAGGCGAGTAGGTAAGGACTTTCCACTGGATAATAACTGCAGCGATGTAAGTTTTAGCTGAATACAGGTTTTTTTAACCCTAATTGATGCAGTTAGTCATTTCTTTAATGTTTGTTCTTTCTTATGTAAAGTCAAGGTTGTAACTGTTTGCAATGAAGTCGTGGGGCGCTGAACTGTTCCTTTGATTCTTTTGAATTATGATAGTAATTACTGGTCTTTCAAATTTGAAGGAGGGTGAGCAAGCATCTTGAGGAACGTTCATCATTAACTCCTCCAAAAAAATATAGTTTATTTAATAATAACACTGAATATGTGAATCATAACAGTGATTGACAGCTGATAGGAATAATATGATTGTTAATATTATCCTATTCATACAGACACACATCGATGAGACGGTTAATTAATGTACTTATTGCAGCAGTCTGCATATTTGGTACCCCTGCTGGTCTAAGATTTAAACCAACTCATTCAGTTAAAATTCATTAAATTACGTGTGCCACCTTATATATTTATATTTAAGGCTTTACTGATGTGCTACAATAATCTCACCTAATGTTATTTTGTTAAAATATCAATATTGTGGATTTCCAAGTTAACATTGATTGATATGACTGCGATTAAATCAGAATATACTTCTGCCAGGGGATGCCACCCCTCAAATTCTCCTGCCACCCTCTTGCCACCCCATGAATATTTGTCTAGATCCGCCCCTTTATTGAACATATTGTCAAGCGTGAAGACTCTACAGCACAAATGCATGCTTCATTAAGACACCAACCCTTCTCTGGATTAGGCTTGGGCGGTATCATTTTTTTCATACCGTCATACCTTGCCTACATCATACCGTGGTATACGGTATATGACGGTATGACTTGGGTCGACTTGAGCGAGGTGGCGTTCGGCGGCAAATAGATGTTTCGAACGGTATATTATATGTTCGGTGTAAAATGCAGCCCGAGCCGGTAGACGCTCGCAAAGTGCCGCGACGTGCGCGCAAGTGCAAAACAAGGGCTGCATACATGACACATTGTACAAATGGCACATTTTGAGATCGGATACAGGACGCGTTTGTAGATGTCCGACGTTGTTTCCATTCTGAGCTTAGTTAACAATATATCATACATAAACATTTTCCGGGAGTAAATACTTGACTTATTGAATAAAGTTTGCTATATTCACTAACTAGTTTGGCAATATTATTCCGTGCATGTGTTAAAAACCTTATTTCCATTTGATTCATTGGATTACTCGCATGAATGTTTAGCACGTAAATGCTTTTGTTTTTAAAACCGTCCGACCTCGACTACAAAACCATCAACCAGTTGCATAGGATTAAAAAATGTCAACACTCACTCACCCCGTCTTAAACATTACCAAAGAAGTGCCTCTGTCTCTCGTTGTGCTGGATGAAGTCACTGGCGACGAGTAAACCCAAAATAGTCCCAAACAGGCGCAGAGGCCTTTTTTCTTTTTTACTAGTTGTCCGAGTTCGGGGCCGTCAAATGCTGCCGCCATCTTGCTCAGCTCAGCTCTGTGCTGAGCTCTGAGAGCGGGAAAGACGGATGCTCTCTGCTGGCGCGTGCTGTGCATTTCAACCAATGTCGTCCCTGTCAAAATTCCGTGTCAGTGTAATAGAATGAAACGCATCTGTGGCGCACAGTCTATGACGTCACGGTATTGAAAATCAAACCGACGAGATTTCGAAATACCCTGGTATACCGTAATACCTTCATACCGCCCAAGCCTACTCTGGACGCTGCCCCCGTCCAAACAACGAAGTTGACTATGAGACTTGGCGCTCTAACGCAGATTTCTTATTGAGAGATTGTTACGTTCCCTATTGGGCTAGGGGAACCAAAGGGAAATAACACGACCAGAGTGGAATTGGTATTAATTATAAGCGTTTATTTAAAAACAGCTGTAAACAAAATGGCAGGCAAGCAGCCTGAAACAAACAAAAGGGCCAAAAGGGCACCGGTTGACAAATAACCAAACAAAAGGAGGACTCTAAGAAAGGAGTCTAAAGACATACAGGGAAAATAAATACTATACTAAATAAAGACCGAAACAAAATCTCACTTTAAAAGTGGTACAACTAACCGAGGGAGTCTACACAAAACACAGCTAAACTAAAGGCAACAGTCACAAAATCCTAACTACTCTAAACACTAAATAAGCTACTCTACACTCTAACTAATCACACACGTTTAACCCCAGAACACAGAGCAAGTAGCGAGAGGCATCTGTCCACATACAGAGCCTCCAGAATGATGATTGTCCCCAAGCTTTGTAATAATCTCCAGCAGGTGTGCGCCGGCTGTGCGCTGCGATTGGAGTGCATCGGGCCCGGCGTGCTCCAATCGCAATCTTCAAGGGCGGACCAGGAGATGGGAGCCAATGCCGGGAGGGCAACCGCACAGCTCATTTACATAGAACACACACAGCTGAAAACACTCAGACGACCAGGAAGGCAGCAGCCGTAACAGAGATGCTCAACATTCAGATCTTCACAAATCACGAAGAATACTAGAAAGCGTCTTGTCACCTGCAGTTGACATAGTGAAACATCTAACTCCTAATTCATCCCCATCACTCTATTTGAACATTCTAGACTCAGCCTTTGGCACAGTTGGAAGATGGAGACGACCTCTATGCCATGTTTCTAAACACACTACAAAACAACGGCGAGAAATCTTCCGCCTACCTTCAACGACTAAAAGTAATGCTGAACACCACCCTCAGGAGAGGTGGAGTAAAAACAACTGATCTGGACAGCCAGCTCCTGAAACAATTTTGCAGAGGCTGCTGGGATAATGCTCTAATTTCAGAGCTGAAGTTAGAACAAAAGAAGCAAACTCCACCTACCTTTGCAGAGCTCCTCTTGCTGCTTCGCACTGGGGAAGACAAACGCAACTCTAAAGAATTCCGAATGAAACAATACTTCGGTGTATCAAGACAGAAGGTGTCCTCACACTTCCAAGCTGCTTCTTCTGAGTGCACAGGAGAATGCAACTCATCACCACAAAGACACAATGAGTCAAGATCTGAAATGGAAGACCTGAAAAAACCAATAGCTCATTTGCAGTCTCAGCTGACACAGATTATACTCAAAGATGACAAAATCAGCTCAAAGAAAGCAGATGCCACTACCAAATCTTCAACTGACAGGACTAAACAGAAGAAAACACTGTCCAGCATCCATGATAACAATAATAACAGACATAGTAAACAGCCAAAACCCTTGTACTGTTTCAGGTGTGGCGAAGACGGACACATAAAGCTCCAATGTGAGGCTGAAGCAAACCCCTCTCTCGTAGCCTTCAAAAGGAAACAGTTGAAAGAGAAACCGATGGAATGGGAGATGAAAAATGATCATTCACCATCAGATTATTTAAACTAACACCAGCCACTGTTGAGGGACAAATGGAGGTTGAGAAACAGATTAAGAGTCCCAAAGGGAAGCAACGTAAATGGTTAGCATTTTCTAACTCGAAACAGAGAGCAATAACCATACCAAAAGGGCTCATTGGAGCTAAAACTAGTGCACATGTGACAATTGCTGAGAAAGACTGTAACTGTTTGTTAGACACAGGTTCGCAAGTAACCACAATTCCCAAATCATTCTACGAACAGAATCTATCCAACTTACCTATTGAGTCTTTAAACAACCTACTTGAAGTAGAAGCCGCTAATGGCCAAGATGTCACTCAATGCAATGCGCGTGCGCGGAAGTTGTGTGTGAAGTCTGAGAACGTGTAGCTCCCGTAGCAAACTTTATGAGAAATCAGGTTATGATCAGATGAGCAAGTTGATCACTCAAAGTTTATAGCAAAATATGATGTGGGGAATGTAATGCCACCGAAGAAATCAAACAAAAAGGCTAAAGTGCCATTGAATGAGAGCAGCGGTCTTTCGGGAGTGAGTGACATACAAGCAGCAGAGGAGAACACCATGGAGAGCAGGGCCTCACAGGTGAACCACTCGGAGCTGTCGGTGCTAATACGCTCCGTAATAAGAGAGGAGATAGGGACCGCTTTCGAGAAATTCCAGCCGCCGCTTGATACTTTAAAGGGAGGACTTGACTCATGTTGTCAGAAGCTCGGTGATATGGAGGAGGGGATAACCGACATGGATTGTAAGGTTACTATACTAAAAACCGCAAATGGAAATCTAATGAATTGTTGTTTGGAAGTGAGCGCTAATGTGAACCGGCAGTCGAGATTGCATACTGGATTGGGCAGGGGACTGATTTAGGACCCAGACCTATGATTGTCACTATGCAGAGATATCAAGCTAAGGAAGCTATCTTGAAGCTGGCAAGAAGCAAGGGAGAGATTCATTTCCGTAGTGCTGTAGCGATGCGTCGACTGCAAAATATCGTCGACGACATATTTCCTCGTCGACGCATCGCCACACACACGTGGGTCACCCAAAACAACAACAAGCAGCTCGCAATCGCACTTTAAACACTATGGAGACTGAAACAGCTACCATCTCCTCCTCACAGGATTGCGCACGAAGCCCTGCAAAAAGCCCCCCAAAAAAAACATCTCGTCCTAGGTCTTTCAAATTGAATTTATTGAAATCTCCAATATCAACGTATGAGCTTGTTCGGGGGGTGCTAACACTTAACCATTACATTACATTGCATTTAGCTGACGCTTTTATCCAAAGCGACTTACAATAAGTGCATTCGACCAGGAAGATACAACCTTGAAGAAAACAGAATCATATAAGTACATCAGGTTTCATAGAGCCAAACATTTCAACTGGCTTTAGATAAGCCAGCCCTTTATTAGTATATAAGTGCTTTGTTAGTAATTCAATCGCTCGAAGTGGAGTCTAAAGAGATGAGTTTTCAGTCTGCGCCGGAAGATGTGTAAGCTTTCTGCTGTCCTGATTTCAATGGGGAGCTCATTCCACCATTTTGGAGCCAGGATAGCAAACCCACGAGTTTTTGCTGATGGGAACTTGGGTCCCCCTCGCAGTGCAGGTGCAGCGAGCTGTTTGGCTGATGCAGAGCGGAGTGCACGTGCTGGGGTGTACGGTTTAACCATGTCCTGGATGTAGGAAGGGCCAGATCCATTCGCAGCATGGTACGCAAGTACCAGTGTCTTGAAGTGTATTCTAGCAGTTACTGGAAGCCAGTGAAGGGAGCGGAGGAGCGGCGTGGTGTGGGATAATATTGGAAGGTTGAAGACCAGACCGCTGCATTCTGAATGAGCTGCAGAGGTCGGATGGCACATGCAGGTAGACCAGCAAGGAGGGAGTTGCAGTAGTCTAGGCGTGAGATGACGAGAGCCTGAACCAGAACCTGCGCTGATTTCTGGGTCAGCTGGGGACGTATCCTCCTGATGTTGTAAAGCGTGTATCTGCAGCAGCGGGTTGTAGCAGCAATGTTTGCAGTGAAGGACAGTTTGTTATCTAGGATCACACCCAGATTCCTTGCAGTCTGAGTCGGGGAAACAACAGAGGTGCGATGTTGATTGTTAGGTCAAGAGTGGGACAATCTTTTCCCGGAAGGAAAAGCAGTTCAATCTTGTCAAGGTTGAGTTTGAGGTGATGAGCAGACATCCACCGAGAGATGTCTGCTAGGCAAGCAGAGATGCGTGCAACGACCTGGGTCTCTGAGCGGGGAAAGGACAGAATTAGTTGGGTGTCATCAGCGTAGCAGTGGTATGAAAAACCATGCGGGCTAATGACAGATCCGAGCGAGTTTGTGTACAAGGAGCAGAGGAGGGGACCAAGAACAGAGCCCTGAGGGACCCCTGTAGTTAATTGACAAGGGTCGGACTCGGACCCTCTCCAATTAACCCTGTAGGTGCGGTCTTTGAGGTATGAGGTGAGGAGGGAAAGTGCAGTGCCTGAAACTCCAAGTTCTTGGAGAGTGCGAAGGAGGATCTGATGGTTCACCGTGTCAAATGCAGCAGACAGGTCCAGAAGGATGATGACAGAGGAGAGGGAGGCTGCTTTAGCAGTGTGCAGTTCCTCAGAGACAGCAAGGAGAGCCGTTTCTGTTGAGTGACCTGCCTTGAAACCAGACTGGTGCGGATCAAGAAGGTTGTTCTGATGGACATAACAGGAGAGTTGTTTAAAGACAGCACGTTCAAGTGTTTTAGACAGGAACGGGAGGAGAGAGCCAGGCCTGTAGTTTATAAGATCAGACGGGTTGAGAGTGGGTTTCTTTAGGAGAGGGTTTACTCTTGCCTCCTTGAGACTGTTTGGAAAGTGACCAGAAGTTAGAGAAGTGTTGATGAAATGGGTGAGAAACGGTAGAATATCAGGAGCGATAGTCTGAAGGAGGTTTGATGGGATAGGGTCCAGAGGACAGGTGGTAGGACTGGCAGAGGTAATGAGGGTAAGAACCTCACTTGGAGAGAGAGGGGAGAAGGAGGTCAGTGTGTGGGTGAACGGTGGCTCTGGTGACCCAGCGGTGAGTAAAGGTGAGTCAGAAAAAGAAGAGCGAATATCATCAACCTTTTTTTCAAAGTGATTAACAAAGTCGCTTGACAGGAGGGGGGAGGGGCTTTGGGGGGGTCCAAGAGGGTGGAGAAGATAGAAAATATTTTTGGGGGATTGGAATAGGAAGATTGGATCTTATCTTGAAAGAAAGTGCTTTTTGCCTGAGAGATGGAAGCAGAGAAAGAGGAGAGGAGAGCCTGATAGGTTTGGAGGTCGTCATGGTGTTTGGATTTCCACCATTTCCGCTCTGCTGCCCGAAGGATGGTTCTATTAGCACGCAGTGCGTCATTTAGCCAGGGAGCAGGAGGGGACTGACGAGCCGGCCGAGATGTGAGAGGACAGAGAGAGTCCAGAGAGGATGAGAGAGTAGAGAGGAGAGTTTCTGCAGCAGAGTTTTGAGGCAGGAGTTGGAACGAATCAGAGGAAGGGAGGGCTGAGAGCACCGATGAGGCAAAGGTAGAGGGGGAGAGGGAACGAAGGTTGCGGCGGACAGGTGCAGAATTAGAAGAGATTAGGTTGTTATGTTTGGAAAGGGTTAGAGAGAATGAAATGAAGAAGTGATCGGATGTGTGAAGCGGGTTTACAGAGAGGTTAGAAGTAGTGCAGTTCCTTGAGAATATGAGATCAAGGACATTGCCAGCGTTATGAGTTGGTGGGGATGGAGACAGTGAGAAAGCAAAGGTGGTTAACAGAGATGTTAGTTCGTCTATTTTCCCTGTCTGGAGGTTGAAGTCTCAGAGAAGTACAGCGGGAGGGCCAGTTTCAGGGATGTGTGAGAGGAGATTATCTAATTCCTCCAAGAAGTCCCCCAAGGCGCCTGGTGGACGGTAGAGAACAACAATGGTTAATTGTATAGGATGGGTTACTGTGACGGCATGGAATTCAAAGGTGGAAGGAGTGAAGTTAGGTAGCTTAAAGAGGGAAAAGCTCCAGTTGGGAGAGAGCAGGAGACCAGTGCCACCTCCTCTGCCAGAGGGTCTGGGTGTATGGGAGAAGGAATATGCTGTGGAGAGAGCTGTTGGGGTGGATGTGTTGGATGGAGTAATCCAGGTCTCCGTGAGAGCAAGGAAATCCAGAGACTGCAGGGAAGCGTAGCCAGAGATGAAGGCAGCCTTAGGAACAGCTGACTGGCAGTTCCACAGGCCAACTGAAACGAGATGTTGGATCTCAGTGGAGCATGTGGGATAGACAAGAGCAGGCCGGTTAAATCGATTCGGAGATACACGGGGCCAGTGATAATTGCGAGAGGACACATGAACAGGAATGGAGAAAATACACATGATTATAGCATGAGGGACTAGAGAACCAAAGAGAATTGAATAAAACAAAAGAAAACACCAGCGATACTTAGCTCAATCAAAGTAGGATTTGCCTCCTCTTTGCCTCCCTCGTGACTCCCACAGGACTCCAATGTCTTTGTCAGTCTTCGTCAGGCTGAAGCTGACGCTCCAGGAAAGAGCCACAGTGTTTGCTGAGTCAGTATACAGGACTGTCTCAGAAAATTAGAATATTGTGATAAAGTTCTTTATTTTCTGTAATGCAATTAAAAAAACAAAAATGTCATACATTCTGGATTCATTACAAATCAACTGAAATATTGCAAGCCTTTTATTATTTTAATATTGCTGATTATGGCATACAGCTTAAGAAAACTCAAAAATCCTATCTCAAAAAATTAGAATAGTTCCTCAGACCAAGTAAAAAAAAAAGATTTATAACAGCAAAACACAATCAAACATTTGAAAATGTCCATTAATGCACTCAGTACTTGGTTGGGAATCCTTTTGCACGGATTACTGCATCAATGCGGCGTGGCATGGAGGCAATCAGCCTGTGGCATTGCTGAGGTGTTATGGATGCCCAGGATGCTTCAATAGCGGCCTTTAGCTCATTAGCATTGTTGGGTCTGGTGTCTTTCAGCTTCTTCTTCACAATACCCCACATATTCTCTATGGGGTTCAGGTCAGGGGAATTTGCAGGCCAATCGAGGACAGTAATGCCATGGTCAGTACACCAGTTACTGGTGGTTTTGGCACTGTGGGCAGGTGCCAGATCATGCTGGAAAATGAATTCCTCATCTCCATAGAGCTTTTCAGCAGACGGAAGCATGTAGTGCTCTAAAATCTCTTGGTACACAGCTGCATTTACTCTGGGCTTGATGAAACACAGTGGACCAACACCAGCAGCTGACATGGCTCCCCAAACCATCGCTGACTGTGGGAACTTCACACTGGATTTCAAGCAACTTGGATTTTGCTCCTCTCCAGCCTTTCTCCAGACTCTGGCGCCTTGACTTCCAAATGAAATACAAAACTTGCTTTCGTCTGAAAAGAGGACTTTGGACCACTGTGCAACTGTCCAGTGCTTCTTTTCCTTAGCCCAAGTCAGACGCCTCTTCCGTTGTCTTGAGTTCAGAAGTGGCTTGACCATGGGAATACGGCTATTGTAGCCCATTTCCCGGACACGTCTGTGAACAGTGACTTTTGATACCTGGACTCCAGCTTCAGTCCACTGTCTTTGAAGCTCCCCCAAATTCTGGAAGCGACTCTTCTTCACAATGCTGTTAAGGCTGCGGTCATCTCTCTTGGTTGTGCAGCGTTTCCTGCCACATTTCCCCCTTCCAACAGACTTTTTGTGGATGTGCTTTGAAACTGCACTCTGTGAACAGCTTGCTCTTTGAGAAATTTCTTTTTGTGTCTTACCCTCCTGATGGAGGGTGTCAATGACGGTCCTCTGGACAGCAGTCAGATCAGCAGTCTTCCCCATACTTGTGATTTAGTTTACTGAACCAAGCTGAGTGTTTTTCAAGGCTCAGGAAACCCTTGCAGGTGTTTCGAGTTAATTAGACGATTCAAGTGATTCGTTGAACACCCTACTAGTATACTTTTTCATGATATTCTAATATTTAGAGATAGGATATTTGAGTTTTCTTAAGCTGTATGCCATAATCAGCAATATTAAAATAATAAAAGGCTTGCAATATTTCAGTTGATTTGTAATGAATCCAGAATGTATGACATTTTTGTTTTTTTAATTGCATTACAGAAATTAAAGAACTTTATCACAATATTCTAATTTTCTGAGACAGTCCTGTAGATAGTGTCCTCACCGGGTCTGGATGCACACTGAGTTATTCTGATTTTAAATGCGCTATTTAAATGATTTTTAGCTGAGGGTTTACTAACTCACGCTGATTTGCACTTCGCGCAATCAGCAGAGTGTTCCTGCCTATTGTAATGCAGGGTTGAGGCGCGTGACCCACTGAGACCTGTCTTACAGGTTGAGTTGAGCAGATCTGAGATTTAAAATCTCTCAGAAATCGCCGTTTTAGCTACAATAACTACAGAACAATTATACAGAGTAGAATAAATGAAACAGAGAAGTCTATTTAAACAAGAATATAACTTACAGTGATTGCTGAGTCATTATAGATAGTGTCCTCAACGGGTCTGGATGCACACTGGGTTATTCTGATTTTAAATGCGCTATTTAAATGATTTTTAGCTGAGGGTTTACTACCATAAACTTTATCGTTTACTTTCTCCGTCTTTATATGTAGATATTACTTTTCTCCGTTAATCTCCGTCACGTTGTTTCCTTAGCAACAACAACTTCCTGTCAACAGCGCTACCTCTCCTTCAAAATAAAAGCATATTCATAAATAGGAACAGCCCTAGTGTGTTGTGCAGCTTGAGTTCTGTGCACTTCGGTAGTGCTAACTATCTTATAGCTCTCCGTGCGGTTTGTTCGTGCTTGGTTGGTTAGTAGTTAATGTTAGCTACCTAGCTAGCGGCGCCAGCTGTGTGTTAGTTAACGTTTGTCAGCATTTAATGTTGGATGGAATGGTAGCTAGTTTACGTCTGCAGAACACCGCTATCTAGCCGCTACTAACCCGGAACGAACAAACTACACAGAGAGCTAACTCATGTTGTGGTCGTTTACGAGTCAAAAATAACATTAGACTAACGTTAGTCAGCTTATAGTATCAATGTATGTCAACTAACGGAGCCAAGCAATGTCCAGGCCAAGGCTGCACGTAAGCTGGTGCGCAGTTGTCATGAATGAAGTAATGTTTTTTGGTATTTATTCGAGATACATTATGTTTTTTATAAATCGAACAACAGAACAATAATCGTTAGATTAGTCGACTAATCGATGAAATAATCGCCCGATTAATCGTTTTCAAAATAATCGTTTCCCCCCAGCACTACTTTTCCGTGACATGCGAGTGAAGATATTTCCTGATATTACTCCGGATATTGCCAGGAAAAGAGCCCTATTCAATGACGTCAGGATGAAGCTGCGCAAGGCTGAGGTGAGGCATGGACTATTGTTCCCCGCAACGCTCATCGTAACCTTCAATGGACAAACCAAACTTTATCGGGACTGTAGTGAAGCAGAGCATTTCTATAAAACAGTGATAAGCCCGGTTTCAGTTCAAACCAGAAATGAAGGTGGGAAATGACTGATTGACATGACCTGATAGATGGTATGATTATACATATAGGAGAAGAAATTTATTGTATTATGAAAATGGAAATTGTTGCAGTTTTGGTGATTTCCACAATTGTTTTATTTTCTTGTAGGCCAATATTCACTGGTCTATGAGTTATCTACTCATTTATTTGAAGTTATTTACTTCATCATCTGCGAGTATGAATTTATGTTTATTAGATTTTGAATAGAGACAAATCTTGTCTCTATTGTTGTTCATTCCTCCTAAAATGTAATTTTGATGTATTGATTAGATCTAGTGTTGCGAGACATTACCATGAATCTATTTCATACTATTATTTAAAAAATGTTTGGGAGCTACCGGGAGGCTCGTCTAATTGAGCGAGTGTGTATGCACATTTATTGCAATCTATGTGCAGATAAATGTTGGGTTATGTATGTGATGGTGTGTGTGGTTGAAATTGTGTTACATGTATGTTTTAGTTCAGCTCTCATTTTGATAGGAAGTGAAAAAGAGAAAACATTTAAATTGCCATCTTAATGTTGAATAAGTTACCAAGTGAAGGCTTTAAATTGGCAATATCTGAAACTCACTTAGATGACACATTTAATGACGCTGCTGTGGATATTGATGGATATAGAATATTTAGAAAGGACAGGAATGCATATGGAGGTGGGGTGGCAGTATACATTCAAAAGCAAATACCAGGTGCGATATGACTTGATGTCTGCTGATATTGAAGTGCTTTGGTTGCAAATTAATTTACCTCACTTGAAACCTTTGTTGGTAGGATGTTGTTACAGACCTGCAAATGCAAACTTAATTTATTTAGACAAATTATGTGAAATGTAAGACAAAGTTTGTGATCTTGACAGAGAGATTTATTTTATCGGAGATTTAAATATTGATGGGAATATGTTGCACTGTGCCCTTAAAAACAAGCTGCAGACAATAATTAATACATGTAACTTGGTACAAATGGTGACTAAACCTACTAGGATATGCATAAAGAAAGATGGGTCAAAAAGTGCAACTTGTATTGATCATATATTTACTAATTTTAGTAGGGATGCACCGAATATTCGGCCACCGAAAATTATCGGCCGAAAATGGTTAAAAAGGCCCTTTCGACCGAAGGGGTTTTAGCACCGAGAAAATATCACCGAATGTCAGAGAACAGGGTTACGTTGATCATGCTCCGCATATTTGTCCGGGTGTTTTGATTTCAAGTGGTGGAGTAATCCCGAAGTGGTGAAAGTCTTTGCAGTTACACCCCCTCGAGAAATGTCAGCTGAACACGTTTTACAAATTGCAATCCGCGCCTCTTTCTCTGATATTTTGAAATATCTCCAAGCGGCAGACATGTTGGCTGTGAGCCAGCCGCGAGCATGGTCGCGCGCCTTGCTTGTCGCCGCGTTTTGATTACGTCATCACAACAACACGTTAGGTTACCAAACGTATAGGTGCATTTGTTGTTGTTGAAGGCATGGCTGTTACAGTCTTTATTTACACTATTTTGGTGTAGGCCTACTGGCCTAGATGTTTATGCAGTTTTAAAGCACCTTGGCTTTGTTCTGAATGCACTTTGTTGTAGTTATCCTACAGAGAAAATAAAATGCTCTTGACTTGGAATTAATGTACAGTATGCATTCAAAAGTGCTGAATAAATGTTTTATGGACCCATAATAGTGATTATTATTTAAGTTAAGATTTGCCATAATCATGTCTTTTTCCATAATCAGGTAGCTGAACAACATTGGTAAAAAATGTATACATTATTAGGGCCCGAGCACGATGTGCTAGGACCTAACGGCGTCCTAGCACGAAGTGCGAGGAAACCTATTGTTATTGGTGGAATTATTATTATTATTATTATTATTATTTTTAGTCACCATCTTTCCTGTTTTTGAGGCCTTTAGGATGCTGACAAAGTTGTATAATTTTGCACGGACGCCAGGACCGGTAAAAATTGCAACATTCTGGAGTCAATGGGTTAAAATATTCCAACGTGCTCAATAACGCCACCTATCAAAATCCCATTTCGGAATAAATGTACAAAGTCGCACCGTAACTCTGAATGACCTGAAATTTTGCACACATATCCGGGTGGACCTACTCTACAAATAATCCTTTTGGAACCCTAAGCTCCGCCCACATTTTTTTCTTCTAAATTAGCATAATGTTCAAAACAGTTAAATATTCACTTAGATTTCAATTTTCAGTTTTTCAACACCAAACTTGATATCCCGCATCGGTGGAGGGTCAGACACATTACCGTAGAAAATGAGCATGTTAGGACGATAAATATTGCCGCCGTCAATCAAAACGTACTCGCAAAAAGGCGGGGCTTAGAAAGAAATGCTCATAACTCATCAACAATGTATCCAAACAACACAGATTTCGGTAGATAGGTTCAGACTGTCTTGGGGAATAGGCACACCAAAGCATTTTTATTTTGGACTATAGGGGGCGTCAAAAACACCACCAATTTATAACTCAAGAGCGGATGGACTAATTTATTTTTTATTTTTTAGACATACTCTCAGGGTAACTACAAACTCAGATTTAAAGTGTCGCAAAAAATTCAGAATGTGGGCGTGGCCTATACATTCTTTTTAAATTGCGATAGCATAAAATGAGCTTCGGACGCAAAACTTGGGACACACGTCAGAGCCCACAACCTTTTCGAGAATGTAAAAGAAAAACGTAATTTTTCAAAAAAGCTGCTCACTAGCGCCCCCCTATTGTGTGGTAGTCACATATAGTTTCTTAGAACTTCACGGTCTTTGGCACAGACATTCCTCATGGAATTGCGGACATATTTGTAAATAGATTTCATTAGCCCCGCCCCCCAAAAAGTCGGCCATTTTGAAATATGTGCGTTTTTCAGCCATTTTAAGCAGATTCTTGCAAACTGCTCCTAGGGGAATGATCGGAAAAATTCCAGTCCAGGACAAGTTCAGCCCCTATCCAATATGATGCCAAATTGAGAAGAACATTTTTGATAGCTTAATCGTGGAGGTCGTAAGCTAACAGCGAATAAACCATTTTTGACGATTTACATGTCGCAAATGACTCCAAATTACTCAAATATAGTTGTTCCAATATTCACGAAACGCTAGATCTACATTACTATTATGATTGCACACATATTTCAAATTGCCTTCCATTAGCCCCGCCCCCCAGAAAGTCGGCCATTTTGAAAAATGTGCGTTTTTCATGCATTTTAAGCACATTCTTGCGAACTCCTCCTAGGGGAATGATTGGAAAAATTCCAATGCAGGACAAGTTCAGCCCCTATCCAATATGATACTTAATTGTGGAGCACATTTTGGAAAAATCACTCGTGGAGGTCGTAAGCTAACAGCGAATACACAATTTGACGATTTACATGGCGCAAATTGCTCCAAACTGCTCGCATATAGTTTTTCCGATATTCACGAAACGCTGTATATACATTATTATTATAATTGCACACATATTTCAAATTGCCTTCCATTAGCCCCGCCCCCCAGGAAGTCGGCCATTTAGACAAATGTGCGTTTTTCAGCCATTTTAAGCACATTCTTGCCAACTCCTCCTAGGAGAATGATCGAAAAAATTCCAATCCAGGACAAGTTCAGCCCCTATCCAATATGATAATTAATTGTGGAGCACAATTTTGAAAAATCACTCGTGGAGGTCGTAAGCTAACAGCGAATACACAATTTTTGACGATTTACATGGCGCAAATTGCTCCAAACTGCCCGAATATAGTTTTTCCGATATTCACGAAACGCTGTATACACATTGCTATTATGATTGCACACATATTTCAAATTACTTTTCATTAGCCCCGCCCCCCAGAAAGCTGGCCATTTTGGAAAATGGGCGTTTTTCATGCATTTTAAGCACATTTGTAATAATTCGTCATAGGGAAATGATCTGAATAATTCCAATCTAGGGCAACTTAAGCGCATATCCAATGTGATGCTACATTGCGAAGGAATAGTCGATCGCTTGAACATGGAGCTCGTAAGCTAATGGAGAATGTACAATTTTTGACCATTTATGTCACAGACTACCTTAAGCTACTGAGTCCTGCCTGTCTGCCTGCACCATCAACACACACACACACACACACACACACACACACACACACACACACACACACACACACACACACACACACACACACACACACACACACACACACAAACACACACCTTCACATTGTACAACAAACACAAACAGCTCCTAAAGCATAACTAAATATCAGGCTACAGCCCTTGTATATTTTATTATGTGAAGCACTATATGGTTTCATGAAAAATATCTACTGTTTATTTGTAGATATCTCCTAAAGCCTACAAATAAAGTGTGAAATGTAGGCCTGTTACCAGTGTTGTGCTAGTTACTGAAAACCAGTAACTAGTTACATTACTAGTTACTTCATTTCAAAAGTAACTCAGTTACTTTACCGATTACTTACACCCAAAAGTAATGCGTTACTGTGAAAAGTAACGTTTTAGTTACTTAGAAAAAGGGCTCCCAAAAAAAAAAAGCTCCCATTAATGCCCTTATAGCCTTCATTTAAGTACTGTTATTGCATTGGAGAATAATACAATCTGTTGATCAACTTGACATGCATTTGCATCACTGAACTCTGCTAAGCAATGTGGTTTATACAAAAACAAAGATATGTTTCAAAGTGCCAATTTATCGTCGTCAAAGAGCGATTCCGGTTGATACATGGCAAAGGCTTTCACAAAGTTAGAGCCGTTATCAGTAACCGTGGTGGTAACTTTTGTTGACACTCCATACAAAGAGTGAATGTGGTCAATCTCACTAGCAATAAGATCGTACGTGTGCCTACCCTTTATCCTTTTACAGGCCAACGCAGCTTTCTGGCGTTGTAAAGTGTTTGGGTTTATCCAGTGAGATGTTATCCCGAGGAAGCTTCTGTTGTGGACAGACCAAATGTCTGCGGTGGTCGAGATGTATTCCAGCCCCTCAAATGTTTTCTTTAGCTCGCTATCCATTTTGGTATATTCTTTCTCCAGGTAGTTGGAAAACGTTTTGCGTCCCATATGCCGTGTGCCGCCCGGACATGGTATCATGCTTACTAGCTCCCTGAAAGCGGGTGACTCCACTGTAGAAATCGCCTGCACGTGTTCAACAACATACCGTGCAATGGCTTTATCCACTTTCACCTGACTAGCAGTCCCTCGGTTGAAATCCAGCCGCTGTTGCTTGGGTGGAGGTGGAGGTGGGGTGGCGTCGGATGGCTCTGGGTCTGTGGTCTTAACTAATAGCTTCGTCCCAGCATGTTGTTTTTGCAGATGTTTTAACAGATTGGAATTGCTGTTTTGAGCAGTAGATAGGATCTTTGACCCGCCAAGACACAACTTACACTTAACTAACACATTATTTTCTTTATGCTCGAGAAAAGTAAAATAGTGAGCATATCTCCATGCGGAGAAACTCGACTTGTGCTCCGCCGTCGCCATGATAGTATTGTTAGTAGGCTAGGCTAACTAAACACAAACACGCCCAAAAAGCGTCTCCGCATGTGACACAGGAAGTATTTAAGTACATTTACTCAAGTACTGTACTTAAGTACAGTTCTCATCTCTGTTCGCCTCGCTGTTGGCGCCGCTCACCAACGTCTGGGAGCCGAGACTATATAAAAAAAATAACGGAGTAACGCACCATGTAGTAATGGTAACTGAGTTACTGAATTTAAAAAATAACGCGTTAGAGTACTAGTTACTGCCAAAAATAACGGCGTTACACTAACGCGTTACTTTGTAACGCGTTAGTTCCAACACTGCCTGTTACATATATTATTGAGCGATATATATTATACACACTGTTCTGCTTTCTGCACTGACCTTGGCAGCTGTTCTCACTGTAAACATCGCCTCACAATGAAAGCATAACCTAACATCCAGGGGAGATGTGATTAGTGAGTAAACAAACAAACGGTAAAGGGCAGAAAGTCTGATGCACATTTGATCATCTTGAATAACTTATAATCACAACGGGAACAGTTTGCAGAGCTGTGCTTCGTTGACATCCAGCCATGCGTCACGCCTCTTTTAAACATCACTGTTGGCTGAAATCGTCTCCGGAGAATACTTCAGTGTACCCTGGGTTATAGCTCCTCCAGAGACTCTCCTCTTAATCAGTGTATCCTCGGTCACGGCTCCTCAAGACAGCCTCCTCGATAATCGATCCTCGACGAGCCTTCAGAGCAATTAGTTTTCCTTCCAGACCGCGCGCCGACATCCGTTTCCGGGTTGCTGCCGGAGGACCTGGGAGTCTGGGACGCGAAATTAGAGAAATGACAAACGGCTCATTTCCGAGGACTCGCGCGCGTCTGCTTGACGCCGGGACGACCGGCCGCCCTCCCCGACAGGTACACAGACGCGAGGGCCCGCTCATCACTGCGCGCACAAGTGCGACCGCAGTTTTAATATTATATATATATTTCTATTAATCATTTTCGGCATTCGGTTTTCGGCCAACTGTTTCCTATTTTCGGTATCGGTTTCGGCCAAGAATTTCCCATTCGGTGCACCCCTACATTTTAGTCAAGTATTTTCTCAGGCAATATCAATTCCAGTAGGGTGTTCTGATCATAATTTAATAATTATCGTGAGAAAGACAAAGGTGCAAAAAGCTGGACCAAAAGTAATTGTGAGGAGATAAATGAAATATTTTAGTGAAGAGTCATTTATACAGGATGTTCAAAAGATATGTTGGAAACATGTTTTTGAGAAAGTCGATCCGGATGAGGTTCTTGATGTCTTTAATTTGTTATTTATGCAGGTGATTGATAAACATGCTCCACTTAGAAAACAGACTGTAAGGAACTTTAGAGCACCCTGGTTAGATGAGAAATTAAGGGATCTAATGAAACAAAGAGATGATGCAAAAAATGTAGCTCTTTCATCCAGTTATGAGTCAGATGGGCAAATGTATAGAAGGTTAAGGAATTATGTTACAGCATTAAATAAAAAGAAAAAACAGTTGTATTAAGGAAATAAAATTAAAGAGATAAAGGATGACAAGAAAAAACTGGAGTTTAGTGAATGGCATGATGGGCCGTAAGCCGAAATCCACCTCAACATATCTTGAGGTGGAAGGGACATTTTTGACAAAACCAGTACAAATTGCTAATCATCTGAATGATTATTTTCTTGATAAAGTAAAAAAATTGAGGAGAAATATGAATCAAACTATAAATAGTAACTCCACATTTCTAATCAAAGATTTAATTATGAAAAATAAGAAGTGTACATTTAAAATAGAAAAAGTGACAATTACAGATGTTGAATGTCTACTAGGTAAATGTAATGATAAACCACCAGGAGTGGATAATTTAGTTGGTACATTTCTTAGATATGTTGCTAATTTTGTTGCAGAGCCTATCTGTCATATTATAAATTTGAGTATTGATAAATGTATTTGCCCACAGGCATGGAAAATAGCAAAAATTATTCCACTTGCAAAAAATCCAGCTGGACCATTTTCTGGTACAAATAGCCTTCCAATAAGTTTATTACCAGCATTAGCAAAGATAATTGAGAAAATAATTTTCAATCAAATACAAAAATACTTTGAAGGTAACAAACTTAATACTGTGTATCAACATGCTTACAGACCTGGCCATTCCACATGCACCGCTTTAACACAAATAACAGATGACTGGAAGGGCGAAGTAGATAATAGGAAGTTATTGGGTGCAGTACTACTTGATTTTAGTTCCGCTTTTGATGTCATTGACCATTCTTTGTTGTTACACAAGCTGGAACAATATGGTTTTAATTTTGAAACACTGAGGTGGTTAGAAAGTTACCTGACAAATCGAAGTCAAACTTTTTTTTTAATGGAAGTCTCTCAAAGATGAAAACAGTCACTTGTGGAGTATCTCAGGGTAGTTGTTTGGGACCACTTTTATTTTCAATTTTTACAAATGACCTACCATTAGTGTTAGAAAAAGCTAAAATTGTAATGTATGCAGATGACTCAACAATATATTATGCAGCATCAACTACAAGAGAGTTGACAAATGTTATGAATAAAGATCTACTACCGATATTAGACTGGGTCATAAATAATAAGTTGGTACTTAATGCGGGAAAAACAAAATAGTTATTAATAGGATCAAATCATCAGTTAAAAGGTGAACCAAAATTGAAACTATATTTAAACCATATTGAAATTGAACAGGTCAAGGAGACAAAATTGCTAGGTATAACCCTGGATCATAAATTATCTTGGTATTAATTGATAATGTTGTATGTAAAATGGGAAGGGGTTTGTCAGTTGTAAAAATAATTGTAAAATATTTGCCTATGGATGACAGTAGACAAGTTTTGGATGCTTTGGTTCTGTCGCAGCTTGGTTATTGTTTGGTTATATGGTCTAGTGCTGCTGAAAAAGATTTAAACAAACTACAAGTAGCACAAAATAAGGCAGCACGATGTGCACTGCAGTGCTCCTACAGAACCAGAGTCACTGAAATGCTGGAGACATTGAAATGGTTAACTGTCAGACAGAGGTCAAATTATATTTTATTACATTTTGTCAGAAATATTACAGTGACTCACTCACCAGATATATTATCACAAAGATTTATAGCGCAATATGCACAACATAACTATCAAACACGACATACAATTGAAGGAAGGTTTGTATTACCCAAATCTAAATCAAATATGGGACAGAAAACAGTCATGTACAGAGCCATGATCAGCTGGAACTCTTTACCGGTCCACATCATTCAGGAACATTCTCAAGTACATTTGAAAAGGTTGCTAAAAAATTATTTAAGTATTATAAAGTAAATTTGAACTCTGCCTGTAGCTATACATATATTATGATGTAAACTTATTTGTATTTACTTTTGTTTGGCCTTAGGATGGCGATAATTGGATGACCATTTTAGTTTTCACTTAATTTCACTGTAAATTGCATGCAATTATGAGCTGTTTTGTTTTAATTTTGTTTTGTTTTGTTTTAATTTTGTTGTATGTATGTTTATGTATGTTTTGAGTGTGTGAGGACCGCAGGAAGAATAGCCAATGCTCATGCTAGTGCTAATGGGGATCCTAATAAATAAAAATAAATAAATAAAATGTCCCCTATTTGGAATATGTTGAAGTTAATATCACATTCCCTAGGAGTTCCCTTGGACTTGACTTTGAAGTGCCCACTTTAGCCTTGATCGTTCCTGACATGCAGTCAACCCTGTCAACAGTTTTGATAGGTACTAACACCATTGACACTCTCTATGAGTTGAACACAAGTGCTGCACTTCAGAACTCCTAGTCATTGCCCTATGGCAGGGGTCTGCAACCTTTTTGACCAAAAGAGCCATTTTGCTCCTTTTTCCCCAAACATTTTTTGTCTGGAGCCGCAAAACATATTTCATAGCTTGATAGCTAATAAAGTTGTATTTATTGTTATATCAGACAAAAACTACAGTTTCTTTTGCATTTATTAGGCTATTTATTACATTATATAAAACTGTTAACCTCTAATAAGAAACAAAGAACTCCTATAAGGAGAATTACAAATAATACACAGGCCTACTTTAAAATAAATTAAACAGAGCACTTGGGGAGTCCTCTGCACATTTGAAGGGGAAAAAAATATTATTAAAATAGGCCCACTTTGAAATAAATAAAACATATAGCTGCATCCTAAAAAGAGTTAAAGGTGTGGTAGGTAAGAATGGACAAATCAGCTTGAGTGCGCTAGAATTTGAAAATACACAACCGGAAAAAATAGGCCTCTTCCTTCAGACTTCCCTCCTCCTCCAACACACACGAACGCGCACATGACCAGTGAGGGCACGAGATAAGTTTGTGCACAGATGGAAGGCTGACAGGCAGGTAGGCCATCCGGTTACTTTAGCCGGACCGGCTAAAATGATTGGTCGTGCTTTTTACAGCGCTACGGCTTTCAGAGATACATTTTTGTATGTATTTATTGTCAAAGCATTTAATATATTCATTGCTATCGGGACGTTAAGAGCATTCCATGGAATATAACAAAAAGTGTTTTCTGAAATAAATTACATACCCCATTGAATTATGACTGAAGATTGTCAGCTGTCTTCCTCTCCCGTGTTGTTCCTCGATACGTAAAGGCTGCAGCACCGTTGACAACTTCTCTCTAAATATCAATCATACCGGTAAACCAGCATCGTTTACTGTGAAAGCATATAACTCTGTCCACACAGAATTAAATCCTGTGTTCCTCCGGTACTTTTCTTTGATTTATCCATAGTTCGCTCATCGAGCCGGGGGGTCCCCGCGCGAGCGCCTCCAAGAAAAGGCGCTCGCGCGGGACCGTAGCAGGATGTGACGCATATTTTAGTTGACCTAATTAAAACCGTTTTGTTTTTTATTTATGTGTCATAGTATCACCTCAAAATACGAAACATTTTCAACCGTGCAACAAAATATAAATAGTCCTACAAATACTTTTATTTGATTTCCTTCTTATTTTTGTCGAAGCTCAAGGGAGCCAGAGCAGAGGGCTTAAAGGGCCGCATGCGACCCCTGCCCTATGGGTACAGAGTGCTTCTCCAAACCCTCAAACTGAGACAAAGACAGGAAGTGGACTCCAGCCTAGGAGTTGTGAGACTGTCTGGATAAGACCCAGAGACTCTTGGCCCTGGTCAGACCAAGGTGGTGGAAGGATCAGTCAGCTGCAAAATACCCAATGCAGGAAAGTGGATGGTGATCGAATCATCAAAAACATCCTCTTTGCCAGGTGGCATAATGGTCACAAATGGGTTAGCAAGTCTCCCACCCAAACTACCTCGTTGTGTACCAGTGATCCTCAAAAATGAATCGGACCACGATATCACTATCTCCCCTAAGAGCGTGATAGGTGAAGTCAATGCCATTCAAAGTGTCCAGCCTGTCACTCACAACAACTCAGATACTCAAACAAAACCTGACCAAAAACCAAAGAAAAGATTTGACTTTGGAGAGTCCTCAGTTCCCAATGAATGGAAAGAACGCATAACCGAAAAACCGTTTTTGCACAGCATGATCTCGACTTTGGGCGCACTGACAAATTAAAACACCACATAAAGCTCAGTGACGAAACCACATTCAAACACAAAGCGAGATCCATACACCCACAAGACATCGAAGCTGTGCGTAAGCATCTCCAGGAACTTCTCAGTGCTGAAATCATTCGTGAATCAGAATCCCCTTTCTCTTCACCGATTGTGGTTGTCAGAAAGAAGAACGGTGATGTCCGACTCTGTATCGACTACAGAAAACTCAACCTCCAAACAGTGAAGGATTCATATGCCTTGCCAAACCTGGAAGAGTCCTTTTCAGTGTTGAACGGGTCCAAGTGGTTCTCAGTATTGGATCTAAAGTCTGGCTTTTACCTTGGATTCTTTGAATTCAACAGAATGCCTCAAGGGATAACAAATGCCCCTAGCACGTTTCAGAGGCTCATGGAGCTTTGCATGGGAGATTTGAATCTCAAACAAGCCCTTGTTTTTATTGATGACGTCATTTTCTTCTCGTCAACACTTGAAGAACATGAAGAAAGGTTATTAAATGTACTCACAAGGTTGAGAGAGTATGGCCTGAAGTTGTCTCCTGAGAAGTGTAAATTCTTCCAGATGACTGTCAAATATCTGGGCCACATTGTGTCAGAAAAAGGCATTGAAACAGACCCTGAAAAGATTGCCTCACTCAAAACCTGGCCAAAACCAAACAACTTGAAGGAGCTAAGAACCTTTTTGGGAATTGTGCGGTTATTATCGCCGGTTCATAAAAGACTACTCAAAGATTGTGAAACCTCTATATTCACTCACTGCCGGGTATCCACCTACACAGAAAAATCAGAAGTCCAATGTGAAAACAAGAGAAATATCACAATCCTAAAGAGGTATTTGGTGATAGATGGACAACAAAATGCCAAGCTGCATTTGAAACTATAATTGACAAGTTAACAACAGCTCCAATCCTTGGTTTTGCTGATCCCAAGTCACCCTACGTCCTACACACAGATGCAAGCACGATAGGACTAGGTGCTGTCCTCTACCAGGAACAGCAAGGACAGAAACGTGTCATTGCATATGCGAGTCGTGGCTTATCACCTTGTGAAGCCAGATACCCAGCACACAAATTGGAGTTCCTTGCCCTTAAATGGGCAGTCACAGAAAAACTACAAGACTATTTGTATGGAAGCCCATTCCTAGCTGTTACTGACAGCAATCCATTGACCTACGTCCTCACTTCTGCCAAGCTTGACGCCACAAGCTACAGATGGCTAGCCGCTCTGTCAACTTTCGACTTCCAACTGCAATACAGAGCAGGAAAGCAGAATCAGGACGCACATTGGTTGTCTAGAAGGCCACACAGTGGATTGGCAGATGATCATATCTCAGAAAAAGAGATGGAGAGGATACGGTAATTTGCTCAAAGGCACTTGTCTGAAAATTAAGAGTCATGCTTGATTGCTGAGAGCACAGTCAAGGCCATTTGTGATAAGCACCTTGTCCATAACACCATCAATGGTGAACATGCAGAGGAATTGTCTGGTACCACCTTAGTCCTATCTCTAGCACAAAATCCAAACGCCATACCAGCAAGCTATGAAGCTGAGGAACAGTTTGGTGGCTTACCTGTCATTCCTCACCTCACCGTTGCTGAGCTGGTTGAAAAGCAGAAAGCTGATACCTGCATCAGGGAAGTAATCCACCAAATAGAGTCTGGAGAAAAAACCCCACCCTCTATCAGAAAAGAACTTCCTGAAATATGAAAAGAAGTCTTTACCTGAAAGAGCAGCACCACTTGTGAACATCACTGCTACAAGGCCACTCGAACTTGTGTGTATTGATTTCCTCTCTGTAGAACCAGACTCAAGTAACACCAAAGATATTCTGGTCATCACAGACCATTTTACTAAGTACGCAGTGGCCATCCCAACCACGAATCAGAAAGCGCAAACTGTAGCTAAGTGCTTATGGGAACACTTCTTTGTGCACTATGGCATCCCTAAAAGACTTCACAGTGATCAAGGTCGGGACTTTGAGTCTCGAACAATAAAAGAACTGTGTGAGCTCATTGGTACCCAGAAAATCAGGACTACTCCATATCATCCAAGGGGCAATCCCGTTGAACGTTTCAACAGAACCCTACTTAACATGCTGGGAAGTCTTGAGAATCAAAAGAAGTGCCATTGGCGAGAACATGTCAGACCTTTTGTACACGCCTATAACTGTACTAAAAAAGACGTAACTGGGTTTAGCCCTTACGAGCTAATGTTTGGGCGACAGCCTAGATTGCCAGTCGATCTGGCATTTGGCTTACCTGTTCATCACCAACCAGGTTCACACTCAGTATGTTCAAAACCTGAGATCCCATCTCGATACAAGCTACAGAGTTGCTTCTGAAAATGCAAAGAAAGTAGCAGATCGCAACAAAACAAGATTCGATAAACGTGTCGTTGAATCTACTCTAAAAGAAGGTGACAGAGTCTTGGTTAGAAACATTCGCCGTAGGGGTAAGCATAAGCTAGGGGACAAATGGGAGACAGACGTTTACATCGTCCTAAGACAATCTGGAGACGTTCCCGTATATGTTGTGAGGCCTGAAAATGGAAAAGGTCCACAAAGAACCCTACACCGTGACCTTTTGCTGCCATTTGGTTTCCTTCCTTTAACCCCAGTGGAAGATGGAACTAACACACAAGGGCCCCCAAGATGGCCAAGAACTCGACAGCAACCAAGACAAGAAAGCTCTGATGGAGCTAATGAGAGCGAATCCCAATCTGACCCAGATGAATATTATCACGATGGTCACAGATACCTAAGTGTGGAGGCTGTAGATTTCAATAACATCTCCGAAACTACAGAACAGCCCCTTAGTGAAATTGAACAAGAACCTCTTGAAATGGTATCTACTATTGAGCAAAAATCTTCAGATGTAGACGAAGCTTTCCCTGAAGACGGGCCTGTGGAAACCTCTGATTGTGACTTATCTGCTAGAGACCCTGCAGAAAGCAACCTACCTGATCCCTGTGGAAACAGTCCACCTGCTGGACAGAAACCAGCATACCTACCTGAACAGGTCCTGAGTGTCCATTCACCAACTCAAGCAACTCCGGAGAAGAATGAAAATGAAAGCAATATCAATCAATCTGAAACGGAAATGGAGAAAGAAACCCTCAGAAGATCCATCAGAGACAGAAAGACCCCTAAAAGACTGACTTACCCTGAGCTGGGAAATCCATTAGCTATGATAGTACAGTCTTTATTTCAGAGCCTTACTGAAGTCATAACAGATTCACTCATACAACCTAAATTAGAAACACAAAGAGTCCTGACAAAAATAGACTTCTAAAACAATGCACAGGAACGTGCTTTAGGTAAAGTGGGGAGGATGTAACCCACATTAAAACCTAGTAAGCATAAAGTCATTCAAAAGTGATTTCATTAAAGGATACACGTTTAAAATTGGTCAATGATAACATTGACCAATCCCTTTAAAAATATAATAAATAAAAGTAGTATGACAAATTACAAGGTACTGTTCCTTTAAGGGATCTCTGCTCACCACCAGGCATGCGCAGCGTAGCAGGAGAAAAGAGAAAACGGAGCAAGACGCAGATGAAACGAGCGGAGTAAATTATATTAAAAGTGATTCAAAGTTGATTTAAAAATATATAAAAATACCATCCACACGGTCGGGAAACCCAGTAGACGGTATAGAACATTAACCAACGCTGTTTTGGTGAGTCAAACCTTTTCATAGAAAAGTTTTGTATGAGTGATTTAATGTTAGCTTCATTGTTAGCATTTCATGTTGTTGAACTGTAAGGGAAGCTATGAACATGGCTTGCAATGTCATGTATTTGTTATTTTGTTTGGCTGAAACTACGTGGCTTTAATGTGTATTTTACAAGGGGAAATATGTGTTATTTTGTGTGAACAGGATAAATGACACATGTAGAGGAGAGTAAAGCTGCCATTTTGAGCCCCATTATAAGCTGTATTGACAAAAGAGCTAAGTTTGCAGTAGTTTTGAAAATGTAATTATATAATTTATATTGTTAGTTTATATTATATTTATATTCTTTCATGACCTGTCGTACAGGTCAGGTTTTTTGGACTGGATAAGAAAGCTGATCGCGAGTGAGAGGACAACACACACACGCGCTCTGATACAAGATGGCGAGCCAGACCCACGGACTGCTTTGATCTTCGCGCCAGTGAGAGGACTTGCTGGTTTATCAAGAGACAATAGCTGAACTCACTGCCAGACTGGCAGGAGTATTGAAGAAATTATAAGGTTGGAACTGGAATTAAGTTGTACCTGGATTTAAAGAGACACTATATATTGTACTCTAGGTTTCCATTTGTCATTGGATTTCATTGATGTTACAATTGTGTTTTTTTCATTGCATTAGATATATTTTACCTGTGAAAAGGGAAAAGAAAAAGAGTTAACTCAGGATATTGAAGAGATTAAAATAGGAAAAATCTATAAATAATACTTAGTAGACCGGTCTAAAATAAAATAGGCTATTTTATTTTGTTCATCCTATATGGATACCATTTGCTAAGTCACAGAAATCAGAAAACAAGGGAAAGGTGAAATACTTACCTCTGATTATACTGCAGAAAATATTCATTGTCTATGTTTAATGTTTTGTCTATTTGTCTATTTCGTCAGTAAATTGCCGGCTGTTCTATTCAAACCACCTGGTCTCTGGTCTAATTACTTACCCAGAATCCTTCTAGTCAGATAGCATAGCCCAAGATAAGAAGTGTTACATTTACTATACAGTCTTATTGGTTTTAAATGTTATACTTTTATCCTATTTTTTGTGAAACACTTCAGACTCCATCAAAGGCTCTATATCGATGAAAAAATTTGAGTTGAGATGGCAGACAGCAGTTTCTGGTGACAATCACACTGCAATGTATTTCAATTGTGCATGCATAAATCACTGTCACATTGTACCTGGATGACAAAGCTTGAAGACTCATGTG
This sequence comes from Notothenia rossii, assembly GCF_949606895.1. Lineage (NCBI taxonomy): Eukaryota > Metazoa > Chordata > Actinopteri > Perciformes > Nototheniidae > Notothenia > Notothenia rossii. The sequence continues at coordinate 62,497,168 of NC_136906.1, read as the reverse complement.
GTTTCGAAAGCCTTTTTAAAATATGTATTCAAGAGCAAACTATTAGGTGTCTGTTTTATAGGGAGGAAGTAATAAATTAGTAAAGTAAACTGCTGGATTAACCTGCTTGGTAGCCTCGAGGCAAGAAAGAGCTCATTGGGCCCCATGAACCCCCCCCCCCCCCCCTTTCCTTCCACTCGCTTTGCATATTAGAATATTATACCTTGCCCTAGTTTTACTGTTTAATTTGATTAAACATTTTAATGACAGTAAGCTCTGGGGCTCGATTAGTAATTCAGTTCAATGAGGGAGTGGGTGGTCTCAGATAGTCTCGGGGTATAAATATCTTGGTAAAAAGTAAAGTTTCCTTTCATTTCATTTCAAACCTTTATTTTATGCAGGTGAATCCCATTGAGATCATTGATCTATTTTTCAAGGGAGACCTGCTGCAAGTAGGTTCCACATGAAGACATACAAACATAAAACAACAGAACAACAAAAAGGCCATCATACAGCAAAGTTACAGGGATTACAATTGACATACCTATCGACGTACAGGTACCAACAGCATCCGATTGTGTAGCATCCAACCGAGCTTTAAAAACATTTAGAGGAACCAGATTGCTCAGTTTCCATTCCTTTTGCAGACTGTTTCAAGGTAGTGGAGCTGCACATCGAAAAGCTTTCTTCCCTAAGACAGTCCTAGCACTTTCACATTGACACAAATGGATGTATTTTTACTGAAACAGAGCACAAGCTCAGTAGGAAGAAGATAACTGAGGCTGCTTTCTTGCCTGTCATGTCTATAGACACGCCTTTGCTCTTCAATTGAGTTCATCATTGCATATTGGAAAGATTAGAAATGACTTCCTCAGTAAATCGTCAGTCTGGTCATTATTTTAATCATTGAAGTTATTGGCTAATATTTTTAAGAAAAGCGCACAAACACTATATTTTGCAACTTGTTTTTGTGTTTTTGTACTGTGCTCATTTGAAACGTTTTCAACACATTACAACTTAACACAATTATAAAGCAGTGTAGGTCAATTTTCATTCAATTTATAACCAATTTTTAAAAACTATTCTGCTCTGGAATCCTTTTTTAAATGTGTTGCCAGTTTTTTTTGTTTAGTGTCAGTTTAGTGTTTAGTGCACACCGCGGTTGAGTGCAATCTTCACACTAACTTTACGATGTCCTAAACATCCCTCAAACTTGTCACATTCTGTTGGTCGAAATATTTCAAATCAATTAAATCAGTAGAGCGATACAATGTGAGACTACATTACATGTTACTTGTTAGTGTTAGTTAACCTATGCTCCCCTGATCCGAACACCAACGCACTATTCCACTGTGCCACAGACTCCGAATCCAAGACTACAAATCATTAATAAATGTAGCACATCATTTCTACTGACGTGTTTACCCTAAAATAACGTTACATCAGAGGTCCTGAAAAGTGTTTTCCGATCGCTGTTGTTTACTTTTCAGGGTCAGTTCGGGTTTATTGATCGCCCGCTGAGATGACACTGCATGGAAGCCACATCAATAAAGGACATCATCATCAACAAAGGATTTAACACAGGGGTCATTTACCCACTGTTGGCTAAAAAAGTCCATTTAGAGGTTCTTTGAGTGGGGAAAGACCAGCCGAGATAATGGGATACCACTGCAAGCCGAGGCATTTTTTCGAGAGCATGTCCTCATTTCACTATGACACAGTTTAATGACTCCATTGTAAATATGGGAATATGCAGTGAAATGTGAAACACCCCAGAAAAATACCTCTATAAAACATGCAGAGACATATAGTACATCCCGAATGCAACTTTTATGTGTTGCTAATATGTAGAAATGTAGAAGAATCCCCATGAAGCGAGGCAATTGGTTAAACCATCTGTGGAGCGACAGCCAAGAAGAAAAAAGAGGCCGTTGAGGCAAGGACAGGAAAATCCATGGTCCATTACATAATAATGGAGAATGGTACATGAACATAAACACAGACTGTTACAGTAGCTGAACAACAATTAAGATGTCAGCTCACTGTAGATGACCTCAATCGTCTAACGGCTATCTTTTGTTTTGCTTTAACCCTGTTGTTGAAAATGACACAATTAAATCTGTATTCTTCTAGCCAGTGTTTGCAGTTATTGCACAGGGAGGGTTAGCGGTTGGTTGGTGGAGGAGCATGGGTCCTACAGTGGGGGCTGGAGCTCAGGGGATCCATAAAGTTCAAACAAGGTGAGTTTTATAACCAGCAGGTGCAAGTGAGCTGAGGTCAAACAGCGATACGTAATAAGCACACGTCTCACATCCTCAGAAGCAGGATTGTCTGCTCAAATCAACATCACAACAGAGCGAGGGCAGAGGGTGTTGTAATGTCTGTTGCATACCATGATTCATCTGTAGCCTTGTTCCCATGAAACCTTTTGCGCACTGCTGGAAAAGATTGATATCTGACTATTTTGCAATTTAATTAAGTTATGCTGTAAGCATGTTCAGTTATTATGTAGCAGTGGTGGACTCAGGCTGTCTGAGAGGAAGGGGCAAAAATATTTAAAATGGAACCAGCACGCAGGAAATGTTCTTAGATGTAGGGCCTGTTTGGCACTGCATGGTGTTTTCTTCAGTTTAAAGGCACCCTTAATGGGCGTTTTATTGCAATTAACTAAATGCAATTATGTTTGGGTTGAGTTTGGATTGTTATTTAAGATATTAACTTTTCTTCAGAATAAGAAGTCCTTTATTCATCTGACAGCAGGAAAATGTAGAATGTTACAGCAAATTGACTTTCCATTAAGAAAGTAACATTAAATAGAGAGGCAAGCGCATGCTAACAAATAAAATAAGGGCACATCCATGGAACAGAAAATGGTATCAGCATTCTAAAAGGTATGTGAACATAAAGAGTATTGAGGTAGCACCAGATGTTAACATATAGTGTTTAAGGATTAACAAGTGTATATGTTGGACAGAGCAGTCATCTTTTGAGTATAGGCTTACAGGTTGATAGCATGACAACCTGAGCACAACCTCTCTGCATAACAGTTTTGTCCGGCTTTGAAAAATACGCTGTTAGAACAACCATCAGTAAATATGTCCCTACGTAATTGATTATGTAACATAGAGCTCTATGTGAATGTAAGGATCCCTTTGCATACAGGGGAGCCTGCATTCCCGTGGCACAGATCCAGGGAAGAACAAGGATAGTCACAGGTTGAAATGTAACCTCAGTTCCTGACTTGAATCTAGAAGATATAGGCTGTATGTTCTATCAATATACTGGGTGTTATCTATAGTAGTACATACATGTGACCCAGTCGTTTCTGTTTGTTTATGTCTTGCATTGTCCTCTCACCTTATCCCTCATCAAGGGACACTGCTTGCACAATGTGTATCCGTATTATTCCAGACAGTGAGGCTCATAAGAATCCAGGAGGACAGCTGTTCCCGAGATTTTCAGACGTCATGACATTCAGCATTAAATGTTCAGGTCTTGGTTGTTTTCATAAGCACATTAATGTGTCAACCATGTGTACTTGTGCCACATTGTGTATGTAACTTGCTGACCCCATCATGTCCCCATACATGAACATGGTATTTGCAGATACAGTGAGTCAGCTCGACAATATACAATAAACATTTCAGTCATTTCCTGACTTAAGCTAACAGAGCCATGGAGGTAACATGTTTTTGTGCCTGCAGAATGTCTCATGTTGATTTAACATCTTGCAGGGCCACCCACGAACACATACAAAAAACTGTTGTTCTCAGTCATGACTGTAATTCCACATTTATGAAATACACTTATTTGCTTTCTAGCAGAGAGAAGGTCAACACGACTGCTACATCTGTCTGTCCAAAACCAAGCTGGAGTCAGGTTAGATTAGCATAAAGACACAAAACAAACGGGCAAACCGGATAGCCTGTCTGCAATCTTTAAGCCATACCTTTAAAGCTCACAATATCCCCTTTCACACATGAACTGTAACCCTGAAATTATCTGGACGTTACCAGAAGGAGATCTTGTGAAAACGTGATGTCCGGAACATTCGGAGTGGGCATCAAACAGGTTTTGTCCAGCCAGATTCTTGGTACAAAGTCTGTGTATCGTCCAAGTGAGCCCATGTGTGAATGGTGTAGCTTATTTTTAACAGAGAGTTCAGGAAGAATGAGTAAGCATGTTGATGACATTGCTACTCCGGCTGGCGGAAAATCTGGAAGAAAACAAGCAGCCAAGGGTGAAAAAAAAGCATAATTTAAACAGAAATAGCCAAGAAAAGGAGATACAGGAACTTATGTTTGTCGAGGTTTGTTCGTCTACGTGAGCTCACTTATACTTTACCCATGTGCTACAACTAACCTGGCCAAATAGAGTATATTTATTAGCGGATATCTTTCTGTTATGGGCTACACGTGTATAAACTCAGCCAATGAGTGGACCAGATTCTCAAGACATTATCCGGGTTTCTTACAAGAAAAAGGGCATACATCCTTCTTTGTATGAATTTAACCAAAGAAGACATAAAACGAGTCTTCTGACTCCTCAGCAAGACAGCAAATAAGTGTATGTCCGAAATTGTCAAACTCAAAAGCCACATGACAATGTCTTCATGTCTTGACCATGGGGGGTTGCACAAATCTTACGCGAAGTTCACAGGGATTGGAGATTTCTTAAAGCCTGTAACATTCATAAATGCATAATAGGGCTGCTCATATGGAAACCTTAACTGGTAATGAATACTTAGTCTCTTTACGGTAAGTACAGAAACTAGGGCAAGTGCAAAACTCAGTCTTTCAATTATTATGGATTATTGGAAATGCGTGTGTCTATAATAATAACATGAATCCACGAGGATGTCAACAATCCTGTAGGAGCCATCAGGGAAGTAGTATGATGAGAGTCAGGCAGGACCGCAGAGACAGGTTCAGCCACGACTCGAAATCCAGGACTCAGGATCCAGTACTCAGGATCCAAGACTCAGGATCCAGGACCACAGCAACAGGCACACCCACGACTCAGGATCCAGGGCTCAGGTTACAGGATCCAGGATTCAGGACTCAGGATGCAGGACTCAGGATCCAGGACTCAGGATGCAGGACTCAGGATCCAGAATTCAGGGTCCAGGACCACAGCAACAGGCACAGCCACGACTCAGGATCCAGGACTCAAGACTACAGCAACAGGATCAGCCTCGACTCAGGATCCCGGCGTAGATAGACACAAAAAATAAATTTGGGGGAAGCTGGGTTATTTGGAACATGAGAGTACACGGGGACAGAGAGAAGGAAGAAGTAAGGTGTCCCCCGAAAGTCTAAGCCTATAGAAGCAAAACTAGGGGCTGAATCTAATCAGCCCTAACTATAAGCTTTATCAAAAAGGAAGGTCTTAAGCGCACTCTTAAAAACGGATAGGGTGTCTGCCGCCCGAACACAAACTGGAAGCTGATTCCACAAAAGTGGAGCTTGATAAGAAAAGGCTCTGGCTCCCATTTTACTTCTAGAGACTCTAGGAACAACCAACAACCGTGCATTGTTGGAACGCAATAGTAAGACAGTAGGGTATAATGAGTTCTTTAAGGTAAGATGGCGCCTGCCTGGCTTTGTAGGCGAGAAGAAGAATTTTAAATTCTATCCTACGTTCTATACACTCTAAAAACAAATGCTTTGGCTCAACAAAGAAAATCAACGCAACAGTTTGCATCAATGTTTATTGAGTTAAGACAACTTCTAATGAAATTGTGTTAAACCAACAAACTTATTTGAGTTAGGGGAGAAGGCTTTTCCTCTACAATCAGAGGTGTTTTTAATTACCACTTACTTAATAATTGGTATTATAAACACAAGTTTTTAAGTTGTTCCAACTTGTTTTACCACATGATTTAAAAAGGGATTTTAAGTTGTATGTACTTAATTACCATCATTATGAACAACCATTTATAAATTAAGTTGCTTAAAATATATTGTATTCAATTGTTTGTTTTTTTTAGCTTTTTCATGTTGTTGCCTTTAAAAAAATGTATTAATTAATTCCACAACAAAGCTATTAGGCAATTCACTTTTTATTTTGAACTGCAGTTGTTTATTTCAACACATGATGTTTCAATCAGGAGAGATTTTCTTTTAATAAAAAGCGATATCAAAATAGTAACCAAAGTATTTTTACACCCACAGTAGCCTCTACTACTTTGTACCCTCTCACTGAACACAGTTCAAAGGCTGCTAATTTTGGTCAAACAGCAATTTGCCTATAGAGTGCAACTACAAGGCTATCTTCTGTATTTGAATGACAAGAGATGACACCCACCTTAAAATATCCTTTGTATATTTCTATTTGTCTTAACTGTCGGAACTTGTCCAGGAATGATAAGTGGGAGTGGACTTGAAATCCTTAACTGAAGGTGTAGAACAATTAAGTTATCAAGCCAATTGCATTACTTACTACAACTTGAATTTAGTTTTAAGAGAATTAACGCAGAAATCAGATTTCAAATTACACACAATATTAAGTTGATGTAATTACCAACATTATTATGTCAACACAACTTATAAATTAATGTTTGCAACTTAAAATGTTTATCTAAATCAATTAATCCAAATGTGTATCTTGCAACCATGCATTTAATTAAGTGGTGGTAAAAGGTCCCCTGAATGACTTTTTAGAGTGTAGGGAGCAAGTGTAAGGCAGAGTAATGTGGTCCCTTTTCCAAACTCCGGTTACGTGCTGCAGCATTTTGAATCAGCTGAAGCGACTCAACTGACTTTTTGGTACACCCAGATAATTAAGAGTTACACTAATCCAGCCTTGAATTAACATATAGTTTTTCTGCATCGTCTTGAGGCAAGATATGCCTGATTTTTGCAATGTTACGTAGATGAAAGAAGGCGGTCCAAGATATTGATTTTATGTGGGCGTTAAAGGATAAATCTGTGAGGATTTGCAGTTCTCTCTCCTTCTGTTCCCCTTTGTGTTTGTTATTGTCTGTGTGTCTGTCTTCCTGGCTGGGCGTGGCTGTCCCACTTCTGATTCCCGCCAACTCACCTCCTCAGCTGCTGCTCGTCATCCTGATTACAACTACTTTACCTGCATATATACCCGGTTCCTCCATCCACTATTCACCAGTTCGTCGTTTCACCACGCTGGAAATTCGACTTGGTATTTTCTAGCTTGTAGCAAGACCTAACTCTCTGTGTTCCTGCCACGTCCAGCCACCTACCCCTCGTCTGTGTTCCTCCGTGCTTCTACGCACACCTGCCCCAGCCTGCTTACTCTTGCCAGCTCTGGATCCCCGGCTCACCTCGCCTGTGTTCCGCCGTGCTTCTCCGCACACCTGCTCTGCCTGCTCGTTCTCGCCAACTCGGGATCCCCGGCTTCGGACCTCCGCTCCACCACTGGTGACAAACCCTGGCCCTGGACTTCGTGGATTATCCAATCCCTCTTCTGCCTCTTAAAACGGTTTTGGTTAATAAACCTTTTTTGCTTCATAAACGCTGTCTCCTCTCCATAAGTGTTTAGTATTGTGGGTTCACTCCTGTAGCTCTCGGAGAGGATAACAAAATCCTGATCAAATATAACACCAAGGTTCCTTACAGTCTCACTGGAGGCCAAATGAATGCCATCCATAGTTAGTATATCTTTAGATAATTTGTTTCGTAGATTCTTTGGGCCGAGTACAATAACTTAACATAACAAAATGTAAGGTCATCCACGTTTTTAAATCCTTGAGGCAGTCTTGAATTTTATTTAGATGATTGGTTTCATCAGGCTTGATTTATAAATATAGTTGTGTATCATCCGCATAGCAATGAAAATTGACAGTGATTCCTTATAATATTGCCTAACGGAAGCATATACAGTGTGAACAAAATAGGTCCAAGCACTGAGCCCTGTGGCACTCCATGGGTCACTTTGGTTTGCATGGAAGATTCATCGTTGACACACACAAACTGAGAGCGTTCAGATAGATAGGACCTAAACCAGCCTAAAGCAGTTCCCTTTATGCCAACTCAGTGCTCTAGTCTTTGCAATAGGATATCATGGTCGATATCAAATGCAGCACTGAGATCGAGCAACACAAGAATAGAGACAAGTCCTTTGTCTGAGGCTATTAGAAGGTCATTTGTGACATTAACCAGAGCTGTCTCTGTGCTATGATGTGTTCTAAAGCCAGAGTGAAAATCTTCAAATAAATCATTGTTTTTTAAGTAATCACACAACTGTTTTGCGACTGCTTTCTCAAGAATCTTTTAGAGGAACGGAGGATTAGAAATAGGTCTATAGTTGGCTAAAACCTCTGGATCGAGGTTGTGCTTTTTAAGAGGAGGTTTTATCACTACTACTTTAAATGATTGTGGAACATAGCCTGATAATAAAGACATATTCATAATATTTAATAAAGAAGTGTTAATTAATGGAAAAACTTCCTTTAACAGCTTCGTTGGAATCGTGTCTAAGATACATGTTGATGGTTGAGAAGAAAGAATCATTGAATTAAATTGTTCAAGGTTTATGGCTGAAAAGCATTCTAATTTACTATCTAGTGCAGGGGTGCCCAACCAGTCGATCGCGATCGACCGGGGAGATTCCCAGTCGATCGTGAGATGTGTCTAAAAATAGAACAACAATTTTCTGTTTTATGGTTAATGTCCTATAACATAATCTTCCTGTGCCAGAATAATGCACTTGAGCGCATCAAAGATTTGTGATTGGCCGGCGTGACCCCATGTGTCGGGGCGTGGCTGGTGGGCAGTGGGCACTGTCACAACCTAGCAAAGCAAAATAATCGTTTTTTTTCGATTATGTTGTTTTCGTAATTGTGGCAGGCCAAAATCGTAATTGCGATTAAAATATGATTAATTGCACAGCCCTACCTTAAATGGTTCTTGGGCAGACACACACACCGTTAATATTGGGTATTTTATTGGGTTCGGGATTCCTATTAATGACTGCCCAGGAGAGAGCTCAGAGAAGCGTGTAAGACTACGACTCCGCCTCCTGGTCTCAACTCCAGTTCGTCATGGATTAAGTCCACAAAGCCCTGAAATGTTTGCCGAAATGAGATCTGCACCTTCCAAAGCAACACACTCTCACTCCATAATCGTCCAGGAGCGATGTTTGGTCAGGGTCCCGTGGCGTGCAGTTGTGACGCTCCCTGCGTCCATAGGACGTTTTCATTGTTACCAAGGTGGTTGCTAGGGACGCTGCTATCGATATTATTTCTGTTATGTTGTGTAACTTTTTAATGGTGTTATCTTTATTGCTACCCCCTTCCCCGTCAATGTATTGGTCCACAGCGCAAAGGTATTAGTTTAACAAAATCCGCATCTAAAGATACGTTATTTTCCCCTGTGCAATTCCAGTCTCACATCTCACATCACATCGTGATTAACAAATAGACTGAAAACATTTAAATAAAAAAAAAATGCTTTTCTCTTTGCAAGTCATCACATAACGGCATTGTAATACACGGTTCGGCTGCATTAAATATTACATATCTGCCATAGTTTTCTATTTATAGAGCCCTGATGAGAAGACTTCTAGACCAGGGGTTTTCAAAGTGTGGGTAGGTGAGCCTCCCCTCAGAGAACATAAGAACAGCCGCGCCCCCCCTCCCAATTATTATTGCTGTTATTATTATTATTATTATTGTTGTTGTTGCTATAATGCAGGGGTATTCAATTGCATTTCAAAGAGGTCCAGTAAGAGAAAATGTAATTAAATGCTCTGTTTTCGCTGTCTACCTTCCGCCATTTGAAATTACTCCGACTGTTTCTCTCCTCTTGTCTCGTCTCTGTGTGTGTGTGTGTGTGTGTGTTTGAATCTATCGTGCTGACTGCACCGATTTGATTGGCTGAGTAGCGTCACCTCCTTAAAACATTAAACAAAAACTTTTTTAAACCTTTTTATTTGTATGTTTTAAACATATTTTATAAAACTCCCCCACGACTTGGACTATTCCTTGCACCCCTCTACAATAAGCCCAAATGGTCTCAACCATATTGCATCAGTAACGTGCACTTGTTATTATAACAAGATCGCAAGGACACTGGTAGCGATCGGAAAATTGAGTGTTGTTCAGTTTGTGTGTTTTGTAACATGCGTGTCCGTGCATGAAAATATACCACACACCCAATTGCATTTTCAATTCACTACCCTGGAAGTTAATACAGTTGTTAAAGTTGGAACAGCCTGTGGACAGCCGTTCTTCCTTGCATTTCAGTCGCCGACACCTTCTTACAGAGGACAGGCACATCTAGCTGCAGCAGGCGCGCCGGATTCATTTTAGAATTGGGGGGGCCAAAAAAAGTGCGTGTGTATGGCCCAATCCCAAACTACGCCCTAGACACTCCCCCTCCGTGACGGAGTGAACTCCGTGGAGTGACACATGAGGCTCCCTCCTGTCAGATGGAGGGAGTAAATACAGCGGCAAGCTTTGGGACAAACTCCCCTCTCTCCGGCAGAAACAGGAAATGCCGTAACGGCTACAACGCTTTCAAATCAGCATCTCTTTGACAAAAAATGTAAATGAATAACTCAAATAAAACTCCAAACATCTTTAATTGTGTTACTTTTTTGTAAAGCTCTTAGTTTTAAACCTGATGTTTATAAGCTTCTTAGTGTTTGCAACAGTCTGTAAATATACACAATTTTATAATAAAATGCACACATTCACCTTTTTCTAGACTAAACACAGGTATGATCCTAAGTAAAAAAAAAAATGAGGTTATCATGAGGTTGTTAACATCGCAATTTATCACTATCGTTTAGTGGTTTTGCAAAGAATTAACCACTCTGTTTTTGTACCATTCTGCGTTGAAGTACCTTCTCTTTGCCCAAATAATCTACTAGCGGTCTCCTTTTTTCTGATAGTTAGCTGTACAGCTTTAACCGCCTCAATGTCCCGACAGCAAACCTCCATGCAGTTGGAACCAGCCTGTTTCGGTTCAATAACGGCGGCGGTGGGGTCGGCGGCGGTTTTGACAGTTTCTGCGGCCGCAGACTAGAGCTGCTGCTTTTGGGTTCATCTGGCTTCGCTGTTTGAAGAAGGTCCAGCCTCCGGAGATGTGGTAGTCAGGGATGTGACCTTCCAGTTGTTAAATTTAAGTTTAGATTGACCGTATTTAGATTTCTTCTGCGCTGGTTCTTCTGACATGTTTGCAAGTGTATATATTCTTTATATCTCTAGGTTAACGGCTGACACACACAGCAGAACAACGTAACAAATAAAGTAAACAACGTAACAAATAAACAAATCTAAGCTTTTTTATTGGTTGTAATTTACATGGATACATTTGAATGGTGTGACAATGTCCTATTTGATTGGGTTAAAATGTACATATTCTTCCTGTTATGTCTGCCTGCTTTATTTTACCTAATGCAAAGTGACCTGCTCCATCGAAATCGTTCGCATTGACCCGAAGACACATTTTGATTCCTAGCTTTCTAATGAGATCAGGATTGTTTTTGTACTCCAAATATTAAGCAAAATATGTCACATTATATAATGACTGTTACAGAGTCATCGTTTTGAGAAAAAGGCCTTTAAAGTGTTTCTCTTCTCTGGAATCAATCGATCTGATTGATTATTAGCGGAGCAAATGATCAAAAATACTACGGAGGGAAGATATTTTCGTTTGGATTACTGCACTCACAGGAAACACCGGCTGTTGTTCCTGTTGTGTCGTTAAATTACTCAGTTCTCCGCTTGTAATTATGCCATTACAAACTTCAAACCTGTATTTATCATCTGCATTTGCCGAAACAAGTTTAATATTCTGAAAGCCAAGACTTTGTTTATTTGAAATCAGATGAAAACGAACTGTAACGGACCCTGCCGTGTTATCTATGATTACTATGCCTTACATTCATAATTTCAGCGGGAGGGAGGGGGAGCGGCGCTGCGGAAGAGCAGAGTGGCCAGTGAGAGGCGAGCTGTGGTCTTCCCTTTACAAGCTTAAAAAATGCGTGTAGCTAATGAGATTCAATATATATAACAATACAAAATAACAAAATATACACAGCTAGATCAGATCGCGTTTTAGATGCGACTTTAGAGTAGAGGGGAATTATTGAAACGGGATTTGTACAGTGTTCCGCGCCGCGTGTATATACGTGTGTGTTTGTGTATTTTTGCGTTTGTGTGTATTGTGTTTGTTTCCCGGGGAAAAGACTCACGAGAAACACCGGCTGTTGTTATGCCTGCAGTGACGTTAAATTACTCCGTTCTCCGCTTGTAATTATTCCGTTACAAGCTTCAAAGTTGTAGGCCTATTTATCATCTGAATTTGCCGAAACAAGTTTAATGTACTGAAAGCCAAGACTTTGCTTATTTGAAATCAGATAAAAACAAACTGTAACGGACCCTGCCGTGTTATCTATGATTACTATACACCTTACATTCATAATTTCAGCGGGAGGGAGGGGGAGCGGCGCTGAGGAACAGCAGAGTGGCGAGTGAGAGCTGTCATCTTCCCTTTACAAGCTTCAAACATGCCTGAAGCTAGTGAGACTGAATATAACAATCAAAAATAACAAAATGTACACAGCTAGATCAGATCGCGTTTTAGATGCGACTTTAGAGTAGAGGGGAATTATTGAAACGGGATTTGTACAGTTTTCCGCGGCATCTGCTGCTGCGAAAATGTGGGGCAGGGCTGAAAAGTGGGGGGGCCAATGGCCCCCTGGCCCCCCTGCTTCCGGCGCCCTTGAGCTGCAGCACGACCCGTATATTTCCGCACGGCGTGTTCTCAAGACATATTTTTTTTAACATGTTCAACATGGTGGATAAATCCTTATGCTCCCGGCAACACACTGAACGTCAACTTTGCCTCCTTATTACACTCACCCAGGGTCGGCGTCATGGGTGGGCATTCGCGGGCCATGCCCCCCCAAATGAGTCACTCTGTCCCCCCTGCCAGGCCAGGCAAGCTTCCACTTTGCCGTTTTTTTTAATTAATTTTTTTATCATATTATAAGTGAAAACGTTTCCACTAAATCTTTTTTGTGTGAAATAAATCAGAAATAAAGAATATAAATAAAAAACACAGCCTGAGGTGTGCTCACTGGTGATTGGTGTGTTTCTTGACCTTTGATTTGTTGTTATTAATTCAAAAAATGCGCTTATAATTAGCAAGTCAGTGAGACGAAGCTAATGCTCGGACTGTCGGACAGTAATAAAGTAATGGATATACGTAAATGGCTGCAAGGTGCAGCTGCTACACGGCCTCCTCCAACCAACTCCTCCACCTCCTGAAAACGAAGGGAATAATGCACCCATCTCCAACATCGCCGGCGGCACCACCTCTGAAGAGCTCGAGCCGTGCTCTTCGACCAGCCAATCTGCTAGCCAAGCCCATCCACCTGCTGCAGCTAACGTTAGCGCTGGAATTCAACAAGCCATAGAATATATTGGAACTGATCAGCCCAAACAAATCTTCTTAAAACAGTACCCTTACAGCATCCTCACTGGCAGGAGGCGTTCATTTGTCTGTGCTTGGTATCACAACCGCGACTGGCTTGAATACATTGTCAAGGCCGATGCTGCATTTAGTTTCTGCTGTCGGCAGTCTAGCAAAACCCGGAGAATGGATGCATTTATGTCTGTTGGCTTCCGTAACTGGAAAAATGCGGTGGAGAGAGACAAGGGATTTCAGAAACATGCAAATTCAAAGGAGCATCTCTCTTGCTATGCAATGTGGAAGGAGCGAGAGAGGCGTGCCAACACTGGAAAGGAGATTTCTACACTTGTTAACGCAGACCAACTACGAAAAAACAGGTATTATATCTCTTATATCTCTCTTATTGATTTCTGGTGGAAAACCAGCTGCCTTTACGAGGGAAGATAGAGGCTTTGATAACATGTCAGAGGGGGGCAGTGGCCTTTTCCTCTCCCTGCTGGACTATACGATAAAAAAAAGACCCCAAATTGGCTGATGTAGTGAAATCAATCCCTCGAAACGCCACTTACACTTGTCACGAAATGCAAAATGAACTCATAAGTACACTCAGCAATGTGGTGACTGAGGCTATCGTGGAGGAAATAGGAGACTCCTTTTACACACTGAAAGTAGATGGAACCCGACCAATAATTTCACCATATATGTAAATAATCTCTGTAATAATTTATCAAAGGCTGCTTTCCATTTTTATGCAGATGATACTGTTATTTATTGTTCATTCTCTTCTATAGAGCAATGATGTTATTCCATCTAATTTATCTCAACTCAAGTTAGTATTAAATGCAGACAAATCCAAACTCATTATATTTTCAAATGGCAAAAAGTTAACTTATTTTCTCCCCAACATTTGTACTGTTCAAGGGACTGACATTGACATTGAAAGGGTCACTACATACAAATATCTAGGTTTTATTATTGATCAGAACTTATCTTTCAAGTCACACACTGAAAATGTTGTTTTAAAATTAGGTTTCTCCTTTCAGACAAGGAAACATTTGATCTCTGTAACGTTTTTACCAGTATTGGATTCTGGCGATCAGCTTTACATGAATGCCTCTAACCAGTGCCTAAAGACTTTGGATACTGTGTACCATTGCATTGTGCATTACGTTTTATTACTGGAAGGATATATTGTGAGTTTGGAATAAATATGCACTTTATGAAAATTATTAGTTGGTTACTGTTAGTAAAAACAGTAAGGTTAATAGCCTACTGGATGTTTGTTTTGCTAGTGGATCGCCAGGCCCTCTGACCTGATCTGTGGAGTCTCAGCTGTTCATATGAACAGGGCTCGACATTATAAATGGCCCGCTGGCCCGGAAGCATTATTTAGACACCCCGGCCAGCATAACGTACTTTCAAATCGCCCCACAGCTGTTTGCTGCGGAGCGCAGCGCGAGCAGTCTCCGGTGAGCGGGAGCGCACTCATTCACTACAGTCAGTAGTGAGAACCGCAGTAGACAAAAGGCGTTGCTATAGCAACACGTCATGTTTATGTGAAAAGGGGTGGGGTCAATATGACCCGCTGGCGGAAATAGGTAACAACAACAGAGGGTGCTACCAGTGGCGGCTGGTGGAAAATATTTTTGGTGGGGCTATGGAAATGGTGACAAAACCATACTAGGGCATTTAAAATCAGGAGACTAAATACGAACAGTGTGTGTGTGTGTGTGTGTGTGTGTGTGTGTGTGTGTGTGTGTGTGTGTGTGTGTGTGTGTGTGTGTGTGTGTGTGTGTGTGTGTGTGTGTGTGTGTGTGTGTGTGTGTGTGTGTGTGTGTGTGTGTGTGTGTGTGTGTGTGTGTGTGTGTCATACTTGCCAACCCTCCCGATTTTCGCGGGAGACTCTCGCATTTCTCCCGATTTCTGACAAAATCAGATTTACTCACGACTGTTTCCACTCGGACTTTAATACAGGTACACCATTGTTTGGTTTCCATGGTAGCGCGTCTCTTTAGCAGCGCGCGCAACTCAAAGTCTGAGAGGGTGAGGAAGATGAAAACTGAACAAGAATCGACAACTCGACCCTCTGATCACTCCTTTCCTGTAAAATACAGGTCCAGCCCACACATATGCTCCATGGTGCCACAGGCCTTGCCCTTACGACTACAATAAGCATGCAAATGTTAATCTACAGCTCCGGCGATCCACTAGCACCGGAGTCTACAACTGCAGACGCAGCCATCCCCTACTGTAGCGTCACCTTGGATACGAGTCTAAACAGACACACAGGCCAGGGCGCTGAAAGGGCGCCCTTTGAGCATCAGATCTGACGACGCTGATTGGCTGAAATTATGTTTCGGCGGCATAGTTTACAGATAGCAACAGTCAGCTTGTTGGTTGCAGCTGCTCTGGCTGAGGGCTCTTTTCTACGGCCCGGACGAGAGAGGGTAATGATACACGCTGCGGCCAGGCAGGAAACATGTGACTTATCAGTAACTTTAGACATCGTAAAACAATTTTAAACGAGATTTTATTGTAGATTATACATTTTACTGATACCAACTATATAATATTTACCTTGTTCTTTAAAAATAAAAATAAAAATAAAAAATATTCTTTTTGGAAATATATTTTTTTATGAATTTTTAATTTTTAATGACAATCAAACATGTGGGAAGAGGGGGGGCGGCGCCCCTAGCGCCCCTATGGACCGGCCGCCACTGGGTGCTACATAACACACTTTCAGGTGTGTGTGTGTGTGTGTGTGTGTGTGTGTGTGTGTGTGTGTGTGTGTGTGTGTGTGTGTGTGTGTGTGTGTGTGTGTGTGTGTGTGTGTGTGTGTGTGTGTGTGTGTGTGTGTGTGTGTGTGTGTGTGTGTGTGTGTGTGTGTGTGTGTGTGTGTGTGTGTGTGTGTGTGTGTGTGTGTGAGAGAGAGAGAGAGAGAGACTTGGCTTAATGAAGCGTGCAGTACTGTGTGTGTGAGACACAAGAGACTTTACAGCATGTGTGTGCCCCCCCGTGGTAAATGATTGCCCCCCCATTCGATTTGTTCTGGAGCCGACCCTGCACTCACCCCTACTTTAGTGGGAACAATGAGTCTGCGTCTTTGATGCACACAGGAATAAACGCAGATCATACTCTGACTGCAGCCTTTGCCGGTAATTGCTTTTGATCAAAGTCAATGCGGAAAACCTGCCCTCACACAGGTAGGTGGAGGTGAAGGGAATGAGCACTTTTACAGCCTTTTTGGCGAGGTGGGGGAACTCGGTCTACAGAGACAGCCACAAGTGGGCAAGTGTCACTTTACTCGTCTTTTTCTCGTTCTTTTGTGTCTCACGCTACGCCTCCCCTGAAGCTCTCTGGCGCCCCCCAGGGGAGGCGCACCTCACACTTTGAAAACCGCTGTTCTAGACAAACATGAGGAACTGCCGCCAACACTGAAAACGTGACGTGGATCATAAATATATCAGCAATTAAACAACATCTTACATTTATTTTCACACAATACGTCTCTTTGCAGGATCAACACTAATTCGGCTGACTTTTATATTTGATCCAATTGGTAGATAGGCTGTATTTACACCATAAAGGTGCACAGCTGATAGAAAGGGACACCTGGTGGTTAAAGCATGTTATTTAATTTCATTATTTTTATTATTAGATATATTAATAGGATCCCTATAAAGTATATTCATCACTCGTTATTCTTTACTAATAGTTCATTAAAGACTGTATATAATGACTATTTTGCACATCCCTTTCAAGATTTCAAGATTTTCTATGGTTTATTGACATATCATATTCACAAACGGTGTAGTTATGCAATGAATGAAAAACTTTGGTCGCAGGTTCCTCAATAGTGCATTACAAGACATCTATCAATATTTGTGCATACCTCCAGCAATGTTAACTATGTTGAAGCACTTATTTTAACTGATATTATATGTATTATACTGTTATAGGATGTAGATATTTCATCTCCGGCCTTGTCAGGTATGGAACAATCAATAAATAAAGAACACAGAATTATTAAATATAAAACACAGAATTTGTGTGATTATACTAAATGATTTACAAATAAACACCACTGCATATTTACAACTGTTACACATGCTGATGTAACGCAAATGTTTCCAACTTGGGATCAATAAAGTATATCTCATCTTAAGATGATCAATGGCTACTGCCATATTTGCAAAATTTGCCTCTGAACCTTGACAAGTGCATGTTTTAGGCTTATCAAGTAATGTAATGCAATGTAATGTAATGTTATCAATTAACAACAGGAGGGGTCACAAACATAAGACCAGCTGTTAAATAAAGCTCTTCTGACCTTAGCTGGCATGTGGGTATATATATTAATGCTGCCCATTATGGGCACAAGCAATTTTCCCCCATTTATTAATTATATGTTTTAAATTTGAGTGTTTCCTATCCCCTAAACCTCCAGGGATGTACACAGTATACAGGCAACTTCTTATTATGGGAAATACGAAAACGTCTTTTAAAACTACAACTCCCAGTAGAGACGTGCCATAGATAGAGAACATGTTGCGAAACACAATATTGATAGCAGCGTCCCTAGCAACAAGTACAAGTAGTTATTAATAATAAAAGACATTAAGAAAAAAGCATTTTAAACAGTGATTAAAAAGCGACACAATCTTCCTGCATTGCATTACTCTAAACGTGTAATAACGTGCTTTAAACAGTAGGTGGTTTGGGTTAAAAAGCTGTCAAGTTTACAGTGTTAACAAAATAAAATATACTGCTGTTTCCGGTTTAGTTTACAGATATATTTAGTTATTGTTTTGATATTTGTAACACAAAAGCGATGGAAAAAACCCACAGCAACACAGAAAAGATGGACTTAACATGACCCAGCGGTCGAGTAGTTAATAAAAAACAATAATATCAAAACAAAATATTACTACTAACTTTATTGTGAAATTCAAACTGAACGGTAAAAGAATAGTTTCCGGTCTATTCTGAGCCCGATCTCTGTCGATAAATAAAAATAAAGAACTACGACAGATGTGTAATATATTTAATGCAGTCGAACCATTTATTACAATGCATTCATGTGATGACTTTCAAAGAGTAAAGCAAGCACTGCTGAATAAAGTATGATTTTATCTTTTACGAAAAACAAATTTTCATATGGAATGCAGTTGGAGGTCAACCAATCACAGAGCTTGAGAACTAATCACGGGGTTTGTCAAACAGAGCACATGGTGTAGTCCTAAACGATAGCTGGGGATTCTGGGTAGTGTAGTGTCTTCTGCCATCCTTTACTCCGAAAAAATATTTGTTTCTCCGAATCGAAGGGGAAAAATACAAAAGCATTGCACACAATTTAAACCAATCAATGTTGTGTAATTAACAAGGATGATCTGGTGTTTTTTAGTTGATGAGTAGTGCAGATATCACTGTAAAATCAATCGACAGTAAGGGGAATACTTACTTCCGGGTGTACAATTCTCCGTTATCCAATGGGAATGGACGCTCACATTGCCTTTAAGGGCAGCCGACACAAACGAATGCCGTGCTTCCATGAGCGTCAAATCCCGCCGCAGATGGGAATACATTGCAATCAGTTGAAAGCTATTTGCGTCCCTTTATGAAGCTGAAGGAGCCTGGGAGCGTCACAACTGCACGCCACGGGACCCTGACCAAACGTCGCTCCTGGACGATTATGGAGTGAGAGTGTGTTGTCCTAAGTAGGATGAATGCCGTCCCTCTTAATCAGGCCAGGTTTTCCCCAAAAGGCTGTCCAATTATTTACGAAGTACACATCATTTGCTGGGCACCACCAAGACAACCAGCGCTGAAATGATGACATGCGGCTATACATGTCGTCATTGATCAGATGGGGGTGGGGACCAGAGAAGATTACGGTGTCCGACATTGTTTTAGCATATCTACACACCGACGCCACATTAACTTTGGTGCATTCTGATTGGCGTAAACGAACATCATTACCACCGACGTGAATAACAATCCTACTGTATTTACGTTTATTCTTAGCCAGCAGTTTAAGATGCGCCTCAACGTCACCCGCTCTGGCCCCGGAAAGCATTTGACCGTGGAGGCTTCGGTCTCTAAATTCACGTATCTCAGAATAGAGCTACCAATTACCAGAGTTGGCTTCTCAGCGGGTGCCTCGCTGAGTGGGGAAAATCTGCTAGATACGTAAACGGGTTGGTGGGGACCTGCGTTATGCCCCTTCTGAACAGTCGCCCAGTGTCCCGGCTGCTCGGGAGTTGCCGGGGGACGGCTAGTAGGAGCTACCTCTTGACTAACGTGGGCTCTACTGTAGCTGAGTTACTTTCTAAAATGCGGAGCCGGGCTTCTATGCCTATGATTCCCGCCTCCAACCTAGCAACTATACTACATTTAACACATGTATCGGTATCAGTAAAGGAGGTAGGGAAGTAACCAAACATGAGACAGGTAGAGCAGGAAATAGCACCAGAGGGTGGGGAAAAAGCCATGGCTAGCTATCAAGCTAAAGTAGCTACCGTTAGCAAACCCGAAAGGAGTGTAAGCAACTGTGGAGTTACAGTCACTAAGAGAAGGACCACCTTTGCTTTCTCACTGTCTCCATCCCCACCAACTCATAAAGCTGGCAATGTCCTTGATCTCATATTCTCAAGGAACTGCTCTACTTCTAACCTCTCTGTAAACCCGCTCCACACATCCGATCACTTCTTCATTGCATTCTCTCTACCCCTTTCCAAACATAACAACCTAATCTCTTCTAACTCTGCTCCTGTCCGCCGTAACCTCCGTTCCCTCTCCCCCTCTACCTTTGCCTCATCGGTGCTCTCAGCCCTCCCTTCCTCTGACTCGTTCCAACTCCTGCCTCCAAACACTGCTGCAAAAACTCTCCTCTCGACTCTCTCATCCTCTCTGGACTTTCTCTGTCCTCTCACATCGCGGCCGGCTCGTCAGTCCCCTCCTGCTCCCTGGCTAAATGATGCACTGCGTGCTAATAGAACCATCCTTCGGGCAGCAGAGCGGAAATGGTGGAAATCCAAACACCATGACGACCTCCTAACCTATCAGGCTCTCCTCTCCTCTTTCTCTGCTTCCATCTCTCAGGCAAAAAGCACTTTCTTTCAAGATAAGATCCAATCTTCCTATTCCAATCCCAAAAAACTATTTTCTATCTTCTCCACCCTCTTGGACCCCCCCAAAGCACCTCCCCCCTCCTCCCTTCTGTCAAGCGACTTTGTTAACCATTTTGAAAAAAAGGTTGATGATATTCGCTCTTCTTTTTCTGACTCACCTTTACTCACCGCTGGGTCACCAGACCCTCCCTTCACCCACACACTGACCTCCTTCACCTCTGGGTCACCAGACCCTCCCTTCACCCACACACTGACCTCCTTCTCCCCTCTCTCTCCAAGTGAGGTTCTTACCCTCGTTACCTCTGCCCGTCCTACCACCTGTTCTCTGGACCCTATCCCCTCAAACCTCCTTCAGACTATCGCTCCTGATATTCTACCATTTCTCACCCATTTCATCAACACTTCTCTAACTTCTGGTCACTTTCCAAACAGTCTCAAGGAGGCAAGGGTAAACCCTCTCCTTAAGAAACCCACTCTCAACCCGTCTGATGTTATTAACTACAGGCCCGTCTCTCTCCTCCCGTTCCTGTCTAAAACACTTGAACGCGCTGTCTTTAAACAACTCTCCTCTTATCTCCATCAGAACAACCTTCTGGATCCGCACCAGTCTGGTTTCAAGGCAGGTCACTCAACAGAAACTGCTCTCCTTGCTGTCTCTGACAAACTGCACACTGCTAAAGCAGCCTCCCTCTCCTCTGTCATCATCCTTCTGGACCTGTCTGCTGCATTCGACACGGTGAACCATCGGATCCTCCTTCGCACTGTCCAAGAACTTGGAGTTTCAGGCACTGCACTTTCCCTCCTCACCTCATACCTCAACGACCGCACCTACAGGGTTACTTGGAGAGGGTCCGAGTCCGACCCTTGTCAATTAACTACAGGGGTCCCTCAGGGCTCGGTTCTTGGTCCCCTCCTCTTCTCCCTGTACACAAACTCGCTCGGGTCTGTCATTAGCCCGCATGGTTTTTCATACCACTGCTACGCTGACGACACCCAACTAATTCTGTCCTTTCCCCGCTCAGAGACCCAGGTCGTCGCACGCATCTCTGCTTGCCTAGCAGACATCTCTCGGTGGATGTCTGCTCATCACCTCAAGCTCAACCTTGACAAGACTGAACTGCTCTTCCTTCCGGGAAAAGATTGTCCCACTCTTGACCTAACAATCAACATCGGCACCTCTGTTGTTTCCCCGACTCAGACTGCAAGGAATCTGGGTGTGGTCCTAGATAACAAACTGTCCTTCACTGCAAACATCGCTGCTACAACCCGCTGCTGCAGATACACGCTTTACAACATCAGGAGGATACGTCCCCAGCTGACCCAGACATCAGCGCAGATTCTGGTCCAGGCTCTCGTCATCTCACGCCTAGACTACTGCAACTCCCTCCTGGCTGGTCTACCTGCATGTGCCATCCGACCTCTGCAGCTCATCCAGAATGCAGCGGCTCGTCTGGTCTTCAACCTTCCCAAATTCTCCCACACCACACCGCTCCTCCGCTCCCTTCACTGGCTTCCAGTAACTGCTAGAATCCACTTCAAGACACTGGTACTTGCGTACCATGCTGCGAATGGATCTGGCCCTTCCTACATCCAGGACATGGTTAAACCGTACACCCCAGCACGTGCACTCCGCTCTGCATCAGCCAAACAGCTCGCTGCACCCGCACTGCGAGGGGGACCCAAGTTCCCGTCACCAAAAACACGTGGGTTTGCTATCCTGGCTCCAAAATGGTGGAATGAGCTCCCCATTGAAATCAGGACAGCAGATAGCTTACACATCTTCCGACGCAAACTGAAAACTCATCTCTTTAGACTCCACTTCGAGCGATAGAATTACTAACAAAGCACTTATATACTAATAAAGGGCTGGCTTTCTAAATGCCAGTTGAGTAGCACTTGAAATGTTTGGCTCTATGAAACCTGATGTACTTATATGATTCTGTTTTCTTAAAGGTTGTATCTTCCTGGTCGAATGCACTTATTGTAAGTCGCTTTGGATAAAAGCGTCAGCTAAATGCAATGTAATGTAATAATGTAAAAGGAGAGTTGTGCGTACTTAAGCTGTAGAAACGTGTGATTACAACTAGGCTTGGGCGGTATGACGGTATTACGGTATACCAGGGTATTTCGAAATCCCGTCGGTATGATTTTCAATACCGTGACGTCACAGACTGTGCGCCAAATCACAGATGCGTTTCATTCTATTACACTGACACGGAGTTTTGACAGGGACGACATTGGTTGTAATGCACAGCACGCGCCAGCAGAGGGCAGGGGAGGGCAGTCCGTCTTTCCCGCTCTCAGAGCTCAGCACAGAGCTGAGCTGAGCAAGATGGCGGCAGCATTTGCCGGCCCGAACTCGGAGAACTAGTAAAAAAGAAAAATGCCTCTGCGCCTGTTTGGGACTATTTTGGGTTTACTCCCAATTACTTCGCCAGTGACTTCATCCAGCACAACGAGAGACAGAGGCACTTCTTTGGGAATGTTTAAGACGGGGTGAGTGAGTGTTGACATTTTTGAATCCTATGCAACTGGTTGATGGTTTTGGAGTCGAGGTCGGACGGTTTTAAAAACGAAAGCATTTACGTGCTAAACATTCACGCGAGTAATCCAATGAATCAAATGGAAATAAGGTTAACACATGCACGGAATAATATTGCCAAACTAGTTAGTGAATATAGCAAACTTTATTCAATAAGTCAAGTATTTACTCCCGGAAAATCTTTATGTATGATGATATATTGTTAACCTAGCTCACAATGGAAACAACGTCGGACATCTACAAACGCTTCCTGTATCCGATCTCGAAATGTGCCATTTGCACAATGTGTCATGTATGCAGCCCTTGTTTTGCACTTGCGCGCACGTCGCGGCACTTTGTGAGCGTCTACCGGCTCGGGCTGCATTTTACACCGAACATATAATATACCGTTCGAAACATCTATTTGTCGCCGTGCAAACGCCACCTCACTCAAGTCGACCCAAGTCATACCGTCATATACCGTATACAAAGGTATGATGTCAGCAAGGTGTGACGGTATGAAAAAAATGATACCGCCCAAGCCTAATTACAACGTCAGGTAGCTGCTGTGATCAAGAGTTTTAAAACAATCAATTTAAGTTAAGATAATATAAGCTATCACCAGCAGAACAGACACACAGGATACCCGGAGGTAAAGTTAAGGCAGACTAGGATGTGAGCTTCTCGGTACATCACATAACATGGGTTATGTAAATTAACCATTAGCCTACTATTTTTTTATTTACTAAATGGATATTATAATTGTCCGTTACACCCTCCTTTGTTCAAATGGTGAAATAATGTATGCTCCCAACAGACATGCATACCAACAACTAACCCTAAACCTTGCCGCTGGCAGACATAGCTTGGAGCGAAACATTTGCATACAAAATAAACAACTTCTAAGGTGTGTGTTCATCTCTCTGACATTGCCATATGTTTCATTCAAACCGGGTATCCTGGGGACATGTCACTACTTTCTGAAATGGCTACCTTTGTCCCAATCACTTTTTAAACATAATTTGTCGAAAATGTTCTGAAAGATCGCTTGCACCAAAAATGTTAGATCTGATCATATGGAATGATTAGCTCGCTATTTAGCTAGAAACATTTCACTGCTGTGCAATGTGTGGTGAAAATGCGTCCTGGGATTATGGGAGGATTATTAGGAAATGTTGGTGATGTGATAATTTCATAACACTTTCAGGTTTCCAGATGAATCCCAATCCCAAACCGAACGTAATTATATATTCTGATCTCATCCTGTTTTCCCTTACATTGCCTAAAATCTCATATGTTAAAGGCTATTTGAACAAATGTTTTGCGTCAAAGCCAATTTTTAAAACAAACTGATGCCCTTAGTTATTATTTATCATTTTCACCAAAAAAATTGGAGATACTGTATTAACCATTTGGAGTCGACCGTCACGCCGGCGTGATCAGATCACATGACCTGTTCAAGCCGGTGCCGCATAAAAACAACAGTCCGGACAGCATTGCCGTGTGTTTCTGTCTAAAGTACTGGCTTGAAACTATATCCCAGTCTTTGTTTCATGCAAAGAAACCCAGTAAACACGGAGATACGCTGATATAAAGTTAATACATTTCAAAAGTATGAAAAATGGAAGCACATATTTGAATATCTTCGCCGTATTTGATCATTTTACGAAACGGAAAATACTGGAAACTGTAGATCCTGCTCAACAGGATGTATATGTGTATTTCTGTCGAAAGTACTGGCTTGAAACTATATGCCAGTCTTTGTTTCATGCAAAAAGACACAATAAACAGGGAGATACAATGATATAAAGTTAATACAAATATATTTCAAAAGTATTAATAATGGAAGCACATATTTTAATATCTTCGCCGTATTTTATCATTTTACGAAACGGAAAATACTGGAAACTGTAGATTCTGCTTACCAGGGAGGGGGTGAGGTCATCAGGTAAACGGAGTGATACGAAGCAAGACGAAAAGAGACGAAGAGGGACGGCGGGAAATGGAGAGAGACGAAGATATACGAAGACAGGCGGCGGGAGACAAAGAGAGACGGCGGGAGACAAAGAGAGACGGCGGGAGACTGCGATTGAAGTAAAGTGACAGACAGACATTGAGAATTTAGATATAGTTAGATAGATTTAGTTTTGAAGATTCAACTATGATGAAGAGAACTCTGTACGTGAGTCAAGCTCAAGCTATGAGCTTGTTTTTTGACATGGAGGAGGAGCCTGTGATGTTGCCCTCTTGTCGTAGTTGACAGAAACTGCTTTGAAGCGTGGCACAGGTAAAGACAGAAAAAACAGATTTTTGTTCATAATGTGTATATACAGGACTGTCTCAGAAAATTAGAATATTGTGATAAAGTTCTTTATTTTCTGTAATGCAATTAAAAAAACAAAAATGTCATACATTCTGGATTCATTACAAATCAACTGAAATATTGCAAGCCTTTTATTATTTTAATATTGCTGATTATGGCATACAGCTTAAGAAAACTCAAATAAGCTATCTCTAAATATTAGAATATCATGAAAAAGTATACTAGTAGGGTGTTCAACGAATCACTTGAATCGTCTAATTAACTCGAAACACCTGCAAGGGTTTCCTGAGCCTTGAAAAACACTCAGCTTGGTTCAGTAAACTAAATCACAAGTATGGGGAAGACTGCTGATCTGACTGCTGTCCAGAGGACCGTCATTGACACCCTCCATCAGGAGGGTAAGACACAAAAAGAAATTTCTCAAAGAGCAAGCTGTTCACAGAGTGCAGTTTCAAAGCACATCCACAAAAAGTCTGTTGGAAGGGGGAAATGTGGCAGGAAACGCTGCACAACCAAGAGAGATGACCGCAGCCTTAACAGCATTGTGAAGAAGAGTCGCTTCCAGAATTTGGGGGAGCTTCAAAGACAGTGGACTGAAGCTGGAGTCCAGGTATCAAAAGTCACTGTTCACAGACGTGTCCAGGAAATGGGCTACAATAGCCGTATTCCCATGGTCAAGCCACTTCTGAACTCAAGACAACGGAAGAGGCGTCTGACTTGGGCTAAGGAAAAGAAGCACTGGACAGTTGCACAGTGGTCCAAAGTCCTCTTTTCAGACGAAAGCAAGTTTTGTATTTCATTTGGAAGTCAAGGCGCCAGAGTCTGGAGAAAGGCTGGAGAGGAGCAAAATCCAAGTTGCTTGAAATCCAGTGTGAAGTTCCCACAGTCAGCGATGGTTTGGGGAGCCATGTCAGCTGCTGGTGTTGGTCCACTGTGTTTCATCAAGCCCAGAGTAAATGCAGCTGTGTACCAAGAGATTTTAGAGCACTACATGCTTCCGTCTGCTGAAAAGCTCTATGGAGATGAGGAATTCATTTTCCAGCATGATCTGGCACCTGCCCACAGTGCCAAAACCACCAGTAACTGGTGTACTGACCATGGCATTACTGTCCTCGATTGGCCTGCAAATTCCCCTGACCTGAACCCCATAGAGAATATGTGGGGTATTGTGAAAAAGAAGCTGAAAGACACCAGACCCAACAATGCTAATGAGCTAAAGGCCGCTATTGAAGCATCCTGGGCATCCATAACACCTCAGCAATGCCACAGGCTGATTGCCTCCATGCCACGCCGCATTGATGCAGTAATCCGTGCAAAAGGATTCCCAACCAAGTACTGAGTGCATTAATGGACATTTTCAAATGTTTGATTGTGTTTTGCTGTTATAAATCTTTTTTTTTTACTTGGTCTGAGGAACTATTCTAATTTTTTGAGATAGGATTTTTGAGTTTTCTTAAGCTGTATGCCATAATCAGCAATATTAAAATAATAAAAGGCTTGCAATATTTCAGTTGATTTGTAATGAATCCAGAATGTATGGCATTTTTGTTTTTTTAATTGCATTACAGAAAATAAAGAACTTTATCACAATATTCTAATTTTCTGAGACAGTCCTGTATATATATTTGTATTATATTTATAATAACACTTTTGCCATATCAGAATGAAATCCCATGTACATTATTTAAGCTTTTAAATGTTTTGTTGTGCCTACTGTGTCACTGTTGACAGAACTTGAGAAATTAGGGGGAAAAGCCTATGGATACACCTGTTATTTGTTCATAACATTTGTATATAGGTTCATGGTACCTCAATCAAACTTTCACATTATCATAGTGACATCCCATGCATCTATTTCCAGCTTTCAAATGGTTTCGTTGTGTATGTTTGTGTTACCTATATGAAAAATAATATCATTTTCAAAATCTGTTTTTTTGTGATTTTGGGTCCAAAATGTTCATATAGTATCTCAAAATGAAAGAAATAACTATCAGGTTATATAGGTGAGGTTGTCCTTAAAAACAAGATACCAAACATTGACATGCCAAACATTTCTTAATGGGGTTTAGTAAGACAAGTCAAAAGTATGCGAAAACGGCCAAATTAGCCCAGGACTCCAAAGGGTTAACAAGTTTGATACATCATTCTCCTGCAGATTTTTATATCAGTAATGTTTGGAAGAACCAAAGTGTAGTAAGTGAAGTAAGTGCAGGACTTTGTTAAATGAGAGTCGAAAAGTTCATTTAAGGTGCTCTTCAAGGCCGGATGAGAGTTAAAGAAAAAAAGAATAAAAGAAAAACAGAGGCTCGTGGAAGCTCTTAAAAAAAGAAATCCTTGAAAAAAGAAAAACCTTGAATTTATCTTGAAAACATGTGACATAAGATGTCATGTGGTCGAATTTGGCCTCTGTTCCCATAATATTACCACACACATGACTCAGATGATGTATACAACATAGACAGTAATAGTGAGAGCATTTCCCATCAGCCTTTGGGACACCTTGTTATGGGACAACACCGTAGTTTGGGCAGACACAAGATGCAGATAGAGGAAGATAATTGAGATGACATTGAATTACTGGTTGATAAAGGTTGCGTAAGGGATAAAGGTTGCGTAAGGGATAAAGATTGCGTAAGGGATAGCAACAAAAACAGAATGTACTCGCTGACGTTGATGATGGATGGGGGGGTGCTAAGAATTAGGCAATCACAACAGGCACACACTGACCTCTCAAAACACTTGCATCAGCTGATGGGCCACACACACACACACACACACACACACACACGGTATAGTGCCACACTGAGGCCTGACATGTTGGCAGCATTTCAGAAGGGAGATCCAGGGCACTGTGGGGCATTCTGCTTTTACCATGCCCTCAATAGAAAAGATTCACCTCAGATGAACTGTTGGTATAACCTCCTATGAAATGTATCAATGTGTTTTGTCCCATTGTTTAACATACAGTATATGTATATGCCTGACAAGCATATGCATATATGTAGGGCAGGGCTATTCAACTACACATTCAGTTGGGCCAGATTTTATAACTACAAAATTCAGCTGGGCCAGACATTCAGCGGCCTGTAAAAAGCGGGTAGTGACATATTTTAAACCAACACATATTACTGCGATGAAAAACATGCCATTTTTATTCATTGTTCATCTTACAAAGGTAGGTCAAAAAGTGCATAAAAACACAACAAATTAGCATTAATTTAACAAAATCTGAAAAAAAATGCACAGTTGTAGCATTACATTTGTTTGCTTTAGAAGTCAAATATTCAGGTTATGTTTTTTGAACCAGGCACATCACAAAGTGCATTTACTGAATACAATAATAGCAGTCTTAATAAATGTCCTCACATACAAAAAAAACAGCTAAAGAGCTCCAATGCAACACAAAGAGGTAGTACTGTAGCAATACTATTTTTTCACTTTTCAAGTAATAACAAAAAAAATCATACGTTTTGGTCACATTTGACCCAGACACATTATTTAAATGCATTTAAATGAATACAGAAAGAACTGTCAAACCCTTCAGTGCACAAACCCATAACAAGGGATACGGGTAACTATATGAATGAATACTACACTACACGTCTACTATAGTAAACTAGGTGCTTACTATCACCTCATTTGTGATTTGTCATCGCTGACCTTTCTCAATGGGAGAAGGGACATTTTTTGTTTTGAACAAGAGCAGTGATTTTTGGCTCATAGGATGTCAATGCAATCCTAAGACATTGGTGAAGAGTGCTGTCAGTCAGGGAGCAGCGAGTGCTACTTTTGATTGAGTTCATGTGTGAAAAGCTTGATTCCCATGTGTATGTTGATCCAAACATACTGAGCACACAGATCGCTACTTTCTGAACGTTATGGAACTGCTGTTTTTTGACATCACTCCAAAACTTCGCTTGCCCGTTAGTGCGCTGCATGTCAATAAGTTCCAGTGTATATTTCCCCTTGTCGATGCAGGGGACCACTTCCTTTGCTCTGGTTGATACGTCCCCCTCTATTGCAACAGTGAAGGGGTCTCTGTCAAAGCCCATCATCACCTCTGTGGGCAGAGCAAGTCCATCCAATCGATCGGCAAAGTTCTCTTTCAACCTCGCAATGAAAGCTGTCATCACATCCGTGATTTGTGCCGGAGATGTGATGTGTTGGGGAGCGTCGGAAAATGCAGCATCCGACCCCTGCTCAAGTCGGTCGCGAAAAGGTCCAGCTTGACTTGGATCTGCTCCACAAGATCAACGACCGTTTTGTCTCTGTTTACGCTTCACAGTTGAGAGAGACATGTTTTAGAGTTGCTATCTTAGGACCACCGTTACTAGCACCACTAGATGCACTTTCAAAAAACGTGCTGCCTTGTGGTTTGGTGGTTTCTATGCAACGCGGAGTGTTGCGTTCATGGTCTGTACTAGTGTAGGAATTTGGCTACGGGAGGCTGGGCCACTCGGAAGTTGGTTCTGGGCCGCCAGTTGAATAGGTCTGATGTAGGGGTTGCAATGAACAATATCATCACACATTTGCATCAATGTCATCGTTGTATATAAAAGCATTTTGCTGTGTTTTTCATTAAGGTCACTGTGAGGAAGCGCACACACTCCCTCACTAACATGTTGGTCTTAACTATTTGTTTGTTAAGAAAGGTAGTACATGTTTTTTCAGAGTTGTCTTTATTTCAGTTAAAGTTATAAAAACAGTTTACATAGACAAACTAATAAAATGCATCTAAATTAATTTGTCGGTCTGTAAAACACACAAGCACCAAGTAATCACCATTTCCTTTGTTCAGACCTGGAGGCCATCTTGTCCCAGTGCTCGAAGGGGGAGCACGCCTCCAAAGTACTTCTTATATGTGCCGTATGAGTAGGCGGAGTCTTGGACGCGATTGGTCAGGAAATGTATGATTTTATGAGTGTCAATTAGGTTAAAAACTATCCGTTTTAAGCAGACCTTGTTGTTTTTGAAGGTATAATCTTTATGTTGATGCAATAATGAATTTACTTAAGCCTTTAGGGTTTTATTAAGTGTAGACAACCGTGTTTAATTTTGTATTTAACCCTTCACTCCGCTTTCGGAACCATGACCTGATTGACCAGGTTGGAGTGGGAAGGCGGGCAGTCTCCAATAAATGTGATTGGGAAGAGAGGAGAAGGGGCATTTTGTGTTTGTTCCTTGCTCGTGAATGCAGCACCAGGCAGGCATTTTGTGTTTTCTGTGGAATAATGTGGAAGGCTAAGAATAAAACGCCTGTACTTTTTTTGCAAGAAAACCCTCTCTCCACGTATCGTTCTTTCACCTGCACCTCACATCGTAACAATTGTTGGCAGTGGTGGGATATTTAAACGCCTGTGAGGAGTCTTTCAGGACAGAGTGACTAAATGAGAGGTGGACGTGGAAGAGGTCGTCAGGCAAGGGCCACAGCCTTGCCAGACATGGAGGAAGAAAAAAGACGAGGGACAATGGAAGAAGAATCGCCACTTGAGGGAGCCGTGGCAGCTGAAAGTGAAGAAGATGAGGAAGAGCTGGTGATTCGCCCCAAAGTGTTTACAGCCCATACTGGGGGTGAATAACTCTCTACAGTAAGCTTCGTGGAAGAAATTAGAGAGTTTGTGCACAGGTCTAAGCAGACTGAGGCAATACTTTTTGAACAGATTAAACAATTAAGAAGTAACATGGTTTCAAAGTCAAGGCAGGACTCAGAAGTATACTGTGACCCTGTTCAACAGTACCCCTATGCAATGTGAGCTGATAATCCAAGGCTACAAGCTGAAACCTCAACACACCTGCTAAAAGCTGAGCCACATGGAAAATTCAATCCACGTCAAACTAGCAGGCCTGTCTCCTTATCCGATTGGCCTGTCCAGCCTCTGCAGAATATTGATCCACCAATCCGGACAGCAAGGCCCTATGTAAGTGAGCCGAGGATACCTGACTTCAAAGAAGGTGAAGACCCAGAAAGTTTTTTTGTTCGGTTTGAACGGATGGCCAGAACATGGGGGTGGCAGCCATTTGAGTGGGCAGCCAGAGTAGTATCCTTGTTGACAGGAAGAGCTCTTGAGGCCTATGCTGGAATGGATGAGGAACAGTCAGAGTCATATGAAGCAGTTAAAGCAGCAGTGTTAATGAAGTTTAATGTGACTGAAGAGACTTACAGACAGCGTTTCCGGAGCACCATTTTGCCAGTGGGAGAGGCTGTAAGAGAAACAGGGCTCTCAAGTTTTGAACAGAGTTCAGAGTGAGATTTTGGCAGCGGTGTTTGGTACTCCAACTTCTGGCTCCCCTCAAAGTTCCCATGAAGCCCTCTGTACCGTGAATGTCAACGGGGGGGGGGGTGCTAGTGGAGTATGAAGCCCTCTGTATCGCGAATGTCAACGGGGGGGGTGCTAGTGGAGTATGAAGCCCTCTGTATCGCGAAGGTCAATGGGGGGGGGGGGGGGTACTAGTGGAGTGCACGCGTCTCAAACAAGCCTAGTTTGTTTACAAAATTGCGGCGCCACTTGGTGGGAAAATACAAGGTGTGGCGTGTGAATGGAGTGAAATGCGTGTGTCTCACGCCAAATGAGACTTGAGAGCTCCGGAGAAACCTACAACCGTATTAAGGGGCTTTACAAAAGATAGATGAGACCGAACAGCCGTACTAAGGAGGAGATTGGAGAGACTATCGTTTTGGAGCAGTGCCTCCGTGTGCTTCAACCAGACGTCCGCACCTGGGTCAAGGAGCACAATCCCCAGACTGGGGAAGAAGCGGCAGATCTAGCACAACGGTATGCAGCGGCCCACAGGGAACCTTCAAAGAAAAGAGTGACTGTTGGGAAGCCAAAGTATGGGGAGGACTAACCTCACACTTGGCCAGCTGTAGAGAGCATGGACACTGGGGTTGGTAAGAAACCTGCATATCCAAACTTAAAAAAGAACTTTATATGTTACTACTGTCAGCAACCTGGTCACAAGGCTTCATTGTGTCCATTAAGAAAGTCTAAGTCGGTTGAGATGTGTTCGGTACCTCGTGCAGAAAGTGTTGACCATGCTAATGTTACTGATAGTGGAATTGTTCCACATAGACATGTAGTAGATGTCACTGTAAATGGTCAAGCAGTGAAAGCCCTAGCTGACACTGGTAGTTCACAAACCTTGGTGAAGACCAGCTTACTTAGCAATGCAATAACTGATTTTGATGGCAGGGTAAATATCACATGTGTTCATGGTTGTAAAAAAGATTACCCAACTGCAGATGTTATCATTGAGGTTGAAGGGCAAGCCTTTATGCTATCTGTTGGTGTGCTAGAGCACCTAGCTTATGACGTGATCCTTGGAGATGATTTGCCAATCTTAGACCACTTGGTACAGCAAAACTCACTAGCGTACTCCTATGGAGCTACGCGCTCTATGACTAAGGGGTTAGAACCTTTACCAGATGCAGATGATTTGTGTGAAGGGGGTGATAAGCTTAAGAAAACAAGGTGACAGCGCCGTCAAGAGAAAAACAGAAATCACGATAAGGCTAAATGCCCTGAGCTTACTCTCCCTGTAACTCCCCTCATAGACCCTCAATGGCAAATCCCAGATAACTTCAGAGAGAGTCAGGAGAATGACCCATCTCTAAAACCTCTATTTTCAAAAGCATGCAAAGTAGATGGGGAGGAAGATGCAAACACAGGGGGGCTGAACAATCTAATTGGGGATCCCTTCATCATAAAAGACAACCTTTTGTATTTGGCAGACATAGAGAAACCTAGGCTAGTCATTCCTAAAGAGTTTCGCCAAGTAATCCTGCATGTGGGTCATACTGTGCCATGGGCTGGGCATCTGGGGCAGGCAAAAACGTATGACCGCATTGCTCAGCCTTTCTATTGGCCAGGATTATACAAAGAGGTAATTGATTACTGTAAAACGTGCCATGAGTGTCAGGTTGTAGCTCCTACCAAACTTTCAAACAGAGCCCCTCTACAACCATTACCAATAATGAGTGTACCTTATGAAAGAATAGCCATGGATATAATTGGCCCTCTGCCAAAAAGTAGCAAGGGTCACAGGTTTGCCCTGGTTATTTGTGACTACGCCACCAGATATCCAGATTTCTATCCATTGCGTTCCATTCAGGTCAAACATATAGTGCGGTGTTTAGTAGAGCATCTGAGTTTGGATCAGGGGCATCAACTGGATGAGCTTAAACAATCTTTCCCAGCATTGTTCTCAGAAAAACTTGGACACACTGATGTGATAAAGCATAACATTATACTGAAGGACACTAAACCTGTTCGCCTGAGGCCTTACAGAATTCCTGAAAGAATGATGGAACCACTGAGGAAGGAGGTGGAGTTGATGTTGGACATGGGAGTCATTGAACCATCTAGAAGTGAGTGGTCAAATCCTATAGTGCTTGTTCCTAAGAAAAACACCACTGAACCTCGATTCTGCTCGGACATGAGGAAGCTGAACAGCATTTCCTGTTTTGATTCATAACCTATGCCGCGTATTGACGAGCTACTGGAGAAGTTGGGGAAAGCTAAGTACATCACAGCTTTAGACCTCTGTAAAGGTTACTGGCAAGTGCCTCTGGAGCCAGCCTGCAAAGAGTATACAGCTTTTCAGATTCCAGGAATGGGTTTGTTTCATTACACTGTACTACCCTTTGGTCTTCATGGAGCGCCTGCAACCTTTCAAAGATTAATGGACATTGTTCTTAATGATTGCACCAGGTTTGCAGCAGCTTACCTAGATTATGTGGTTATCTACAGTGAATCCTGGGAAGAACATCTGCAGCATCTTAAAGCTTTTTTGGGCAAGATAAAGGAAGCCGGGCTAACCCTGAATGCCAACAAGTGTTCCTGGGCTCAAGAGGAGGTGAAATACCTTGGATACCTGGTTGGACGTGGGCAAATACGACCACAAGTGGAGAAGGTAAAGGCCATACAG
Organism: Notothenia rossii; assembly: GCF_949606895.1. NCBI lineage: Eukaryota > Metazoa > Chordata > Actinopteri > Perciformes > Nototheniidae > Notothenia > Notothenia rossii. The sequence continues at coordinate 62,462,890 of NC_136906.1, read as the reverse complement.
GTAATACCCAGACCCCAGACAAAGAAGCAAGTGAGGTCCTTTTTAGGCCTGGTGGGGTGGTACAGAAGGTTTGTTCCCCACTTTGCTACATTAGCTGCCCCACTTACTGATCTAACAAAAAAATCTCCCACTAAAGTTGTGTGGAATGATGAGTGTGAAAATGCCTTCCAGGCATTAAAGAGGCAGATCTGTCAAGCTCCTGTGTTGCAGAGCCCGGACTTCACAAAAAAATTTATTGTGCAAGTTGATGCCTCTGGTCTTGGACTAGGAGCAGTGCTAGCCCAAGGAGAGCCTGGCGAAGAGAAGCCTATACTGTTCCTGAGTAAGAAACTGTTTGACCGGGAAAAAAAGTACTCTATGGTGGAAAAAGAGGGACTGGCTATAAAGTGGGCTATAGATTCATTGAAGTATTACCTTCTGGGAAGAGAGTTTGTGTTGCAGACAGACCACAGACCTTTGAAGTGGATGCAATCTAAGCAGCATCAGAAGGCAAGGATTCTACGTTGGTGCCTAGCCCTCCAGCCATACCAGTTCACCATACAGTATTGTCCCGGTAAGAACAATCTTATAGCTGACTATCTTTCTCGTTTGCCTGACCTGTGCAAGACAGAGGGGGAGGAGGTGTGAAATATGAGGAAGCGCACAGTGTCCCTCACTAACATGTTGGTCTTAACTATTTGTTTGATAAGAAAGGTAGTACATGTTTTTTCAGAGTTGTCTTTACTTCAGTTAAAGTTATAAAAACAGTTTACATAGACAAACTAATAAAATGCATCTAAATTAATTTGTCAGTCTGTAAAACACACAAGCACCAAGTAATCACCATTTCCTTTGTTCAGACCTGGAGGCCATCTTGTCCCAGTGCTCGAAGGGGGAGCACGCCTCCAAAGTACTCCTTATATGTGCCGTATGAGTAGGCGGAGTCTTGGACGCGATTGGTCAGGAAATGTATGATTTTATGAGTTTCAATTAGGTTAAAAACTATCCGTTTTAAGCAGACCTTGTTGTTTTTGAAGGTATAATCTTTATGTTGATGCAATAATGAATTTCGTTAAGCCTTTAGGGTTTTATTAAGTGTAGACAACCGTGTTTAATTTTGTATTTAACCCTTCACTCCGCTTTCGGAACCATGACCTGATTGGCCAGGTTGGAGTGGGAAGGCGGGCAGTCTCCAATAAATGTGATTGGGAAGAGAGGGGAAGGGGGCATTTTGTGTTTGTTCCTTGCTGGTGAATGCAGCACCAGGCAGGCATTTTATGTTTTCTGTGGAATAATGTGGAAGGCCAAGAATAAAATGCCTGTACTTTTTTTGCAAGAAAACCCTCTCTCCACGTATCGTTCTTTCACCTGCACTTCACATCGTAACAGTCACTGAGACCTTTTACCAATGACCAAACACAGTCTATTTTTTGATTACCTAATGATCAACTAAGTAGCCAACAGAGCAGACCAACCTACCTAAACTCCTCTCAGGTTTACAGGCCTACTTGTTGCTACTTGTTCACTACGATGATCAAAGTAAGACAGGCATGGGGTTGGGAGATGAAAGTGTTGTGTTGCAGTTTCCATTATTGGTTCCTTGCTGTCATGTTTCCTCTCCCAATTCATTTGAGCTTATAAAGCCACAGTCCTCCTGAGTTGATTGCAGAATTATTCAGATCACCTGCTGTGAAGCTGGCGGGACTGAATACTAATTAAAAACTGAGAGGGACCTTGTGAAGGGACTTCACTTCAACTCCATGAAAATGTGTTACCAACCAAGGGAAACTCGATTGATTTCACGTGTCAAAGGATTAACAGGTCAAGCCAGAAATATTCATGTCTTTATTGACCTGAGCGTTTCCTAAAAGCATTGATCATCACTCTCTTTGAATAACCTGCAGCTGTAGTTGAGAAATTGCTATTATAACAAAACAATTAAATTGGCAAAAGACAATCTAATTGGAAAGAAGCCTATTGCTTCCCAATGGTTCATCACAAAGGCCATCACAAACAAGAGTGAGTAATGGAAAGGAAGTAATAGCTTGGGTGTTTTGAAGGAGCAATTCAGGTAAATGTAAATGTAGTCCTAACATCTTAGTAAATTCTTAATTAATTCAGAAAAATTGGGACCGCCTCATACATTTCTGTGGGGTTTCTCTCTCTCACACACATTGAAGTTCCCCTCCAGATGAATTATGATATTTTTAGTGATCCCTTACCATTAAGTTTAGAACCAATACTAATAATAAACCAATAATATGGCCAATAGCCTTGACTATTTCAATCATCAGATGTTAGCATGCTAACACGCCAAACTAAGGTTAACATTGTAATTGCTTGGGATTAGCACATTGTAATTGCTTTGCATTAGCATATTCACATTTTAATTGTGAGCAGGTTAGCATAACTAAAATACATCCAATCCACCAAAAAACAGATCTGTTTCATGCTAGAAAACTTTCCTCCGCTATTGACGAAACTGGTGGACAGGCACTCTAAATTGTGACTGCCTCCACATGGCCAAAGGTACATTTCCACCAAAATTAGCATGTGGATGCAATATGCAAGAAATTAGTGAAGAATCAGAGTAAGTAAACCGGGAAAGAGTACCTCTTTCTAAAGCTTTTCCATCACTCTTTTAAAGTTTGACTAATACCTCTGACTCCTGCAAACTCATTTGTCCCGGGAATAAAAAACAATTGTAACTTTGCCCACTTCAGACAAAAGGAGATGTTGGTGTGATTCAGTTTGTTTATTTTTCCAGTGCAAAGGGCTTTACCTAGGTTTTTTAGTCAGTGGAGTATGTATGGAATGTGTAAGATAAGATAAGATGGTACTTTATTGATCCCACTAGGGGTCAAACACAATAGAGATTAGAAAGAGTTACAGTACACATGTGCCCGTGGTTTCCTGAGAAGAGACTAGCTCTTGTCCTCTGGCCACCCTGAGATTTGTTCCATGAAAATGGTGACGTGTTGGGATAAGAAGTACATGTGCGCCCCGAAATATCCTTGTCTTAAAATAATGATGTAGGTCACCTTATGTCAGGAGCTCAACCCCCTTACATATAGCATATGTAACTCAGTGGGCAGGTCCCACTTCATGCAGAAAATGAAATGAGACGTTTTGATCAGTGTCCTAAAGGTGACCAACTGCTAATCCTGGCCACATTACGTATTTATAGTAGGACTGGAGCAGGGAGGATTGCCAGGCCTAATTCTAGCGCATTGATCAGGCTTATGGTTGCTGACTGTTTTATACTAAGCTCCATGGTGTGTTTACCTTACTTAACTGAATTAGTTTAAGTTACCCTAGGCAGGATTTAACATGATAGGAATCCAGTTGATCTTCAGGAGCAGTTGGTTCCCTACTTTGTTGCATAAAATATACTTTGTGGAACAGTTTGCATCGTGCTTGGAGTATTACAATCACTGACAACCTCCCTTCTGATACCTATTTATATTGGCTTAGTTTCAGGTTATACAGTATGTAGTTAGCTTCAAACCATCAACCAACAAAACCAAGTTATTATTCCTGCCTTTGTAGAACTTTGTGTCATTGCCTGCTTTATTTGTCTTCTTGTATAAATGTCCCAGTGGTTTCCTGTTTGTGTGTTTTTCTGGGTTACGGTTACATATTAACAGTTAACAATGTGACTATTCACACAAGAGGGGATAGGTATGTTTTTGTTGATGTGCTCATAATGCATCACATGCGTCACATGTCCCTACAGAGAGATAAGGATGTCACTGTAAATTGTAATAGTGCCCCTTACTTAAACAAAATAGTGACATCAACTGATATCTACATTATTTGTTAACTTAAGTCAATACAACAATTTAAAACTACTTTCTTGTGAGAGAAGTTATTTAACTCATCAGCTTGAAGTAACCGTTACTTTAAAGTATGAGTGAGCAGCTCTCTTTGAACACACGTGGGCGACTACGCATGCGCAGTTTGCCACAGAGACGTCAGACCGACGTCATGGGTCATGGAACGAAGTGGGAAGGAATCATTGTCGAGAGGCTGAGGACATGAGAAGGTAAGTTTTAACCCAGTCTATGGTTTTAACAAACAATATTGTGCTACAGAGTTGGGAAGTTAGCCAAAATCATTCAGGGTTAGCTATCGTTATTTGTTGTAATGAGTCATCCTCTTTCGTCAGATGAAAACCGACTTTTATCGTGTTTAAATAAAAATCGTGGTAAGGCTATAAGGTAAGAGCTAACTTTAAAGCTAATGAAGTTAGCCCGTCATGTAGGCATATGGCGTGGAATTAATTCCGGTTAAATCAATGTATTTGAAGAAAACTTGTGTAAAAGCAAAAGCAGCATGTTCGTTAACGGTTGACACATTTAGCAACTGCTGCATTCCCTGTTAGCACACATTAGCCACTGCTGCACGTTCCTCTACCGCCATTTTAGGCGTTGCTATTGTACTCACTTTCTCTGTTTAGAGTTTTTTTACATGCAATATTTTAACACAAACTGCCTTATAGATGAATTAATTTAATTACAATTCAAAAACGTCCCATTTAACTACATACTGATATATATGGGCGGATTGTATATTTTCAAACATTGTAAAATAACACGAAAAAAAACCCTTAAAAAACATTTCCAATAAATGCTGAGTAAATTATTTCTAACATAGTTGCAGGCCTTATTTGCATTATTAGTTTTTTTTTTTAAAGTGTTATTCTATATTTTGTCATGGTCTGGAAATGCATGAAATTTAATTTTGGAATTTGTGTAGAAACCCTGTATAGTTTGAATGCAGTTTAACTTATTGTGTTTTTCTATTTTTTGTGTGTAGGTATTGATCTTCAGAGACAGAAAACATGCATTGGCAATGTAAGTACTGCCTATTTTCTTCTGAAAAGAGGGCTCAGCTATTGAAGCACTATCGCTTAAAACATGGAAGCTATGCCAGAACCACTCCAATTCCATGCCTCTACAAAGATTGTCTATGTTCATTCAAGTCATTTAATGGCTTAAAAGTCCATTTAACAAGATATCACTCCCATAATATGCAGATGAGCGAAGCTGGTGATCTCCCTGTTATATACCATTGTCCTCTTTGCGATTTTGAAGAACCCTTTACAGAGGTCACTTTCTTCACCCATTTGCCCCAACATCTTAAAAAACAGGAAATGGTGAAATGTCCATTTGAAAACTGCACCTTTGAGAGCAATGTGTACTCAACATTTAATGCTCATAAATTTAAAGAACATAGTCATCCAAGACAGAAGAAGTTGAAGCCTGACATTGCTGTGACCAGTGCAGCTTACAATTCAGATCTGAATCTGTCTCAAGATGCATCACAAGATGAGGCTCTTTACAATGATCCTATCGTTTTTTTCAAGAGGAAAATGAGGAAGAGGCTCAAATTGAAAATCTGGATGATTTACAGCATCAACTGGAACACAATTTAGCCTCGGTATTTCTAAAACTGCAGGCAATCTTGCATATATCTGACATTGCAGTACAGGAGGTAATCCAACATCTGAATCAGATTTTTCTTTTATCAGAGCCTGTTTTGCATAATGCCATTAAAAACATTCTTGATGAACATGGTGTCACTGACAGTTATTCGGTTTTGAGGGAGATTAGAAATGCTGTCAAATAGAATAACCAGTTCCTGAAAATGACTGATGCTGGCAGGTCACTCTCCACAGCTGGTAAAAGAGCATCATATTTTGAAAAGGAATTCCCTCTAGTGATGCCAGTTCAATACAAGCTTGGACAAGAACCAAAATGTTACAAAGATTGTTAAACAGACCTGATGTTTTAGAAAAACTTCTCAGTCAAGATGAATCTGTTGATGGATACAACACTTATAGAGATGGCACACACTATCGTGAGCAAGGCCGGATTAACCATATGGGCAACCTGGGCAAGTGCCCAGGGGCTCTTGAGCAAAGAGGGCCCTCAAGTTTTTTTTTCTTTTTTCGGGCACAACCTCACTCATCGTACATTGTTTTAAATGACACTCACTCTTCACCATAAATAACACAGCTTTTCTATAAGGTCAAATTAATATATTTTCCCAACCGTCTCACTATGTATGCGCTCAACTTTATTACTACGCGGCGGCAGTGTATAGCCGAATCACATCCCCACCCTCACTCATGTCACATTTTGTGGACTGGCCATCGGGGATACCGGGAGCTTTCCCGGTGGGCCGGTGCTGTTCGTGGGCCGGAGGGCCGCTCGGAATTGAAAAAAAATACAATATGCCGCGCATTAAGTGGGCCTGTCTGTCAATTAAACCCTGGGCATCTTTTTCCCCCCAGTCCGCCCCTGGTTGTGGGGGGGGGGGGGGGGGGGGGGCATGAGCGCTCAGTGCACAGGGGCCCCTGGAGGTACTAATCCGGCCTTGATCGTGAGAAGGCTTTCTTTAACACTGAGACCCTCCGGATTGTCCTTGGGCTTTACATTGAGGACTTTGAGATAACCAATCCTCTGGGCACTTCAAGAAAGAAAGACTGTTTTTTGTCTTCTGTTAAAGGAAGGCTCCACTCATTAGATATTTAATCAAAACTTCAGTATTTAGTGAAACATTATGTTTAAACCATACCCTGAAGAAATCAGCGATATTCCCCAGTAAATAATGATTTTATAGCTCTTTTTTTATCAAAACCTGTATATTCCGTCAGGCAGCTGCCATTTTGGCCATTTTCAGTTGTCACGTGATCCGAAAAACTAGGTTGTGACGTCATTTATGCGTTCACTTTGTAAACACACCCTTTATATATACAGTCTATGAAACACACGAACAGTTCATTCGACGAAAACATGGCGGAGTATTTGAGTTCGGACTCGTCAGCTGAGGAAGAAGTTTTGAGCAATGTGGAGAGATTGGATGGGGGAATTCAGCCATACAGGTTCGAGCCAAGTGACCAGAACCGTCAGGAATCCAGGGACAGTGACGATGAGGATGAACAGCACGGTGATCTTGCTGGAGACGATCCCTTTACTCGTGCAATTGATTTCGGGTAGGGAGACCTGTACATGAATGGTGTACTTGCGATCGGTGAGTAGCCATGGACAATCCTCTTATGAACATATGTTGTCATGAGCTTGAAGAGCTTGAAAATAAACTGTTCACAGACGACTTGGATTGCACACAGGGGAATCCCCCTCTCTCTCCCTCTCCTGACAGCCTGTCAGTATCTCACGCAGCTCACTGATCCAGTAATGAGTGACCCGGCAGTGAATAATAAATATATTTATAACTAGTTTAGCTTGTTCCAGAGGTAGATAAAATAGCGAAGTGTAGGTCTAACTCTTGTGTGTTTCGCTCCGCTCACTGAAGCACATGTTGCATTCCGCTATTTAACTGTCTTTTTCGGACACCTTAAAATAATGCCACTGCATCCCCATTAAGTAATGGTTGATTAATAAATCACATTTTATGTTTCATCCTACTCTCAGAGTAGTCGTCCGGAAACTTGAAATGTTCGCTGCATACATGCGCCTGTGGATCTTTCGGTTCGGGCCGAGCACATTTCGCTAGCCACTGCCCCCGAGCGTACTTCCCCGTTGGCAATAGATGGAACCGAGCATTCCGTTGATTGTTCCTATCCGAATTGTGGCAATGTTTTGAGGTGTAGTGCCGTGAAAAGGGAGTCGGAGGCGGTGTATTAAGAATGGACTTCCACACTTTATTGTCCATTAAACACTCGGAGGTTAATACATGAACTGCTCTCATTGACAAGCTAGCAAGAATGACTAGCTAACGCTACCGGTGTTTCCCATAAAGGGTCCCTATAGCAACAACACAAACAGGGTGAATTATGGTCCCCAATATGGTGTCACCACAGAGGCATATTTAAATATAATTGTGAGAGTAACTACAGTAAACAACATGAACAAAGCACATACGTCAATTTGTCCTCGACACCAAACGCATAGTTCACGTCACGTCCGGTAAAATAAGTCATGTGACTCGTCAAAATGGCGCCGCCCACAGGGTTGATGTTATTTCGGTAATTAATCAGCTTAAAATCACTGATAACGTCATCGGATTCAAAAAGAAATAAAAAAGACTGGCAGAGAGTGGTCTGTTTTATCGGATGATAAAAATAAATAAATGCGTGTCATGAGGATTCCCTCCCTTTAACGAATTATTCTTGACCACTTATGAGTAATGTGTGTTTCAATATATTTCAGGGTACAGATGTTAATGGCAAGCGAACAGCAGTCCTCCGAGGCCTTCCTGTCATCCTGGGTGATGAAAACAATGACTTCTTCAAGACTTGCTTTGTAAGTAGTCTTTTTTCATCATTATTTAAATTCTACGCCACAGGACGCCCAATCTATTTTATCCTGTCCCTTGTGTTACATAAATATATTTTAGCTTTTGTTATGATACTGGCCAAAAGGGGGCCTTCAGCAGGCCAAGGTAAACTCTGCATTTAAAATGTTATTGTGGTTGTAATTTTACTATTGCCTATGTTATAGGATGTTGATGACCCAGACATCTCCAACAGCTCCATTGGGATCCTTACAGTCATCCCTGAAGACAGCCTGGCTTCACCTGACTCACTCGACCTTGCACCGTCAGCAATCACCATCATATTGGAAGGGAAAATGGTGATGGACGGCATCAATTCTCTCCCAGATGCCATGTGCCTACTTTTTGGACTCATCTACGCCCTCAATTTGCAATACCCTCAACAACTTAAGAACACTTTTGAATGTATTCAAAGGGTGATGCTCTCACTTGGCCATAAGTCCCTTAAACCAAAACTACAATCACTCAAAAATGCCCTGATGCAGTGAGTCAGAGCACCTCCCACTGGGACCTTTTTCTCTTTTGGAAAAGTGATTTTTCTTTGTTATTATTATTATTTTTCAAAGGCCGCGTTGCAAGAAGGAGATTTTTTTTGTATAAATGTGTAAATTTTTCTGATGGAAGCACAGAAGTCAGCCTAAAAAATGCCCTGATGCGGTGAGTCAGAGCCCCTCCCACTGCATGGCACGCCGATTTAGCTTTTATTCATTTCTGAAGGATATCAAAAAATAAATTTTTACTAGTAATAATGTTTATTTCTAATATCAAAAATTGAATTTTAACTCGTTAGAAAGAGAATTCTTGATATCAGAAATTAAATTGTAACTAGTTGTAATGTGTATTCTTGATATCAGAAATGCGATTTTAACTAGTGAGATTTGCTTCGTTTTTCTCATTCATTTCAATGGGAGTCGGAATTTGAACTAGTTCAATATCCTTTTTGATATCAGGAATTCAATTGTTACTAGTTATAATTCCATTTCTCTTTATAACTAGTTACAATTGAATTCCTGATATAAAAAAAAAGATTTTGAACTAGTTCAAATTGTATTTTTGATATCAACAATTGGCATTTCGACTAGTTCAAATTGAATTCTTGATATCAGAAATTTGTATTTTTACTAGTTCAAATGTAATTGTAACTAGTAATAATTGAATTCCTGATATCAGAAATTGGGATTTGAACTATAGTTCAAATTCTAACTCCCATTGAAATGAATGAGGAAAACGAAGCAAATCTCACTAGTTAAAATCGCATATCTGATATCAAGAATACACATTACAACTAGTTACAATTTAATTTCTGATATCAATAATTCACTTTCTAACTAGTGAAAATTAAATTTTTGATATCAGAAATAAACATTATTACTAGTAAGAATTGCATTTTTGATATCAAGAATTATCATTCTTACTAGTAAGAATAGATTTTTTGATATCCTTCAGAAATGAATAAAAGCTAAATCGGCTTGCCATGCAGTGGGAAAATAGATTTTTTTTTGTAATTATTATTCTTTTTCAAAGGCCGCGTTGTAGTACACACACAGAGGGACTCTGTTTGTATACATTTTTGTATAAATGTGGACATTTTTCAGATGAAAGCACAGAAGTCAGCCTCTCAAAATATGTTTGTTAACAAAACAAATAAAAATGTGAATATCATTACCATTGAAATGTCTCAACAGCTTAACATTTTAAGTTCAGCTTACTTGAAAATGTTGAGGCAATCGGTTTCCTGATATTACCCTAGTAAAGTGAACTGCTTTGACAAGTAATGTTCACTTTTTATTATGAGTTGTGCTAATTCAACATAACTCAGATATTTAAGCTGTCTAAACCAACTTTTTATAGTCATCGTAATGAATGATCTTGAGTTGGGTCTACTCAAGTTTACTGTAATGATATAAGTTGCCTGAACTCAGTACTTTTAAGTTGAAACAACTTAAAATTAATGATTAACTTTACTTGGAAATGTTGAGGCAATCGGTTTCCTGAAGTTTTCTAAGTAAAGTCAACTTATTACGATTTACAGTGTACAGATTTTGCAAGCTTCAGCCCAATTTAAGAACAGAAAACATATTGTAAGAGTTACATAACAAATAATGAGTTCTTTAGTCATGGGAATACATCTAATTAACCCTAATTTCCATCCTGGTCTTGTTGCAAAAAAAGTCATGTGATGATTATTATAAAAAAAAGCATGAACAATACCTCATTAATCATCATCAAATAACTCAAGTCACATAGTGAAGACTTAATGCAAGAAAATGACACACAATAAATACATTATTACACAAAGTAATATCCCAGCTAGAAATGTTTGGTTCTAAAAACATTCTGAGAATGTTACAGTCATTGTTCTAGAAAGGTTTCCAGCGGGAAGTTTTTGTTTGGTTCTTAGAACGTTCTTCTGAAAGGTAGGATAACGTTCTCTAAAAACATTCTTAAAATGTTTGGTGATAACATTGTTAGAACATTATGCCCTCCTATTCTTAAAACGTTTTCAGCGGGAAGTTTTTGTTTGGTTCCCAGAATGTTCTTCTGAAAGGTAGGATAACGCTCTCTAAAAACATTCTTAAAATGTTTGGTGATAAACTTCTTAAAATGTTTTTGAAAACATTGTTAGAACATTATGCCCTACTGTTCTTAAAACGTTTTCGCCAGAAGCTTTTATTTTGGTTCCCAGAATGTTCTTCTGAAAGGTAGGATAACATTCTCTAAAAACATTCTTAAAATGTTTTTGATAACATTGTTAGAACATTATGCCCTACTGTTCTTAAAACATTTTCAGCTGAAAGTTAGATTTTTTATGTTGCCAGAATGTTATTATTTTAGAGAAGGATAACATGCTTTATGTTAAGGAAATTATGCAAATGTTCTATGGTAACAATTTACTAAAATATTTTTACATTATTTGAACATAAAGACATAATATTCCTGTAATTATTCAACTATAAATTCCTGGGTAAGTGGACTGACCACTGTGGTCATTAGGATGATTATGATAGTTTACTTAACTATTGGAATTTGACTATTAACACATGTAAAAGGATGACACGGAATCAGCTGGTGAAAGTAACATTTGTTTATTAGAAAAGGGGAGCTGGGAGTGGAGGTTGGTTATGGCAGCAGTGGGAAACAGTTGTTCCAGGGTGGGTAGAGAGGCCTGGCTGGTCTTGGGAGTGTGGAAGGCCTTGGATTCCTCCTGGGAGAGACACAAAAATGAGTGTGAGGCAAAAGCAGGCAAAGTTGTCAAAGAATATGCTGGTAAAAAGGTAGAGCGGCACGCAACAAACCTTTCACAGCAACAATCCGGCAGGGAATGAGTGCAGGCTGCAGGTTTTCATAGTGTGGCTGACGAGCAGGTTGCAGGTGTGGTTGATTGGAGATTGCTCCCAGCCGTGTAGAGCAGACCAGCAGGCAGAGAGAGAGACACACAGTAGAAATAAACACACACAAACACTAACAAGGGTTTCAGGGACGGGCAGTGATAGTCAGTCCGTTCTTCTATATGTCTGTCTTTGGTTTTCTAAGTGTTATTCGATCCATATGACAATAGAGATATGTGCATAAACAACAAAAACACTTGGGGTATAATGTTCGAACAATGTTATCATCAAACATTTTAAGAATGTTTTTAGAGAACGTTATCCTACCTTTCAGAAGTACATTCTAGGAACCAAAATAAAACTTCTCGATGAAACCATTCCTAGAACAATGAATGGTAACATTCTCAAAATGTTTTTAGAACCAACAATGTCTAGCTGGGAACTCAGACATGCCTACGCAAACATGCAATATCATGAATTACGTGCTTGTTTTTTTCTAAAAAGGAAAATGTGGTGACATCAGATTTCTTTTAAACATCCTTTTCAAACAAATGCAACAACTTTGTTTTTTAAAGCGCACTACAAATAAATCTGACGTTGACCATGACCCTGTTAATATTTCGCATCACAGGAACATTTTATAAAAAAATAATAACCTCCTGAAAACATTATCCAAATGTTGCTTTCAAAATGTTCTTCTTTGGTTATCATGTAACATTGAGGGAATGTTCTATAAAAGAACATCTTTAATGTGTTACCCCAACAACGTCCAAAACACATCCTTAGAATGTTGGAGGCAAAACGTTCCACCTTTGTTTACATATCACAATAAAGGAACATTTTATAAAACACTTTGTCATCTCAGGCCTCAATAACATCCTGAAAACGTTTTCAGAATGTTGCTTGGAGAATGTTCTTCATTTGTTATCATGTAACATTGAGGGAACGTTTTATAAAGAACATCTTTAATGTGTTACCCCAAGGGCATCCAAAACACGTCCTTAGAATGTTGCAGGCAAAACGTTCCACCTTTGTTAACATATCACATGAAAGGAACATTTTATAAAAAAAACGTTCTGTCATCTCAGGCCTCAATAACATCCTCAAAACATCCTCTGAATGTTGCAGTTAAAACGTTATGTCTTAGTTAACCTTAAACCTTATAGGAACATTATTTGAAATAATAAACATCCTAAAAAGGTTATTTGAACATCAGATAAAAACGTTTCTTTAAAACCTTATTAGAACCTATAGGTAACGTTAGCCAAAGTTATGAGAATGTTCCCCGCTAGCTGGGATGTATTTATTATAAAAGTTAGTCCTTAACATCTATCACTGTGTATATCACCATTCAAACATATTTTAAAAGTTGAACAAACCCCACACAGCTCTGAAATGTTGACTTTATTTAATCATTTCAGTAAAAACTAACGTTCCTATTTCTCTTTTTGATTATAATACTGATGAACGTTCAAAACAAAGCACTTTGGCAACTTACCAGATACGTTTTAAAATGCTTAATAAGCACCGTAAGTTTCATGATATAATTTCTCCGTCATAATCGGTTGTTTCCGTGAACGGCCGACTGTTGTGTGATGGCAAATGCTGCGGCTGCAAGGCATTGTGGGGCAGCATTTTCTCCTCTCCTTTCGGTAAGGGAGGTTCAGTGGTTCCTAAGCTAAAGGAGGTTATAAAGGAAGTTTGAAACCTCCTTTCCTATCATGTAGAAAATTCGAACGGCACTTATTATTAAGATGTATGCGCTCATACATCTTAAGAAAGTTATCACCAAAAATGTTAAGAATGTTTTTAAAGAACGTTATCCTACCTTTCAGAAGAACATTCTGGGAACCAAAATAAAACGTCCCGCTGAAAACATTCCTAGAACAACGAATGGTAACAAACATTTCTAGCTGGGAACTCACACATGCCACCGCAAACATGCAATATCTGCTTACAGCTTATCATGAATTACGTGCTTGTTTGTTTTTTTCAAAAGGAAAATATGGTGACATCAGATTTATTTTAAAACATCCTTTTCAAACAAATGCAACAAGTTTGTATTTTAAAGCGCTCTAGAAATAAATCTGACGTTGACCATGACCGTGTTAATATTTGCCATGGCAGCAACGTTTTATAAAAAAAGAATAACATCCTGAAAACATTTTCAGAATGTTTCTTGGAGAATTTTCTTCAATTGTTATCATGTAACATTGAGGGAACATTTTATACAACCCTTTCTCTCATCTCAGGCCTCAATAACATCCTGAAAACATTTTCAGAATGTTGCTTTGAAAATGTTCTTCATTTGTTATCATGTAACATTGAGGGAACGTTTTATAAAGAACATCTTTAATGTGTTACCCAACAACGTCCAAAACAAGTCCTTAGAATGTTGCAGGCAAAACGTTCCACCTTTGTTAACATATCACATTAAAGGAACGTTTTATAAAAAAACTTTCTGTCATCTCAGGCCTCAATAACATCCTCAAAACACATCCTTAGAATGTTGCAGGCAAAACGTTCCACCTTTGTTAACTTATCACATTAAAGGAACATTTTATAAAACACTTTCTTTCATGTCAGGCCTCAATAACATCCTGAAAACATTTTCAGAATGTTTCTTGGAGAATGTTCTTCATTTGTTATCATGTAACATTGAGGGAACATTTTATAAAGAACATCTTTAATGTGTTACCCAACAACAACAACAACAACAACAACAGAATGTTGCAGGCAAAACGTTCCACCTTTGTTAACATATCACATTAAAGGAACGTTTTATAAAAAAACGTTCTGTCATCTCAGGCCTTAATAATATCCTCAAAACATCCTCTGAATGTTGCAGTTAAAACATTATGTCTTAGTTAACCTTAAACCTTATAGGAACATTATTTGAACAAATAAACATCCTAAAAAGGTTCTTTGAACATCAGATGAAAACGTTTCTTTAAAACCTTGTTAGAACCAATAGGTAACGTTAGCCAAAGTGGTGAGAACGTTCCCCGCTAGCCGGGATTGTATGTGCTTGCTCCCAAATTCCCCAAACGCCATCATTAGTCAACCATTGTGCAGCCATGACGTTAAATGCCCAAGAGCCGGAAAAAAAATATCAAAACGTTGTTTTTGGATCCACTCCCTTTACGCTGTCCAACATATTTAATAATTCATTGCCATATGTGAACTGTATACATCATTGTAATCTAAAAGAAAGTCATTCTCTCTTATTGAACAGTAAACAACAGATATATATATACAGGTTATCAAAAAGAACACTGTGTCCTGGCTTGAGATTCAGTTTTTCTACGATGCAGGTGCTGTATTTTTTCTCCAGTGCATGTCTTTTTCATCTTCCCTGTATCATTCGGATAATTATATATCTACTCATCTTATGTCATTGTTCTAAGCTAATGTAACAACACCAACGTTATGCAATCCCATGCAACAAGATGAATACACTAATCCGTGCCCTGACAAGGCTCTCGTGAGGCAAATTTTATCAATGCTCATAAATAACCACAACTCATCAAGCTGCGTTGTCGAGCTGCTGCATGCTGCTATGCACATGGAGTGTGTGTGCAAGAGTATGTGCAGACGCTACATGCTCCACAGGGGTATGAACTACGTCACTGCAGCTGGCACGAGGAACTTTGCCTCTGATAAGATCCAGAGCAGAAAGTCACAACTCTCTTTCTGCCCGATGGCGTCTATAACAACCTATGCTGTGACTCATATAGTATCGCCTGCTCCGCTTCTGAAATCTGATGCCACCCACACCCGTAACTTTTATTTGCACGTCACGCATCCCCTCCACACGCCCGCATTGTGCCTTGTACCCTGCCTCAGTTCCTCTGAGACATCTTGGTCTCATGTGACCCTGTTCCTCCTACACTATTACTGCTTCAATTCCTCTTCCCCCCTGCTGCTTCTGCCGAGTATCAGAGTGGGAGCCTGCTGTGAGACTGGAAAACCTTTTTAAAAAAAGCTTTCTCCTGTTAACTCCACCTCTGTTTAACACAATTCACAGCTTTGTACAGCGTTATGATGTAAAGGAAACAACCCGGAGAAGGAGAAATCTGAAAGATTTTACACGTTCTTATTTAATTTCCCTGAAGAGAACATGAATAAATATTTTCTTCCCTCATACTGATGCCTTATACTGCGTTAACCCTACAGGAACTGTTGCTTGGCTTTAAGGGACATGTTACTGTGATAATATGATAATGTGTGTCATGGTATATGTGAAAGTCTCTTTTATACAGTCTTTGGTGTACCACAAGGCCCCCTGTTTAGCACTTTTTTCAGGCACTAATGTAAAGCATTCAAATCACTTTAGTTTGTCTAGCAGGTTTTGATTCAAAAGGACCTCCAAACAAATGTCAAACAAAACATGAGACGTAGTTTCTAACTTTTAAATTACATTACTGTACAATTGATGTCTGAGTTTCAGTGTGTCATTAGAACTTTACTGGGGCATTTCATCCCCCCCCCAACCCCTCCTTCTCGCTTCTCCCTAAATTCTCCAAAGACTCCTTCGTAGAATCTTCAAAACCGTGTAGGCACCAGAGATGCTCGGCTCTGAAATGTGTATATCTTTCTCTTTGGGCGCACTCTCCAGAGAACCTTCACCAACCCCTCCGATAACATAATCCTTTCTTCAGTATGTTCCGAACACGGAAACAGATGACAAATATGTTTAATGAATGTTTTACCTTTATTTGTCATTCTTTCTTCAGAACTTTTCACTGTGCTAAGTCAAAGCATAGCTGTGAGTCATTGTTACATCAATGAACTGTAAAACAACAAATTAATTCATAAATTCCTAAGCGAGATGTATGGCGATAATGAACTTCAAAGCAAGTTATAAGAATCCTCAAGGTGGTTTAGATCATAAACAACCTTGATGGTTGCACTTGCAAGAACAATGTTGTTAACACCCCCTCTAAATCTTCAAGGGGTTGAGGCTCACTCTTCTTTCATCCTCTGAAAAATGAACTTGAAAACTTTATTACATAACAGAGAGTGGAGAGCAGGAGAGCCATATCTCCATAGTAACAGCGGTATAAACACCCTCTGGCTATGTCGTAACCGAGGCTGTTTAGCATTCAGACCTCTCCCTCTTCTCATTTAATAAAGGTGCTGAGAATCTGAAGAGCTGTCCTGTACCCCCATGAGGGTCAGAAAAATAAGAGGATCATACACAGTTTAGCCAAAGACTTTCTGATGAAAATAAATGAAAACAAAAAGAGATACTGCTTCAAAAGCAAATACAGATGCAACCCTGTCTTTTTTTTTAGTACAAGATGTACCTATGTTGGTGCAGTGTTCCTTAAAGCACAATTTAGCAAACTGCTGAATAAAGAAAGAAAAATGGGACCATTGAGAGTGTTTTTCGCACTGCATACATCTATTTCAACTTCAAAAAGAAAAGAAACCCCAGGAAGTGTACTTAAAAAAATAGAAGTGAAACCAATTTCCCTCATACCTGGAATTGAATACAACAAAGGGAGCGAGGCTAGAGTAAAGAAAAGGAAAGGTCACACTATAACCAACGATTTCATAACTCATGACATATCAACTACGTATGATTCGTCGAGACATTTTAGACGGTTATGTTTTATTCAAATTGTAATCCTATAATTTCAAGCATCTGGGCAAACTCGTAACTTTGTCACATTCATTATCACAGCATTATAAGCCATTATGCCAGTGATGTACTATAATAGTATAACATGAGCATTTAAAAGTTTCTACATACTGATAATAACACCATTGAAATTGTATCAATAGTTTCTCATTTAGAATATTTTATTGGATACCGCAGACACATCTTTTTTTAGAGTATGCCACCTTTGCAATTTACTACACATATTGTGTGAGCATGTGACAAGTGGGACCTATGACTCGTGAATGTACAGTATGCTATGTTCATATTTTCACAAACCAGAAATAGAAAGTAAGGGCTTCACATGTACTGTATGTGATTTGATGTATATGCCCTTAAGGTTATTCTAAAGCAGAAACATGAAAACTGAAGAGAACAAAAATTGTCTGTTTGTCTTTAAAGAGAAAAATGGTCACGGTGTTGCTAAGACACATACCTTAAAGGGGACTTATCATGCAAAATGCACTTTGTGATGTCTTTTATACATACATATGTGTCCCCGGTGCGTTGGGGAACTCACGCAGCATCAGAAAATAAAACCATCTCTCTTTTCCTCCGTACCCAAATCTTTAAAAAAACGGGTGTACAACGAGCGGATACAGATTTTCTGACGTCAAATCGGCAGCGGACCCACAGAAAGTTTCTATCAGAAACAATGCCTGACGTGTTTTGGACATAATCTCGTCTTTGTTTACAATAGCAAGCCTCGCTAACACTCAGAGCTAACCTGTACTTTGTAGACCACATGTGTTTAAAAAGCAGGAAATAAAAAAAGAACTCACCTTGTGATAAACCTGCAAGAGAAAAAGCATCTGAGCTCCATACTATTTCAGAAATAATCTTTGATGTGGTTTAGAACAGGATGGCGTTTTATCACAGCAGAATTTAACTTTATCTCCGGTAGAATTCTGATCAGGCATTAGCTCCGCCTCCTCTTCTTTCTTTTTTTCAAGCTAAGGACCCAAGTTCCGCGTTTCTCTAACAGGGCTGCAATAGAGGGGTATGAGCAGTATGAGGCATGGCTACAATGGGTGAACTGTTTGGTATTTTGAAAAAAAACTTCACAGACATGTTTTGTATAGGTATGGCCCAACAATATATGTTTCAAATATAGCATGATAGGTCCACTTTAAACATGTGAAACTGTCAAAGGAGGGTGTGACCCTGGGGGCCTTTTTAACTTTATGGGGGGCCTACTTGGGTGTTTTTCTTGGCCTAGACATTTTTGGTTAATTGCGCTGTTACTGCTTTGCATCGAATATAACATGAAATAACCAATACAAATGTCACTTACCATTGTTGAAGGGTCGTCTGTTTACTCATTGACAGAAAATGTATCCCTTAGGAAAAAAGGTTTGGAACATGTGAAGCATGTCAATCATTCATTGTATAGAAATATTAACCTTGGAGAGACTCGAGTGCTGGTGATGCATTGAATTCAATGGCTGAGACAAATGACTCCTTCCTGTACTTGTTCCCCTGTGTCCACTGGGCCCCTAGTTATACATTAAAGTGGGGGTCCAAGATGAGTGAAAGACAAGTGAAAATATGGCATGGGACTATCAATCATTAAACACCTTAAAGCTGCCATAACCAAAGGCAAATACATAAATCCATTGCACTTTGGGATATCTTGAGTAATTTGTGCTCTCAAAAACCAATGTTGTGCTCTTATTAATAATGTATGAATAGTATACTGGTATAGATATGAGGCCATTGCTTGGAGGCTCAAATCCTTCATGGTTATGGCAGCCTTGGACCCGCATCGTTCAAAAAATTGTTTTAGAGTGTTTGTAGTGTCATCCTGAATTTCCGCAGCCTTCGGAAGAGATAAAGGCACTGCTTTGCCTTTTTGATCAGGATGTTTGTGTGAACAGATGCAGCTGATAAGTTACGATATCTTTCTCTTTTCTGTTTTCCCTTTAAAGGGCTGTCAACACGACTTGGACTTGCATTTGTTCAATAGCGCAAATTCACCAGTCAAAGTTCACAGAGGTCAAACACTAGGTGAAACACAAGCAAAACAACTGATCAATGATCTCTTGAATTCATTTGGCCATTCATTTTGCTGATTTTAAAGCTCTCCATCGTTCCAGGTGGCCTGCAAATGTCTCTTTGCTTTGCCCCAGACTTTTTTCTTATGTATGTTGTTTTCTGTACACAGTATTAGTGGGAGCTCCACCCATAAAGTATCGTCAAGAAGACCAAAACCAACGGTGCATATGACAGTTTCTATCAGGGTCTGTCACGATGCGATAATACTTTATTGTCAGATCAAGTCTGAAGTCTGATCAGCCTCAAGCATGTCTCTTTGTGCTGAATCTTTAAAAACACATTACAAATAAATCTAGTTTTTAGCAAATATTACTAACAGAAGAACATATCATATTTCTGAGGGACTGTTTAAAGTATTTGTTGCTCTAGCAGCAAATATGTGGGATTGCCCCCCTCATACACCTTAACATTAGTGTGTCTCATGTGCTTACGATAAACAATGACTCTCCCCACAGTACTTCACATGGTTTTTCAAACATTTGCTAGCAGGCGGTCATTAGCATGATCATACCCGTTTCAATAATCACCTCACAGACTCTTTTGTATCTTGTATCCGGACCAGACCCTTTAATATTATATTTCTGTAAAACCAACTGACTGCTGGAAACCCGTTGCTTCGGCCTATTGGCATTTAACAGTATTTAAGACTGTATTATTTGATGGAAAGTCCCAAAGTGGTCTTCTTCTATTTGGCCTTAAACAAGATATAATTAAGTCTTAATCTTTGTAAAAGAAAAAAGCCGGGAATTTGATAGCAAAAAAAGAGCATAAGCTAAGGTTTGTGCTCAAAAGTTCTTAAAGAGAAGCAGCTGGGATTATATATCCTATTTTACATTTTTGATGAAAACACATTGTATTAAGCATTTAATGCAAAAATTATATTCACGTCTACTGAGCGTGCTGTGTGTGAAAGATGCAGAGCGTGTCTTCTTTTAAATCTTCATTAACATGTAATGTCTCTAAAACAGAGAATTAACATAGACCAAAGCATCAGATTGATATTATCGCCTATATACCTTTTTGTTTTATTGTAAATAGTTTTGAACAGCCATGCCTAATAAACCATTATAGGCAAACACGTAAATAAACGTATTTTTGAAATACAAGCACTGCGAACAACATTCGTGCTAGAGACCGGGTTTGTGACCCAGCAGCCACGCACACGGGCAGGTCATGAGAAGTGAAAACAGCTCATGAGGGAACAGTAAACTGGTCTCTAAATTATGCAAAAACTCTGCTGAGCTCCACTCCTTAAAGAACTTCATATGTAAGCATTTAAAGTGCAAAGGTTTGAGCAAGAAGCCTTAACTATAGGCCCTATCTTTCTTGTTGTGTATATTGATCGGTTAGGGTTGCATAACATGTTATTGTAAGCACTTTAGGTTAAGCTGATACTGAATAAGCAATTTGCACAGACATTTTAAAGGTATGGTATTGAAATATGGATTTAAAAGTGTTTTTAGAACACACTTTTTTAGGGAATGTGCAGCATTGATGGGAAATGGTTAACATACTATCAGTAACTTCCTAAGGTTAAAGGCAAACCAATGTTCTGTTTAAATCAGTGTAATAAAGTATGAGAATACCTAGATTCCCCCATCATTACACAGACTGCAGAAACATAGTTCCATATTGTAAATACCCAGTGTTTACCCCTTCAGTCCCCTACGCTGTAAATATCCGGCATGTTTCGTGAAAGGCTGGCAGAGGGTGCGGCCATAGCTCTGGGCGTGGCTACTGGGTATCCCTACGTAGCGATACCCAGGAAGTAAATGAGAAATCTCCAACGAGGCGTTTTGGGGAGGTATTTTCTGTGTTAGAGTTTTACTCGCTACAGGGTGTACTTTCAGGGTTTTTGACTCTGCAGACCGTTTACATGCATAAAAACCTTCATAACACACAAGGGGACGGGTAATAACCGGAAAAGCATGACATGGGACCTTTAATATCCACGTGTTTACATCTTTGTCTACATACAGGACTTTTTGCAAGGGCTATCGTCCCCGGATTGTCCAAAAAAATATTGTGATAACTTGCTTACCACGAAACATAGGTCTGGACATGTACAGGTAGTCAAATAATTAAGGCTGCCGACAGCCTCTCTGTATTTCTTCACATCCACCATTTTAGGTGCATCTTCAGTGTAGTCTAACTTTTGGTCACATGGTGTTTTCTCTTACCCTACACTCCTGCATGTCAAAACGTTCCAGTATCTTTTCAACATACCTCTTTTGTGTCACTTTCACAAAGCCGTCAGACTGCCTGAAATCCATGCCCAGAAAATGATTTAACCTCCCCAAATCCTTCATCTTAAATTTTGTGGAAAGCATGTTTTTCACTTTCTCTAGAATCTTGGTGTTGCTGGTCTGCCGGGTTATGTGTGAAATTGTCATCTGTTAAGCATTCATGCAACATCGTATTCCAATTTCGACCTGACTGCTTCAGGCCATAAATTGACTTCTCTAGCTTACACACTAGCTGTTCTCCCTCCTTTACATAACCCTCAGGTTGTTCCATGTAAATGTCGTGATCGATGGGAGCATGCAGGTAGGCCTTCTTTACATCCATCTGGTGTAAAATAAAATCTTCTTGGGCTGCCTTATGCATTAATACACACTTGTCAGGTTGGCTGTTGGTGAGAACATCTCCCCATAATCTATCCCCGCCCTCTGACTGTATCCTTTCGCTACGAACCTAGCTTTGTCCTTGTCGTGTCCTTTAACTGAATAGACCCATTTACCTCCCACTGTTTTCCTGCCCTCAGGCAATTTTGTCTGGGTAAAGTCTGATTGTCTTCGAGAGACTTAATTTCCTCATCCATGGCTTTTCCCCAGTTTTCTGACTCACTCAATGTCATGGCCTCTTTAAAGGTCAGAGGTACACCGCAAACTGCTCTGTAACAACAATCTACACTTTTGAGTGTTTTATCATCCTCATCACTATCTTCCTGAGTATAATCTCTCAAGTACTCTGGGGGTTTGCGCTCCCTACTGGAATATCTCCCACTGTCTGAGGCATGTGACGCCATCCTAGGGTGCTGTTCGCCATCATCCTCTGGTGCTGACTGTGGAGCGTTAGTCTGTACATCTTTGCTCAGTACACTAGGCTGTGGGGCCTTTACTCCCTCTTCACAGTCTTCCTCCGAATCCTGTTCTAGCCTCTGTGTCTGAGTCTCGCTATCCCAAGTTGTGCTGGTGGCAAACTTTACTAGTCTGTGCTTCTGCACCTTCTCTTTGTCGGGGTAGTAAACTAGATAGGCGGGGCTTCCCTTGTCATGCCCTACAAAACGTCCTTTCACCTAGTATCTAATTTTCCCCTGTCCTGCTGGTACACATAACACACTGCTCCAAACTTATGCCTCCAAGCTAAGTTACACTTTTTTCCCTGTCAGTGCTGAATATGGCGTAGTGCCCGTGTGCTTATTAAAACACCGGTTTCTGGTATATGCTTCCTGAATGGCATAGTGCCAAAAGTTTTTAGGTAGATCACTGTCGATAAGCATACATCTGGCCATTTCGAAAAAGAGTGCGCCCTTCTCTTTCAGCTGTCCCGTTTTGATGTGGGGAATAAGGACAAGACGTCTCATGTCTGATCTTGTTCTTTCTCAATTGGGTCTGAAACTCCTTACTAGTGAACTCAGTCCAGTTATCTGATCTAATGCATTTCACAGTCCCATAGGGAGCTGCATCTGCCAGATACTTCTCAGTGGAGAGACCGTACACCTGTGACCAGTGTGTGGGAAGATGGCGTCTGTGTCGGTTTGCCGCTCCCTCAGCTCTCTGCCTTTAGCTATCCTGTTTTTGTTTTATGTTTGTCAGAATGTCTCTGCTCTGCTCGTCTACGATCGCCAAGCTATCCTCCACCTCAGACCCTCACTGGAGTTTATATTGCTACCCAAACCAACATCTGGCAACCATAAATCGCACCGCCCCACCCTCTACTGTCGGATATTCCCACCTACCTGCGCCGGTTGCCCTCAAACTGCAGTTCATATAGTGACCAGTAGGAGCAGTCTGCAGAAGGGAGCAATTTCCATAGACCCTCATGTTAAAATGACCAACTTTACAGGTTAAATAAACATGTTTACATCGTGGTTCAAAAAACCATATTCTCTGTATAGTTAGATTCCCCCTTCATGACAACTTTGTGGGGGGTGAATTGTTTTATAACACAACCCTTTTAGTTATATTAGGTCTTAAAGGTCTTAAACCTTGAATGACAGGTCTCTGCAGTGAGTCCTGCTTCTACCTTTCTGTCTCTCTGCTAGTAGCTCCGTTAGCTCAGTAAGCTCCAGGATGCTACAGGCCGGGGCTGCAATTTTTCATTTTAAAGTAAATTCAGATTGAACATGTAAAAAAAATTAAATTATAGTGTCCGTCCAAAAAAAAACATTACTTATAGTGAAAACCACCCTTGAATGATGGGATTGTAGACTAAAAGCTTTAGGAATCCAAGCTATAACATGTAATAAGTACCCTAGAGGCTTCTCAATCCTTAAATTTCCCCTCCTCGACTCCTATCCTCGTGAGTTAGTCCCGCCCACAGGAGATGCGAGCGGAGGACTGAGGAGGGGAACCGATCAGAGAGGAGGGGAAGCAGCAGGCGGTTAGAGAAATGAGAACTCCTCTCCTCTGAGCGGTCATTTTAAAGAGACGTCTATTAATGATGACAGGAGGCACAGCAGCACTCTGTCTGATGGACAGATGTGTTCATGACGACTTATATATTTACTTTGATTCATTCACAGTGCGGTATAGTGAGACAATAACAGGCTACAGATGCGGACATATACACACACATATACGTATTTATATAAATATATACAATTTCAGAATCAAAAAAGTATGAGAGCACTCTCATAATAACACAATCAGAGATTGGGTATATCCCCACCCTCTCTCTGGTTGCTGAAATGGGGAATTGAAATTATGGGCCAAAAGTTGTATTTACAAGTATTAAAAGTAAGCATAGGACACCAAACCAACTGAGACCCGTCTGTCCGCCGCATCTACGCACTGTACAACACACACACCTACACACTGTACCACAAACACCTACAGCTCCTAAAGCATAATCAGGCTACAGCCGTTGTGTATTTTATTATGTGAAGCACTAAATGGTCTTAGAAAAATATCGACCCTTTGTTAAACTACAGCATACAAATACAGAGAGTAATGTGGGCCTGTTAAACTGATTGATATATATTTTACACACTGCTCTGCTTTCTGCACGGAACTCACAGCTGTTCTCACTGTAGCAGTTACTAAAATAATATCCAGGGGATGTATGCAGAGCTGTCATTGGCTGAGATAAGTCCGGCCGTGCGTTACGCCTCCACCGTTCCCGGAAATGCATCCGCGGAGGAGCCGTGGAGGATGCATCAGTGTATCCTCGTTCATAGCTCCTCCAGAGAGCCTCCTCGATGCTCGATGCTCGGCCCTCGATGTGCATTTAGAGAAATTAGATGTCCTTCAACATGGCGCGCTGAAATACATTTCCGGGTCACTACCGGAGGACCGAGGAGTCGAGGAGGGGAAATTTAAGAATTGATAAGCCTCTCCTGTATCAAGTTTGATGCAAAACAAGTGAAATTTGACCTTTTTAGAGAGGTTTAGCAACAAAAAAAACACCTTTGGGGTAATTTGGGTGGATTTGGGTGGATTTGCCATTTCTCTGGAACCCATTGGTCGATTTTGGTAATTGACACCTCTTTTGAACCGTTAGAGCCAATAGAATCAAAGGGGAAGTTCCACATACACACACGTTACCATTGAGGAGTTAGTGTGACGAGCACGCAGTCGAAACCTATGTTATGCTCTGAAAACTGAAAACTGAAACCTAGGCTCAAACTAGTAATTATGAAGATGGATTATCAGTAATCATTTCAAAGTGACACAGACACATTGGATTAACCATTGGATTAATCTCCAGCTTCGTTTTTATCGTTTTGATGCCATTGAACACGACTTTTGACCAGAACAACAGCTGAGGTAAGAATCTCTGTTTCCTCCGTGAAGCTACGTGTTGTGATGTCTGTTTTTGCTTCCCTGGTCGCGAGTTTGGATCGCTCAGTGATGATAGTAATATTTCTGGAATCTGTGGAATCTCAGCTTGCTAATCGATATCTTGTTGGTGCAGATACGATAAGTAATAAGGGTATTTATACCTAGAGTTCTGTGCTGAATGCAATAGCATCTTTTCGCTCAGGGCTCTTGTGAGACTTGTGTTTTGCTTCGGTAAAAATGGTTCGTATCGTCAGTTAGTTGAGTTTCTTCCCGTTAAGTGAGTATGGAACATTAATAGTTTCATAAATGTTGAGAAGCCCTGAGACACAGTTTCGTGAAGAAAAAAAAGCCCTGTGTCCCCGCCCGCGGGGGCATGGGGCTCAACAGGTTAACTGGTTATTGGCTAATGGTTACACAACCCAAACAATCGTTATGACATCACAAAGTAGCCAAACTCTGATCAGCTCTTTTTCAGACAGGTTTTTATATAAATGAATCAGGACAAAAAGAGAGCAAATATTTGTTCCTGAAACTTTCAGAATATAGAGGGGACACATGTATATGTATAAAATACATGAAAAAGTGGATTTTGCATAATAGGTGACCTTTAGTAAAGTTGGCCAAACAGTCTTACATCGAAAATGTAAACCAACATGACACATGGGGTTTGCTTTTATTAAGAACTGTTGACTGCCCGCCATAAAAGGAATAAAATGAAATCTGTTTGGGGATTATGTTCTCCTTAATTGTTTTAACTTTTCTAAATGGGTCAAATAAACACTCAATCCCTGGAAGACCTATTGCAGGAGAGCCTCTGTAGTCATGCCTCAATAACAAGCCATTTTGAGGAACACACAAAAGACCGTCTTGGGGAATGGGTTGGCAATGGACGAAACATGATTGAAATCCCTATTCAAATCAAAATCACATTAGTGACTTTTCTGGATAATAACTTGACATTCAGAAATAACAGTGTTTACCTTTCACAACATTATAATATCAGACCTCAGCTGACCAATTTGTCGCCAGCTTTGTGTACGTGGTGTACCTGGCTGGAAAGTCAAAAGAGGCAGGGTGATGTTTAACACCGTATATGTGAACATTCGTGTTGTTACATGTGTTTTGTGGGACCTAACACCTATCTGCCCGGCTCTGTCTCTTTTATCAATACAACAGATTAGCTGTTTTTTCAGGTCTAAATGACCAGGCTGTCTGATGCGATAAAGAATACAAAAATATGTGCAGTTCGGTGTATCAGTGCTGTGGACAAAAGACGCTGGTGATCCAAGGTGATGTGTCAGTGTGCATCGAAGGCTCCATGCAGCCACAGCGGCCTAGACGGATTAGCCTGAGAGGGACTACATGCCGGTTGCTTAGTAACTACAAACCTACTCAAATGCTTGACGAACATACAGCGACGGGCTGTATTGTGACCATGAATAGTCAAAAGTGCTTTTTTTTGCAACCTCATCTTACCTTGAAATACATACAACACGACAGACAAATTCATAAAGCCCTAAAATTATGTGTGTTTTAATTATTTGTGTGTGTGTGTGTGTGTGTGTGTGTGTGTGTGTGTGTGTGTGTGTGTGTGTGTGTGCGTGCGTGCGTGCGTGCGTGCGTGCGTGCGTGCGTGCGTGCGTGCGTGCGTGCGTGCGTGCGTGCGTGTCCTACCTGACTCAATGACTCTCCAATGGCCAGTGCACTGATAGTGGTTTTGCTGGATCCCTGCCACTCTTAGTGCTTTGCTGCAGGCTCTGTCCAGGCTGTTCTTCCTATTCTGGGATGTCCTTGTATGACCTGCGCTCCCATGCCAAGATCCAAGCTGTGTCTAATGAAAGTAACGTTCCAGGAGTTTGTTTCAGAATAAATAAATCAAGGCTCAGGCCGCCAGTGTTTCATTAAGCCATGCTTGTAAAGCCGGCGGTTGATAAGTTAAAAGTAGCAGTAGTTGTGGGATTGTGGCCTCAGACTGGGAGTTTTAGGTATTTAAACCAAGAAAATGATTTTCTAAGAAAAACAGACTGATACTTTGCTCATTCTAGACTTAACAGTAATCACACATTTAAGCTGTGTGGTTTATTTGTTAGGTTCATTGCATATGGTATTGTCGGTAGCTAAGATCACATTGTAAATATTGGACAACCTAACACTTTTCTGGTTGGACAATTGGCAAGACTTCCCTGATGAACTGCTAAAACGGACTAAATCAAAGCATGCCATGCCAGTTCAATCTAGAAAGTGAAGTTAAGCCAGTGTCCCAATCATCCAATCACATCCATGTGTGACTATCTGCTTAGAAAATATTTGAGAGTGAAAGGTTGTGTATTATTATGTGAGCGAGGACGACTCCTGTCTTTACTGTGTGTATGCTAATAAGCTTAGGAGACTTATTTCTGTGGTGACCTATTGCTTCGTGTCACACAAGGCTGATCGGTACCACTTTACAATAAGACCCTTATAAAGGGTTTACGAATAGTTTGTAATTATTTATTAATTAGGTTATGAACACTTTTTATAAGACATGAAATAAACAGGGTCGTGACCGGTTGCTTGCCAAATAGTGAGCCCATGTTTATCTGTACTGCTAAGCCTTATATTGGCTGCTTAGCTTACTTTGTCTTCTTCATCAGCCAGCATCCTTGGTATCTGTTGTTCACCGAGTTGACTCCCCCCCCCCCATCCATCTTGATGTGTCTTGGAATCTCTTATGATCATCTATGAATGAGTTACTAACATTTATAAATGGCAAAATGGAGCCTTATTGTAAAGTGTGAAACACATCACCATCTATTGATGAGTCACTAACATTTATAACTACTGAAAGGGTGCATTGTTTTTAAATGTAATACACATGTCCATTTATGAATGAGTTATAACATTCACACTTACCTAATACACATTTTTCCCATGAAATGCAAAGAAAGATGCAAAAGAGCCAAGCAAAACATTTTATTCACACATGAAGAAAATCAGGACTCAAAATAATGACTGTTTAGGTTCCGTGGACCTCCAAAAGCCAGACGAGTTCCAGAGAACGGCTCCTGGACAGGAGCCGGAACTGGGGAAGAAGCAGAGGTTGACTCCAGACGGAACACAGCGAGGCGTATGGTGTCAGGTTGGGAATTGGGAGGCAGGGAGCTAGCATGCCTGGGGCTAGCAGGCTGGGAATCACACACCGAGAGGAAATTCAAAATACAGCCAGGTAAGAATTTCACCAAGCCTGGTTTCTCCGTAGCCATCTGGTGCGCCTCTGCCAGAGCAGCCTCTCGCTGCTGAACACCGGACGCTCCCCTCCATGGATCAGAGCAGTAAGCCAGAGAAAAGGAAAAATCCAAAAATTCCTGCTCAAATGGATCTGCTGGGCCCATCCTTGGTTGGTTTCTTCTGTCAGGGTGAGTGAAGCAGGCAGGACCCAAATGCAGAAAAAACTGATAATACCTTTATTTCAAGGTTGCAAAAATGGAATAAACAGAACCCTACCCATGAACACAGTCATAGACAAACAAGAAAAACCAACAATGACAGACAGCAAAAACAGAACTTAAATACACACAAGACTAATCAATGAAACAAGAGACAGGTGAGGAGGGAGGAGAAAACACAGGGGCACCAGGTGAACACAATCAAGTAAACAGGTAGGAGGGAACAGGTAGGAGGGAACACACACAGACAGGAAACCAAGGAAAGATCTAAACAAGACAAAACACAACGCAGACAGAAAACAAAAGACAGATCTAGACAAGAAAAAACACAACACAGACAGATTGTGACAGATATAAAAGGACTTGTAGTTTTTAAAGATATTACTGATTTTCTTTGAATATAAGAATGTAAATACTGAGTCTGAAATAGTATAGCAATATGCTGTAAAAGTATGTGAAAGCATGAATAAAACTACACATCTTCAGATGTTGTACATACATAAGTGTCCTACACTAATAATAAAAAGTTATTAGTGTTGTGTGTACCTTGTGTGCACCGCCTAGTGGTTAAAGCACGTTATTGAATTATTGTTTTTATGTGTTATATTTGATTAAAAAAATATTAAGAGTACATACTTTCATAGGGGGAAAGTAGAAGGTCTGTGATAGAAATATAGAATATAAAAAATCAAGAAGATACTATAAGTGATCTCTACAATAAAACAGTTTAGTGCAGGATGTACAAAGATATTAATAGGAGGAGGTGCAAAACAGAAAAACAAATTAACCTTTATTTAAACATTAAATAATACTTTAGATTAAGGTCTTCTTTTAAATAAGAAAAAAGCTTTGGGGGTATCTATCTACAGATAAATATTAAGCCTGACAAAGTACTTAACGTCTAATATATTGCTTTCCTGCAATGTTAACTATGTTGAAGCACTTATTTTCATTGATATTATACATATGAATTATACTCTTATGTATGTAGATAGTATAAGAAATGTGCAGAATAAGACAGTTTAATGGTGGAGGTATACACATATTGATAGATGTCTAGTAATGCGCTGTTGAGGAACCTGTGACCCAAGATTTTAATTCATTGCATACACTGTAGTTGTGTATATGATATGTCAATAAACCTTTGAAAATCTTGAAATCTTGAAAGGGATGAGCAATATAGCCATAATATACAGTCTTTAATTAACTATTAGTAGAGAAAAACGAGTAATGAATATACTTTATTACTCGTTTCCATTCATGTCAATTGCAGATAAATGTTTAGTCTTCTCAAGCACCAACTATCAAATATCTCTCCTGATTGTTGGGCGTTCGATTCCAGTTTTGGATAGTCTGGCGTGTTTTCGTTCCATTTCAAACAGCTGTTTGGCGCTCGGGTAACCTTGGCGCACTGCCACTCCAACATCCAAATCCCAGAGCCTGAATATTAATCACGGGGACTGTAGTCCTAAACGATAGCTGGGGATTATGGGTAGTGTAGTGTCTTCGGCCATCCTAAACTCCTAGAGGCCTACGTCTGTTTCCGGTTATTTTTATTTTGAAATTCCGTTCCTGACGGACGCCAAAAAAGCCCAAGATTATGGAATTAAACCAATAAATAAAAGCAAGGATAATTGTGCGTTATTGGTGAGTAAATAACAGTGTGTTATTTTGAAAGGACTAACAAATTAGAAGGAAAAAAAGATTTAAAAAATACAGATTTCAGTATTCTGAGGCTGTGAGCCCCATTTATTTTCCTCACAGACGGCAACAAAAGTCCGAAATTATACGATTTCAAACAAAAGCAATAATTGTGGCTTGATATTGAGTAAGAACATGTTTTTATGAACCACACATAAACATAAACCCGACCGGAGAAAAAGACGTGCTGCAGGCACGAAACACATTACCAGTATAAATACATTGCTTTTAAAATCGTGCTGTGCAACATGAAAAAAAGGGGGAAATCGTGTTGGTGAACATGAATCAATAGATTAAAAATCGTGTTGGTGAACACGAAATGCCAGGAGACTGGGTTGTATATTTTCTTGTACAAGAAAGTCTATAAATGCCAAACATAGGAACTGGGTACAGTACCTTCTCCCAGACACAAATACTCAAATAAATAGTTTACTTTATCAGCATTGGTATTACCAATGCTTACTATTTATTTAATTAAAAGAACAAGGTTTGGGTTCGTTCTTCAGATATGACTGTGACATTAACGTGTAAGCTCAATAATGAACTCCAGCTCAACCAACCATATTGTAATATTTAAGTAATCATCTTGAAATATGACATTATTATTTGTAATATACACACATCTTATTGTGAGATTAATTTCACATACACTAGGCCGCTCTTCAACACTACTTTGATGTTAGCTTGTCTACATAATCGATCATAGCTCATTTAAATTAACCTTATCAGTGCATAAAGTTACCTACCTAATAAAATATCTCTCTAACTTACAAGGATGACCCTATTTCACCAACTTAAAACAGAAGCCGTTTGTTCAACAGTATTATCCCACTTAATGCTTAACACTTCTCCAATACGTTTTAACTTGGAGGCTACGATTAGCATCGTTAGCACTGATGTAGCTACCACTTGCTCACTACATGGTAACACAAGCCTTAACATTCATTATCGTTAGCTGACTAAAAAGCATAAGCAGTACATAAAGTACTCAAATTTCACTTACCGTAAAACTGCATTCATGCACCGTCTGTTTTAGCGAGTCACAATAGTCCGATATAAGCATGAAGAATAGCCCACAAGGCACCATCGCAACAAACACGGCCGAGTTCAAGTTCTGTTCCCCGGATGAGTTGAGCAGGCTGAGTCCCTGTAGCTTCATGGAGATGCTAGCAGAGCAGAAAGCTAACAGCAGCAATGGACAGACCTGTCACTCAATGTGACCATGTCCTAATTTATGCATAACTTTAATGCTTAATATAACTTAAACAAATTATAAATGGTAGTAACTCATTAATAAATGGTGATTTGTTTAACACATTGCAATAAAAATTGGTTTTAACTCATTAATAAATGGGAATGTGTTTTATACTTTACAAGGCTCCCTTTTGGCAGTTATAAATGTTATAAAGATATCGTCATAAAGAGATGCCAAGAAACACCAAGATGGAAGGGGGGAAATCAACTCTATGAACAACCAAGGATGTTGGCAGATGAAGAAGACGAAGTAAGCTAGGTAGCCAATATAAGGCTTACCCCTAGATTCCACCGGGTCCGTTTGCGTCGTGTTACGGCCACATTATGGCCACATTACGGCTGCGCCACAGCGTCCACAGCGATCGCAGCAATCGCAGCGATCGCAGCGATCGCAGCCACTCTAGTCAATGGGTGCTATTTCACCACACGGCGCGCGTTACGGCTCAGAAGCGTCCCAGAAGCGTCCCAGAAGCGTCTTATAAAATTAGGATAAATCATATTTTTGACGCGACGCAGCCGTAACATAATGGCGGGCAGGCAGGAAGTGGAACGTTCAGAGCATATATAGCATATATATATATATATATATATATATTGTAGTGGTCACTAATTTACTCTATGTACATAATTCACTCATGGAACTACGGGTTGGGGGTATTGTTTCCGCACGGACATATATGTAGTTACCTTTATATGTTGTGTGCCCTCCTGGCTCTTTCTCTTGTCGTCCCGGGTTGCAAACCGACAACACCTGCATTTCTGCTGCTCATCAAAGACAGCTTTGCACCTTCGATGCACCGCCTCCAACTCCCTATCTCTCGGCACTACAATATACACACACACAAACTAATTTTGCAGACCCTATCCCTCCGTAGTCTTTCAAGTAGGAGGAGAAATGCCAGGGTTCTCCTCCTGTTTACAAGCACTGTGTAAATTATATATATAGAATAATTATGATGATGAATGCATTTTCTTACCACTAAAAAAGAGCAACACATCTTTGATTCATGTCGTTTATAAGTGGGATATTACAATTATTATTGACCTTGTCTGTACAAAGTAGCCTGTCCAGGAAATATGCCCAAATCAACTAAAACTGCGAGCCGGGCACGCTCCGCTTCTGAAATGCTTCTGAAACGCGCCCGGTAGGGTATGACGCCGGAGGAGGCCGGAGCAAAACCGCGGCGCAGCCGTAACGCGCCGCAGACGGACCCGGTGGAATGGGTTAGTCAACTTGCGAAATAGTGAGCCTGTGTTGATGTTAGAAATGGTTTATAAATGGTTCTTAATGATTAATAAAGTGTTTACAACCTAATTAATAACCTAATTATAAACCCTTTATGAATCCTTTATAAGGGTAGTCTTATTGTAAAGTGGTACCGGCTGATCTAAGAGGTCAATGAATGGGATAATCACATTCAGCCCCCAACAAACCAACACTGGCCAGGATTTCTTAACAAGAAAGCACACACATGCTCTTATCCTCCTAGTAAACAACCGAAAGACGCCAGTGGTCTAATTGAGATCACAGAGTTTTAGAGACTGGTTCCTGGAAACCAAATTCATAGAAACTCCTGATTATAGAGCGGCAAATGTTTGGATGGTTTCTCTATTAAAAGCCAACAACAAACTCTCTTTGTGCTCGATGGGTGGCGTTTCTAACTTTTATGGTAAAGACTTTATTTGGCAGCGTTTCAACAGCTATTAAACCAAATTACAACTGTAGTGTGATATGACATCAGATAAGAAACTATTCTTAGTCATCCGTAATCTTAGCTTTTACTTATGCAATAATTCATTCACACCTTGCATCATCTCATTGAAAACACATTTATTTGTGGTCTGTGATCCATGCCACAGAAGAACACAAGATAGACAGTTGAAGGTGCTTCTATTCTGTAACAGGTATTTAAATGAATCAAGGCTCTTTCTTACTGCTGTCATATGCACAACGTTATCACTTAAAGGGGACCTATCATGCAAAATTCACTTTTTGATGTCTTTTATACATAAATATGTGTCCCCGGTGTATCAGGGAACTCAAGCACTGTCAGAAAATAGAACCATCTCTCTTTTCCTACGTACCCAAATCTCTATAAACGGGGTACAACGGAGCTAGATCCAGATTTGCGTCCGATATGACGTAATATCGGAAATGTGGACCCACTGCACTATCAGAAAGTTGCTATCAGAAACAATGCCCGACTGTTTTGGACGTAATATGGTGGGTGTTTACATTAGCATCGCTAACACTCAGAGCTAACCTGTACTGGATAGAGCATGTGTGTGAAGAAGCAGGAAATAAAAAGGAACTCACCTTGTGGTATAACCGGCAAGAGAGAAAGCCTTTGAGCTCCATACTGTTTCAGAAATAATCCTTGATAATCCATGATATGGCGTTTCATCACCGCATTATTTAGTTTAGACAGTAGCTGCCGGGTCCCGCATGAGCTCAGCCCCCTCCTTTTTTCTTTTTTATCAAAGCTTTATACATAAAATCAGCACTTTTGAAACAGGAAGTAAAATAGAGGGATATGAGGCATGGCTAGAGAATGGGTGATCTGTTTGGTATTTTGAGCAAAACACTTCATAGACATGTTCTTTCAACACACTCTGACTCCATAAATGTCCAGGAACGACGCTTGGTCAGGGTCCCGTGGCGTGCAGTTGTGACGCTCCTAGGCTCCTTCAGCTTCATAAAGGGACGCAAATAGCTTTCAACTGATTGCAATGTATTCCCATCTGCGGCGGGATTTGACGCTCATGGAAGCACGGCATTTGTTTGTGTCGGCTGCCCTTAAAGGCAATGTGAGCATCCATTCCCATTGGATAACGGAGAATTGTACACCCGGAAGTAAGTATTCCCCTTACTGTCGATGGATTTTACAGTGATATCTGCACTACTCATTGACTAAAAACCACCAGATTATCCTTGTTAATTACACAATATTGATTGGTTTAAATTGTGTGCAATGCTTTTGTATTTTCCCCCTTCGATTCGGAGAAACAAATATTTTTTCGGAGTAAAGGATGGCAGAAGACACTACACTACCCAGAATCCCCAGCTACCGTTTAGGACTACACCATGTGCTCTATTTGACAAACCCCTTTTTTTTCCACCATTCATTCCAATGGCTGGCGTCTATGTCACGTGATCTTCAAATTTCTCCCTGCAGAAAAAAAAACATGGCCGAACTTCGTTTTATTCTCGGTGGAAAATGCCTATTTTAAAGTTAGTTTGGCCATTAAAATGCATTTTGATGTCCTTTGATGCGAGAAATATGAGTTGTTATTTCAGATTATGTGTGCAGTGGATGTACATGATCTTTAGTTTGCTAGTTATTACGAAGATTACTTCAGGAAATTGCGTTTTAATTGTTATCAAGGTGGTTGCTAGGGACGCTTCTATCGATATTATTTCTGTTATGTTGTGTAACTGTTTAATGGTGTTATCTTTATTGCTACCCCCTTCCCCGTCAATGTATAGTGTTGGTCCACAGCGCAAACATATTAATTTAACAAAATCCGCATCTAAAATTGTGGCATAGATACTTTATTTTCCCCTGTGCAATTCCAGTCTCACATCTCACATCACATCGTCATAAACAAATACCAGAAACAGACCGAAAACATTTTTTAAAAATAAAATAATACTTTATTCCGAGTGTGCTTGCTTTTCTTTTTTTAAAGTCATCACATAACGGCATTGTAATGCACGGTTTGGCTGAATTAAATATTACATATCTGCCGTAGTTCTCTATTTATAGAGCCCTGATGAGAAAACTTCTAGACAAACATGAGGAACTGCCGCCAACACTGAAAACGTGACGTGGATCATAAATATATCAGCAATTAAACAACATCTAACATTTATTTTCACACAATACGTCTCTTTGCAGGATCAACACTAATTCGGCTGACTTTTATATTTGATCCAATTGGTAGATAGGCTGTATTTACACCATAAAGGTGCACAGCTGATATAAAAGGACACCTAGTGGTAAAGCATGTTATTGAATTTCATTATTTTTATTATTAGATATTAATAGGATCCCTATAAAGTATATTAATTACTCGTTATTCTCTACTAATAGTTAATTAAAGACTGTATATAATTACTATTTTGCACAGATTTCAAAAAATATAAAAATATAAAAAATATAAAAAATCAAGAAGATACTATAAGTGATCTCTACAATAAAACAGTTTAGTGCAGGATGTACAAAGATATTAATAGGAGGAGGTGCAAAACAGAAAAACAAATTAACCTTTATTTAAACATTAAATAATACTTTAGATTAAGGTCTTCTTTTAAATAAGAAAAAAGCTTTGGGGTATCTATCTACAGATAAATATTAAGCCTGACAAAGTACTTAACGTCTAATATATTGCTTTCCTGCAATGTTAACTATGTTGAAGCACTTATTTTCATTGATATTATACATATGAATTATACTCTTATGTATGTAGATAGTATAAGAAATGTGCAGAATAAGACAGTTTAATGGTGGAGGTATACACATATTGATAGATGTCTAGTAATGCGCTGTTGAGGAACCTGTGACCCAAGATTTTAATTCATTGCATACACTGTAGTTGTGTATATGATATGTCAATAAACCTTTGAAAATCTTGAAATCTTGAAAGGGATGAGCCAATATAGCCATAATATACAGTCTTTAATTAACTATTAGTAGAGAAAAACGAGTAATGAATATACTTTATTACTCGTTTCCATTCATGTCAATTGCAGATAAATGTTTAGTCTTCTCAAGCACCAACTATCAAATATCTCTCCTGATTGTTGGGCGTTCGATTCCAGTTTTGGATAGTCTGGCGTGTTTTCGTTCCATTTCAAACAGCTGTTTGGCGCTCGGGTAACCTTGGCGCACTGCCACTCCAACATCCAAATCCCAGAGCCTGAATATTAATCACGGGGACTGTAGTCCTAAACGATAGCTGGGGATTATGGGTAGTGTAGTGTCTTCGGCCATCCTAAACTCCTAGAGGCCTACGTCTGTTTCCGGTTATTTTTATTTTGAAATTCCGTTCCTGACGGACGCCAAAAAAGCCCAAGATTATGGAATTAAACCAATAAATAAAAGCAAGGATAATTGTGCGTTATTGGTGAGTAAATAACAGTGTGTTATTTTGAAAGGACTAACAAATTAGAAGGAAAAAAAGATTTAAAAAATACAGATTTCAGTATTCTGAGGCTGTGAGCCCCATTTATTTTCCTCACAGACGGCAACAAAAGTCCGAAATTATACGATTTCAAACAAAAGCAATAATTGTGGCTTGATATTGAGTAAGAACATGTTTTTATGAACCACACATAAACATAAACCCGACCGGAGAAAAAGACGTGCTGCAGGCACGAAACACATTACCAGTATAAATACATTGCTTTTAAAATCGTGCTGTGCAACATGAAAAAAAGGGGGAAATCGTGTTGGTGAACATGAATCAATAGATTAAAAATCGTGTTGGTGAACACGAAATGCCAGGAGACTGGGTTGTATATTTTCTTGTACAAGAAAGTCTATAAATGCCAAACATAGGAACTGGGTACAGTACCTTCTCCCAGACACAAATACTCAAATAAATAGTTTACTTTATCAGCATTGGTATTACCAATGCTTACTATTTATTTAATTAAAAGAACAAGGTTTGGGTTCGTTCTTCAGATATGACTGTGACATTAACGTGTAAGCTCAATAATGAACTCCAGCTCAACCAACCATATTGTAATATTTAAGTAATCATCTTGAAATATGACATTATTATTTGTAATATACACACATCTTATTGTGAGATTAATTTCACATACACTAGGCCGCTCTTCAACACTACTTTGATGTTAGCTTGTCTACATAATCGATCATAGCTCATTTAAATTAACCTTATCAGTGCATAAAGTTACCTACCTAATAAAATATCTCTCTAACTTACAAGGATGACCCTATTTCACCAACTTAAAACAGAAGCCGTTTGTTCAACAGTATTATCCCACTTAATGCTTAACACTTCTCCAATACGTTTTAACTTGGAGGCTACGATTAGCATCGTTAGCACTGATGTAGCTACCACTTGCTCACTACATGGTAACACAAGCCTTAACATTCATTATCGTTAGCTGACTAAAAAGCATAAGCAGTACATAAAGTACTCAAATTTCACTTACCGTAAAACTGCATTCATGCACCGTCTGTTTTAGCGAGTCACAATAGTCCGATATAAGCATGAAGAATAGCCCACAAGGCACCATCGCAACAAACACGGCCGAGTTCAAGTTCTGTTCCCCGGATGAGTTGAGCAGGCTGAGTCCCTGTAGCTTCATGGAGATGCTAGCAGAGCAGAAAGCTAACAGCAGCAATGGACAGACCTGTCACTCAATGTGACCATGTCCTAATTTATGCATAACTTTAATGCTTAATATAACTTAAACAAATTATAAATGGTAGTAACTCATTAATAAATGGTGATTTGTTTAACACATTGCAATAAAAATTGGTTTTAACTCATTAATAAATGGGAATGTGTTTTATACTTTACAAGGCTCCCTTTTGGCAGTTATAAATGTTATAAAGATATCGTCATAAAGAGATGCCAAGAAACACCAAGATGGAAGGGGGGAAATCAACTCTATGAACAACCAAGGATGTTGGCAGATGAAGAAGACGAAGTAAGCTAGGTAGCCAATATAAGGCTTACCCCTAGATTCCACCGGGTCCGTTTGCGTCGTGTTACGGCCACATTATGGCCACATTACGGCTGCGCCACAGCGTCCACAGCGATCGCAGCAATCGCAGCGATCGCAGCGATCGCAGCCACTCTAGTCAATGGGTGCTATTTCACCACACGGCGCGCGTTACGGCTCAGAAGCGTCCCAGAAGCGTCCCAGAAGCGTCTTATAAAATTAGGATAAATCATATTTTTGACGCGACGCAGCCGTAACATAATGGCGGGCAGGCAGGAAGTGGAACGTTCAGAGCATATATAGCATATATATATATATATATATATATATATATATATATATATTGTAGTGGTCACTAATTTACTCTATGTACATAATTCACTCATGGAACTACGGGTTGGGGGTATTGTTTCCGCACGGACATATATGTAGTTACCTTTATATGTTGTGTGCCCTCCTGGCTCTTTCTCTTGTCGTCCCGGGTTGCAAACCGACAACACCTGCATTTCTGCTGCTCATCAAAGACAGCTTTGCACCTTCGATGCACCGCCTCCAACTCCCTATCTCTCGGCACTACAATATACACACACACAAACTAATTTTGCAGACCCTATCCCTCCGTAGTCTTTCAAGTAGGAGGAGAAATGCCAGGGTTCTCCTCCTGTTTACAAGCACTGTGTAAATTATATATATAGAATAATTATGATGATGAATGCATTTTCTTACCACTAAAAAAGAGCAACACATCTTTGATTCATGTCGTTTATAAGTGGGATATTACAATTATTATTGACCTTGTCTGTACAAAGTA
The DNA here is from genome assembly GCF_949606895.1 of Notothenia rossii. NCBI lineage: Eukaryota > Metazoa > Chordata > Actinopteri > Perciformes > Nototheniidae > Notothenia > Notothenia rossii. Next base: position 62,423,665 of record NC_136906.1, on the reverse strand, counting down.
GCCTGTCCAGGAAATATGCCCAAATCAACTAAAACTGCGAGCCGGGCACGCTCCGCTTCTGAAATGCTTCTGAAACGCGCCCGGTAGGGTATGACGCCGGAGGAGGCCGGAGCAAAACCGCGGCGCAGCCGTAACGCGCCGCAGACGGACCCGGTGGAATGGGTTAGTCAACTTGCGAAATAGTGAGCCTGTGTTGATGTTAGAAATGGTTTATAAATGGTTCTTAATGATTAATAAAGTGTTTACAACCTAATTAATAACCTAATTATAAACCCTTTATGAATCCTTTATAAGGGTAGTCTTATTGTAAAGTGGTACCGGCTGATCTAAGAGGTCAATGAATGGGATAATCACATTCAGCCCCCAACAAACCAACACTGGCCAGGATTTCTTAACAAGAAAGCACACACATGCTCTTATCCTCCTAGTAAACAACCGAAAGACGCCAGTGGTCTAATTGAGATCACAGAGTTTTAGAGACTGGTTCCTGGAAACCAAATTCATAGAAACTCCTGATTATAGAGCGGCAAATGTTTGGATGGTTTCTCTATTAAAAGCCAACAACAAACTCTCTTTGTGCTCGATGGGTGGCGTTTCTAACTTTTATGGTAAAGACTTTATTTGGCAGCGTTTCAACAGCTATTAAACCAAATTACAACTGTAGTGTGATATGACATCAGATAAGAAACTATTCTTAGTCATCCGTAATCTTAGCTTTTACTTATGCAATAATTCATTCACACCTTGCATCATCTCATTGAAAACACATTTATTTGTGGTCTGTGATCCATGCCACAGAAGAACACAAGATAGACAGTTGAAGGTGCTTCTATTCTGTAACAGGTATTTAAATGAATCAAGGCTCTTTCTTACTGCTGTCATATGCACAACGTTATCACTTAAAGGGGACCTATCATGCAAAATTCACTTTTTGATGTCTTTTATACATAAATATGTGTCCCCGGTGTATCAGGGAACTCAAGCACTGTCAGAAAATAGAACCATCTCTCTTTTCCTACGTACCCAAATCTCTATAAACGGGGTACAACGGAGCTAGATCCAGATTTGCGTCCGATATGACGTAATATCGGAAATGTGGACCCACTGCACTATCAGAAAGTTGCTATCAGAAACAATGCCCGACTGTTTTGGACGTAATATGGTGGGTGTTTACATTAGCATCGCTAACACTCAGAGCTAACCTGTACTGGATAGAGCATGTGTGTGAAGAAGCAGGAAATAAAAAGGAACTCACCTTGTGGTATAACCGGCAAGAGAGAAAGCCTTTGAGCTCCATACTGTTTCAGAAATAATCCTTGATAATCCATGATATGGCGTTTCATCACCGCATTATTTAGTTTAGACAGTAGCTGCCGGGTCCCGCATGAGCTCAGCCCCCTCCTTTTTTCTTTTTTATCAAAGCTTTATACATAAAATCAGCACTTTTGAAACAGGAAGTAAAATAGAGGGATATGAGGCATGGCTAGAGAATGGGTGATCTGTTTGGTATTTTGAGCAAAACACTTCATAGACATGTTCTTTCAACACACTCTGACTCCATAAATGTCCAGGAACGACGCTTGGTCAGGGTCCCGTGGCGTGCAGTTGTGACGCTCCTAGGCTCCTTCAGCTTCATAAAGGGACGCAAATAGCTTTCAACTGATTGCAATGTATTCCCATCTGCGGCGGGATTTGACGCTCATGGAAGCACGGCATTTGTTTGTGTCGGCTGCCCTTAAAGGCAATGTGAGCATCCATTCCCATTGGATAACGGAGAATTGTACACCCGGAAGTAAGTATTCCCCTTACTGTCGATGGATTTTACAGTGATATCTGCACTACTCATTGACTAAAAACCACCAGATTATCCTTGTTAATTACACAATATTGATTGGTTTAAATTGTGTGCAATGCTTTTGTATTTTCCCCCTTCGATTCGGAGAAACAAATATTTTTTCGGAGTAAAGGATGGCAGAAGACACATCACTACCCAGAATCCCCAGCTACCGTTTAGGACTACACCATGTGCTCTATTTGACAAACCCCTTTTTTTTCCACCATTCATTCCAATGGCTGGCGTCTATGTCACGTGATCTTCAAATTTCTCCCTGCAGAAAAAAAAACATGGCCGAACTTCGTTTTATTCTCGGTGGAAAATGCCTATTTTAAAGTTAGTTTGGCCATTAAAATGCATTTTGATGTCATTTAATGCGAGAAATATGAGTTGTTATTTCAGATTATGTGTGCAGTGGATGTACATGATCTTTAGTTTGCTAGTTATTACGAAGATTACTTCAGGAAATTGCGTTTTAATTGTTATCAAGGTGGTTGCTAGGGACGCTTCTATCGATATTATTTCTGTTACGTTGTGTAACTGTTTAATGGTGTTATCTTTATTGCTACCCCCTTCCCCGTCAATGTATAGTGTTGGTCCACAGCGCAAACGTATTAATTTAACAAAATCCGCATCTAAAATTGTGGCATAGATACTTTATTTTCCCCTGTGCAATTCCAGTCTCACATCTCACATCACATCGTCATAAACAAATACCAGAAACAGACCGAAAACATTTTTTAAAAATCAAATAATACTTTATTCCGAGTGTGCTTGCTTTTCTTTTTTTAAAGTCATCACATAACGGCATTGTAATGCACGGTTTGGCTGAATTAAATATTACATATCTGCCGTAGTTCTCTATTTATAGAGCCCTGATGAGAAAACTTCTAGACAAACATGAGGAACTGCCGCCAACACTGAAAACGTGACGTGGATCATAAATATATCAGCAATTAAACAACATCTAACATTTATTTTCACACAATACGTCTCTTTGCAGGATCAACACTAATTCGGCTGACTTTTATATTTGATCCAATTGGTAGATAGGCTGTATTTACACCATAAAGGTGCACAGCTGATATAAAAGGACACCTAGTGGTAAAGCATGTTATTGAATTTCATTATTTTTATTATTAGATATTAATAGGATCCCTATAAAGTATATTAATTACTCGTTATTCTCTACTAATAGTTAATTAAAGACTGTATATAATTACTATTTTGCACATCCCTTTCAAGATTTCAAGATTTTCTAAGGTTTATTGACATATCATATTCACAAACGGTGTAGTTATGCAATGAATGAAAAACTTGGGTCGCAGGTTCCTCAATAGTGCATTAAAAGACATCTATCAATATTTGTGCATACCTCCAGCAATGTTAACTATGTTGAAGCACTTATTTTAACTGATATTATACATATGTATTATACTCTTATAAGATGTATGTAGATATTTCATCTCCGGCCTTGTCAGGTATTGAACAATCAATAAATAAAGAACACAGTATTATTAAATATAAAACACCGAATTTGTGATTATACTAAATGATTTACAAATAAACACCACTGCATATTTACAACTGTTACACTTGCTGATGTAACACAAATGTTTCCAACTTGGGATCAATAAAGTATATCTTATCTTACGATGATCGATTGCTACTGCCATATTTGCAAAATTTGCCTCTGATCCTTGACAAGTGCATGTTTCAGGCTTATCAATTAACAACAGGAGGGGTCACAAACATAAGAACAGCTGTTAAATAAAGCTCTTCTGACCTTAGCTGGCATGTGGGTATATATATTAATGCTGGCCATTATGGGCACAAGCAATTTTCACCCATTTATTAATTATATGTTTTAAATTCGAGTGTTTCCTATCCCCTAAACCTCCAGGGATGTGCACAGTTTAATACTGGCAACTTCTGGGAAATACGAAAACATCTTTTAAAACTACAACTCAGTAGAGACGTGCCATAGATAGAGAACATGTTGCGAAACACAATAGCCAGCATGTGTAGTTCTGCGGACAGGGTGGGGGAGGGGGGAGACAAGGTGGACCCGTCCAGTTTTGGACAGTCTGCCGTGGTTCCATCCCATTTCAAGTGCTGTTCGACGCTCGGCGTAACCCTCGGAGCACACTCTCCAATCACAGAGCTTGAGGACTATCACAGGGTTTGTCAAGCGAAGCGGAGAGAATACTTACTTCCGTGTGTAATATTCTCTAAAGCAAATGAGCTGCTCCGACCCTCGGTCCTGACGGACTCCAACTTGTGTTTATTAATCAAACAAATAAATAAACACAAGGATAATTATGTGTTATTGTTGAGTAAATGGAGAATTGCACAGGGGAAAATAACGTAGGCTATCTATGCCACAATTTTAGATACAGATTTTGTTAAACTAATACGTTTGCGATGTGGACCAACACTATACATTGACGGGGAAGGGGGTAGCAATAAAGATAACACCATTAAACAGTTACACAACATAACAGAAATAATATCGATAGCAGCGTCCCTAGCAACAAGTAACAAGTAGTTAATAATAATAAAAGACATTAAGAAAAAGGGATTTTAAACAGTCATTAAAAAGCAACACAATCTACCTGCATTGCATTACTCTAAACGTGTAATGACGTGCTTTAATCAGTTGGTGGTTTGGGTTAAAAATCGGTCAAGTTTACAGTGTTAACAAAATAAAATATACTGCTGTTTCTGGTTTAGTTTACGACGGATATATTTAGTTATTGTTTTGATATTTGTAACACAAAAGCGATGGAAAAACCCACAGCGACACAGAAAAGATGGTCTTAACATGAACCAGCGGTCTAGTAGTTAATAAAAAACAATAATATCAAAACAAAATATTACTACTAACTTTATTGTGAAATTCAAACTGAACGGTAAAAGAATAGTTTCCGGCCTATTCTGAGCCCGATCTCTGTAGATAAATAAAGAACTACGACAGATGTGTAATATATGTAATGCAGCCGAACCATTTATTACAATGCATTCATGTGATGACTTTCAAAGAGTAAAGCAAGGACTGCTGAATAAAGTATGATTTTATATTTTACGAAACGTTTTTTTTCAAATGGAATGCAGTTGAAGGTCAACCAATCACAGAGCTTGAGAACTAATCAAGGGGTTTGTCAAAAGAGCATATGGGTTGCGTTCGGATAGTTTAAAAATCAGCTCCTAAATTCTAACCCTATCTCCTATTCCTTGACCTCTGAGTGAAACGTCACGGGGTTAAGGGATAGCGGATAGGAGAATTCAAAAGGACTTAGGAGAAGAGACTCCGGTACTTTAGAGAATCCGAATGCACTTTCACTATCCGACGTGTTTATGATGCGCCAGCGGACGTCATTGTGTGCGTCTGCTGCTGTGGGGAAACTATGGAAACTACAGTTTTCTATACAACGGACTACACAACCCAGTCTCATGGCATTTCGTGTTCACCAACACGATTTTTAATCTATTGATTTGTGTTCACCAACACGATTTTTTGTCCTTTTTTTCGTGTTGCACAGCACGATTTTAAAAGCAATGTATTTATACTGGTAATGTGTTTCATGCCTGCAGCACGTCTTTTTCTCCGGTCGGGTCGTGGAAGACCGGAAGCTGTGTGGTTCATAAAAACATGTTCTTACTCAATATCAAGCCACAATTATTGCTTTTATTTTAAATCGTATAATTTCGGACTTTTGTTGTCGTAAATAAATAAATGGGGCTCAGAGCCTCAGAATACGGAAATCTGTATTTTTAAATCTTTCCTTCTAATTTGTTATTCTTTTCAAAATAACACACTGTTATTTACTCACCAATAAAACACAATTATCCTTGCTTTTATTTATTGGTTTAATTCCATAATCTCTGGCTTTTTTGGCGTCCGTCAGGAACTGAATTTCAAAATTAAAATAACCGGAAACAGACGTAGGCCTCTAGGAGTTTAGGATGGCCGAAGACACTACACTACCCATAATCCCCAGCTATCGTTTAGGACTACAGTCCCCGTGATTAATCTTCAAGCGCTGGGATTGGATGTTGGAGTGGCAGTGCGCCAAGGTTACGCCGGGCGTCAAACAGCTGTTTGAAATGGAACAAAACCACGCCAGACTATCCAAAACTGGAATCGAACGCCTCCGCCCAGAACTACACATGCTGGCTATTGTGTTTCGCAAAATGTTCCATGGGACGTCTCTACTGAACGTTTTCGTTTTTCCCACAATTAGAAGTTGCCAGTATTAAACACATTGGTGTTATTAAATGTAAAACATATCATTAATAAATGGGTGAAAATCGCTTGTGTCCATAATGCGCAGCATTAATATATACCCACATGACAGCTCATTGTTACTTTGTAATTCTACTCCACAATACAGAGGTTAACCTGATTGCCAAGTGCCAACAATCAGGAGAGATATTTGATAGTTGGTACTTGAGAAGACTAAACATTTATCTGCAATTGACATGAATGGAAACGAGTAATAAAGTATATTCATTACTCGTTATTCTCTACTAATAGTTAATGAAAGACTGTATAATGGCTATTTTGCACATCCCTTTCAAGATTTCAAGATTTTCAAAGGTTATTGACTTATCATATACACAACTACGGTGTATGCAATGAATGAAAATCTTGGGTCACAGGTTCCTCAACAGCACATTACAAGACATCTATCAATATGTGTTTGTACCTCCACCATTAAACTGTCATATTCTGCACATTTCTTATACTATCTACATACATAAGAGTATAATTCATATGTATAATATCAGATAAAATAAGTGCTTCAACATAGTTAACATTGCAGGAAAGCAATATATTAGACGTTAAGTACTTTGTCAGGCTTAATATTGATCTGTCGATACCCCCAAAGCTTTTTTCTTATTTAAAAGAAGACCTTAATCTAAAGTATTATTTAATGTTTGAATAAAGGTTAATTCGTTTTTCTGTTTTGCACCTCCTCCTATTAATATCTTTGTACATCCTGCTCTAAACTGTTTTGTTGTAGAGATCACTTATAGTATCTTCTTGATTTTTTATATTCTATATTTCTATCACAGACCTTCTACTTTCCCCCTATGAAAGTATGTACTCTTAATATTTTTTTAATCAAATATAACACATAAAAACAATAATTAAATAACGTGCTTTAACCACTAGGCGGTGCACACAAGGTACACACAGCTATAATAACTTTGTATTATTAGTAGGGATGTAACGATATACCGAATATTGCGGTAAATAAACTTCCCAATACCGTCGTGAGACTGACAAAGTCTACCGCGATTTAAAAAAAATAATAATTTAAAAAAAATTTTTTTTTAAATGTAAACCTTTATTTAACCAGGTGTTCCCATTGAGATCATCGATCTCTTTTTCAAGAGAGACCTGTCCAACATGGCAGCAAGTAGGTTACAACATGAAAATAAAACAACAGATAACACAAAAGGACATCGTATTTACAGGGCTACATTTACGCACCTAGAGACATGTACCAACCATATATTTATATCTCGCCATGTCTGTTTGGCCATGGCCTGGCGTTAGACTTTTTCGCTCTCCGTCATTTTGACAGACATGATCCTAAAATATCCGTCATAATCCCTTATTACCCGTCGGGTCTGAACAGTTCACGATAGAGCATGCTTGTGAACTGTCAACGGGGGGGGGGGCGGTGTTATGCCGTGTGTGCATGCACCTCGCGGGACGCGCACAGCATAAAGCAAAACCTCCCAGACCTGTATTGATCTGTACGGCAAAGTACGGTTTGGAAACTATATCATTTCCTTTTGGAGGGCATGCATAACACGGCATAACACCAGAGCCTGGCTGCGGGGAAACGTTGGCGCTGTTCCGAGTTTGTTCTAATCTGTCAAAAATGACAGACTGCTTTCAGATTTTTCCGTCATTGTTAAATAAAATATTCGGTTAACGCGACCACTGGTGTCCCAGCAACATCAGTACCAAGCGAGAGAGTTTTTTCCAGAGCAGGGGATATTTATGTATTTATTTATGATCCACGTTAAGTATTCAGTTTCGGTGGCATTTCTTCCAGTTTTTCCAAAGGTCTTCTCATCAGGGCTCTATAAATAAAGAACTACGGCAGATCTGTAATATGTAATGCAGCCGAACCGTGTATTACAATGCCGTTATGTGATGACTTTCAAAGAGAAAAGCAAGAACACTCGGAATTAAGTATTATTTTATTCTTTTAAAATGTTTTCCGGATTTCATATCATATAAACACCAAATCCCAGCATGCATTACGGCTAAACCATCCAACCATCCAAAAACTGAGATTATGGAATTAAACCAATAAATAAAAGCAAGGATAATTGTGTGTTATTGGTGAGTAAATAACAGTGTGTTATTTTGAAAAGAATAACAAATTAGAAGAAAAAAAGATTTAAAAAATACAGATTTCAGTGTTCTGAGGCTCTGAGCCCCATTTATTTTCCTCACAGACGGAAACAAAAGTCAGAAATTATACGATTTAAAATAAAAGCAATAATTGTGGCTAGATATTGGGTAAGAACATGTTTTTATGAACCACACAGCTTCCGGTCTTCCACGACCCGACCGGAGAAAAAGACGTGCTGCAGGCACGAAACACATTACCAGTAGAAATACATTGCTTTTAAAATCGTGCTGTGCAACACGAAAAAAAGGGGAAAATCGTGTTGGTGAACACGAATCAATAGATTAAAAATCGTGTTGGTGAACACGAAATGCCATGAGACTGGGTTGGACTACAACATGGATGTTTAATAAGAACGACGGACTCATCTAGAGACTCTGCACCGTGCTCTGATGCTATTGCTTTATGCTTTATGAACAACAGAGAAACATATTCTTCATGACCAAAATTGGAATTGAAATAAAAAATGAAAGTGAAACTTATGCTCGTCACCCTCTCCCTCCGGTCCACATTAATACAAATGATCCCTGTATGATTGTATGAACTATGAAAATATCTTAAAATCAATACAAATGTATTTATTATAAACGTTATTCTCAGTGGGGGCTGGTGGAAAATATTTTTGGTGGGACTATGGAAATGGTGACAAAACCATACTAGGGCATTTAAAATCAGGAGACTAAATACGAACATTGTGTGTGTGTGTGTGTGTGTGTGTGTGTGTGTGTGTGTGTGTGTGTGTGTGTGTGTGTGTGTGTGTGTGTGTGTGTGTGTGTGTGTGTGTGTGTGTGTGTGTGTGTGTGTGTGTGTGTGTGTCATACTTGCCAACCCTCCCGATTTTCGCGGGAGACTCCCGCATTTCTCCCGATTTCTGACAAAATCAGATTTACTCACGACTGTTTCCACTCGGACTTTAATATAGGTACACCATTGTTTGGTTTCCATGGTAGCGCGTCTGTTTAGCAGCGCGCGTAACTCAAAGTCTGAGAGGGTGAGGACGGGCCCGGCGCCACGAGGGGGAAAAAGGGGGCATTGCCCCCTCAGTTGTATCATTTGCCCCCTCACTTTGAGCATCATTCATCCATCAAAAAGTACAATAAATGTCACAATTATTAAATAACTTTAAATATTTTTTTTACACAATACACGTTACTCTGTTTAGATCAGATATGTGGGCAGGCAGTCAAGCAACGTGTAAAAAAGCCTCAACCCCAAGTGAGCTAGTCTTAATGTTAGCGTGTGTGCTTAGCTGTAAACACAGTCGGATGGGTGACCAAAACGTCCCCGTTTCCGGGCAGAGTCCCCGTTTTCGGTGGCTGGTACCCGGTTGAAACTCCCGAAAATGTTCCCGTTTTTGAACGTGCGTTAAAAAAAATAGAGCAAGGTGAAATCAAATGTTACATGTCAGTAAAAACAGAGTAACAGTGTTGTCCCTGTTTGTAGCGTTAGCGTATTTCTTCTTCTACTTCTTCTACTACTACTACTACTTCTTCTTCTTCTTCTTCTTCTTCTTCTTTTATCTTTATTGGCGAATCGCTTCCCCTTGGAGCATATATCGCCACCTACTGTTGATTTATTAAATGTTCATATTAAATCCTTGTCCTCAGGCCAGTGTTTTTGAGGAACTTGAAGATCAGCTTGTTTGCTTAATTTCTTGATTTACTTTCGTATATTGACTTGAAATCCATGTTGTTTGACATCAACAAAAAATAAGACAAACAACTACAGATAGCACCACACGTGATGGTTACTTGTTATTATTTAGGGCTGTATGGATCAGGTGTTTGCCAAAGCGAGCCCTTTTACTAGAATAATAATATGTTATGTATTATATCAACCATATTGGTACAATGAGCGACATCTCGTGACGGATTTTGGAACATTGATTTGATTTTTCTCATGGCAGTTAGACTCTAGAGACAAACCAGGGGACTTTATTTTTATTTGTAATCTGTGTCTGTCCATTTGGTGTAGTATTTGATCCAATATTACATTTGGTTTATATATTAGTCACTTTCTTATGAAATGCCAGGTTTTAGGCCTTGATTTGAACATTCAATCCTGAAAATAAAAAATCAACCAGATTAATGTTTATTTAATCCTGACTTGACTAGAGGTAAGTAAATCTGTATAGGAAGACGAGTTAAGGGATAGAGGAGAAAAGGTTATGGTATAATTACAGAGCCTGTCCATTTATAAATTGAGGAAATCAATGTTAGTCTGTTAAACAAAGTTCGGCCATCTAATAATGTACTATCTAATATTAAAGATCAGAGGAAAAGAACAGAACGACAGAGGTAAATCCAGAATAACAAATAAAGAAGCAAAGAGATTGTAGAGCAGTGAGAAGAAAAAAAGCTTGGTGTGTCAATTCATTACATTGCCAGTATTTTTCATTGTTGTGAAATAAAAATCGCCCCCTCTGATTTTTTAACAGCCCCCTCAGTCATTTCATCCTGGAGCCGGGCCTGGGTGAGGAAGATGACAACTGAACAAGAATCGACGACTCGACCCTCTGATCACTCCTTTCCTGTAAAATACAGGTCCAGCCCACACATATGCTCCATGGTGCTACAGGCATTGCCCTTACAGCTACAATAAGCATGCAAATGTTAATCTACAGCTCCGGCGATCCACTAGCACCGGAGTCTACACCTGCAGACGCAGCCATCCCCTACTGTAGCGTCACCTTGGATACGAGTCTAAACAGACACACAGGCCAGGGCGCTGAAAGGGTGCCCTTTGAGCATCAGATCTGACGACGCTGATTGGCTGAAATTATGTTTCATAGGCATAGTTTACAGATAGCAACAGTCAGCTTGTTGGTTGCAGCTGCTCTGGGTGAGGGCTCTTTTCTACCGCCCGGACCAGAGAGGGTAATGATACACGCTGCGGCCAGGCAGGAAACATGTGACTTATCACTGATACCAACTATATAATATTTACCTTGTTCTTTAAAAAAAAAATATATAGATATATATATTTTTGGGAAATATATTTTTTTATTAATTTTTAATGACAATCAAACATGTGGGAATAGGGGGTGCGGCGCCCCTAGCGCCCCTATGGGCCGGCCGCCACTGGTTAGTCTTTAACACCTATCACTGTGTATATCACCAACATCTTTTAAAAGTTGAACAAACCCCACACAGCTCAGTGAAATGTTGACTTTATTTGATCATTTCAGTAAAAACTATTTTTGATTACAATACTGATGAACGTTCAAAACAAAGCACTTTGGCAACTTACCACATACGTTTTAAAATGCTTAATAAGCACCGTAACTTTCATGATATAATTTCTCCGTCATAATCGTTTGTGTCCGTGAACGGCCGACTGTTGTGTGACGTCAAATGCTGCGGCTGCAATGCATTGTGGGGCAGCATTTTCTCCTCTCCTTTCGGTTAGGGAGGTCCAGTGGTCACTAAGCTAAAGGAGGTTATAAAGGAAGTTTGAAACCTCCTTTCCTATCATTCTAGAGAATTCAAACGGCACTTATCATGGCTGCCACTGATGGACTTCCGGGTCATTTCACTCAGTTAGGAAGGTTCCTAAGTTAAATGGACTATTCGAACGCAACCATGGTGTAGTCCTAAACGATAGCTGGGGATTCTGGGTAGTATAGTGTATTCTGCCATCTTTTACTCCGAAAAAATATTTGTTTCTCCGAATCGAAGGGGAAAAATACAAAAGCATTGCACACAATTTAAACCAATCAATGTTGTGTAATTAACAAGGATAATCTGGTGTTTTTTAGTCGATGAGTAGTGCAGATATCACTGTAAAATCAATCGGCAGTAAGGGGAATACTTACTTCCGTGTGTACAATTCTCCGTTATCCAATGGGAATGGACGCTCACATTGCCTTTAAGGGCAGCCGACACAAACAAATGCGGTGCTTCCATGAGTGTCAAATCCCACCGCAGATGGGAATACATTGCAATCAGTTGAAAGCTATTTGCGTCCCTTTATGAAGCTGAAGGAGCCTAGGAGCGTCACAACTGCACGCCACGGGACCCTGACCAAGCATCGCTCCTGGACGTTTATGGAGTGAGAGTGTGTTGGTTTTTTATATTTTTTTATATATCTGAGCCCTATGCTATTGCCTAAACATAGATAAGTGACCTTTAACCAGGGGTGGACTGGGAGGGGAAAAGTGGCCCGGGGATTAATTGAAAGACAGGCCCACTTAATGCGCGGCATGTATCGGCCGGCCGGCGACGAAAGTATGGTACTTAACAAAAAACCATATGCATTTTATGTTATTTTGGACAATTATTCATATAGTAATCACATTACCTGAGCCCTTGAGTTGCCGAGAGCAAAATAGTTACAGCATATATTTAGTGATTTTAATGTTAACAGATCATTGATACAATAACATTTTGACCCAATTAGCCTGACTTGACACATGGAATAAAACATGGGCGTAGGAAGCATCCTCAATGTGGGTGAGACAATTTAACAGGGGGTATGGGCAGGTGGTGGACCCCACCACCTCTAGGGGAGTCCGGGGGCAAGCTCCTCAGGGAAGATTTTTTTTTAAATGTTGAAGTTAAATGAATCAATCTGGTGCACTTTGAGAGCAAAATTAGGGACTAAATCTATGGCAGTCAGTAGGGGCTTGGACTGTGAGCCGTAGGGTCGCCGGTTCAAGTCCCCGACCAGACTCCATTTGGAGTGTGGACTTCTACTTGGAGAGGTCCCAGTTCACCTCCTGCCCTGCCGTGGTGCCCTTGAGAAAGGTACCGGACATCCCCCTTCCCCCCTCACTCCCATTGCTCCCCGGGCGCTGTACAATAGCTTCCCACTGCTCCTATTACTAGACTCCTGGTACTAGGATGGGTTAAAAGCAGAGAACACATTTCACTGTGTGTGCTGTGTGCTCTGCATGTGTGACCATTAAAGAGGGTTTCATCCCTCCAAATTATTCTTCTTCTTCTTCAACACCCATATGAAACAGAACTGTAAACAGATTTACTTTTTCTTTCAACATTTATTTGAACAGCAAGTGGAGGCAAAAGTGACTGCACCCAAAACAATAAACCGGCTAGCTAACTAGCCTAAACTCATTAACAGAATGTGGGCAAGACGTTCTTCTCCACAGCCGCTGGACCTCTGAGTCAGACGTCACTTCCCCCCTTTTCTATCCTACGGGTACAGCCATACAGCCACTCCCCCTGAACCCCGGCCCACATTTGTAAGTGTTCCGGCCCAGCCCAGCCCAGCCCACATAACATAACATTTAAACAAAAAATGTTGCACATTGCAAATTCAGGTCATGCTATGAATAATAGAGGAGGCAAAAGTATGTTGTTAGTTTTCTGGATCATTGTCTGACTACTTATGTGCAATGCCTTGTTTTGTTTTGTTGTTTTTTATGCTGCTGCAACGCAAACATTTCCCAATTTGGGATCAATGAAGTAACTCTTATCTTATCTTTAACTTAACACTTCAGAATCTGAGTCCCATCCACTTCATTCTCCATCCATCCATCTTCTGCCGCTTATCCGTGATCGGGTCGCGGGGATAGCAGTTCCAGCAGAGAACACTTCCACTTCATTCTAAAATCTTCTTTTGTCCATTTCTTTCCGATCTTTTTATAACGACCAAATACAGTTGCCATATTAATTGCACAATGTGAAAATCAATAATGTCTTGGTGTAAGCAAGCTCATTTTGGAGTATCAGAGCTGTTTTTGTTTCATCCAGTCACAGGACAACAGTTGGACCACTTCAGCTTGGGACAAATTTTTCCCATAATAAAGAAAATTGACTGCATTCCATTCAGGAGAGCGCACTTTCGATTACATTTTAGCTTTACACGGAAGAGTCTTTTAAACAGAATCATACTGTGACAGTGTGAAAGAGAAAAACTACTTTTGTGTTCAGAAGATACGAATTAAGATGGTAAAAAATGTTGCTATTAAATCCAAAGTGCTGGGAGGCATACTCTCCTCAGTTAATGGCCTTTAGAAGTGAAGGGGCACCTGGAAGTTCTTTCCTCTAGCAAATCATCTTCACACTCGCAGCTGTTCGTGTAATGGAAGCTAAGACGTCACTCTGGAAGCTGTCGCACATCTGGTTTGTTACGGCTGTCTCCCACCAGGTTGTCTGTTGTTGTCTTTAAAGTTGTCTGAAAATCAACGATGGCCTCCAAAACAGTCCCAGGGGCCTCCTTTCTGTCTGGACGTCTGCATTGTGTGCAATTGTACTTTATCATAAATTAAATATTACTTTCTTGGGTTTCTAACTCATTGTTTCTATAGCAGTAACATTGCATTAACACATAGATCTTACTTGTGGTGTTTTTTTTATCAAACTTTTGAAATGTCGCGGTTGAAAAAGGAAGATAGACGTGTTTTGTTTCACTAGTTCGGAGCGAATAAAGGTTATGCAAATCATAGTTCTGTCAGAAGTTGACAGTATAAGCTAGACTTCACACAAAGCTGTCATCACCAAGTAAACAGAGTAGAAAAGATTGAGGTTACGAACTAGCAAACAGACGAGTGGAAGTGGCTAAATATGAGAAAAGTCTTCATGAAATTGATTTAATTATGGCTATGTTTTATGCGGTATAAAAAAATAAGGATGCTGATAGCGGAAACAGCTGATAAGTCAAGGGTTTTATATGTTCGCTACATCAATACATTGGTAAAGGCCTTTTCATACCTCACTGGGTGCAAAAACTCTCTTTCAACAAAGGAAAAAAACAAATTAAGCTCACTTGTGCAATGGAGGAATTTTTAGTATGACAATCAAACAGGTGTTTTAAAAAAAAAAAGGGTTAGAAAAATGAAGCTTTGCAGAAGTCCAATAGTGAAAACGTTTTGCCTTCCTATTCTTTTTTGGGGTGTCATTGTTATCGTAGAATTATGAGCGTAAACTCTGGGAAGAGAGAAACCTGACTAAATTCCATCAGTCTGCGCTGGTTGCCTGGCAACACCCAAGTGATGACTTGGATTTTGATAGGTTCGGGGTGAGGTGACGTGACTGACGTTCAGATGACACTGTGCTTGTATTTAACCTCTAAAATACCAGATAGAATGCTAAAATATGTCTTTTTTACAATGGAGTCCTGTCATACCTGGCAGCATAAAATATATGAAAAAACAAGAGTTGAGGATACAATTTTCTTAAATTTGGCCATGTTAGACGACATAATTTAGCCCTGATTAAACTCTAACCCTAATTAAACGTAGTTGAAAATGAGCTACCTAGTTTCATTTAGATTGGACACCAGAGAAAATATGTGGTATACCCATAAACCATTAGTCCATAGGGTTGTTGAGAAATGTTTGATATAAGTGTGTTAATCAAACATGTATAATACAAGGCCAAAATCAGCTTAACATCAAATCATTATATCATAAAATTAAAACAGGTTATGTAAGGTAAAGGAAGGGGAAATAAATATACAGCAAACTTTTTTCTGCCTTCTCTTCCTCCCTAATGTGCTCAGGGGCCCTACAGATCATTGAATGAGTCATCCAGCTTCACACTGTATGAACCCAGCTCCGTCTAGTGGTCACAGTGGCTCCTGCACTCATTACAGGGGAATCTGAGTCCACAGGCAGATTGAAGCGAAGTCAGATATTCTTTTTATCCTACTTTCAGAACCAACCGAGCGCTCAGCCACAGCCAATTAAAACTAATCCAAGAGCTTCGCAGTGTTATATTGAAAAACTCCCATTCCACTGTTATGTTTTATCTCAGACATGTGGACTGAGGACACAGAGTGTGCTTGGAGCACCTCTCTCTCTCTCTCTCTCTCTCTCTCTCTCTCTCTCTCTCTCTCTCTCTCTCTCTCTCTCTCTCTCTCTCTCTCTCTCTCTCTCTCTCTCTCTCTCTCTCTCTCTCTCTCTCTCTCTCTCTCTCTCTCTCTCTCTCTCTCTCTCTCTCTCTCTCTCTCTCTCTCTCTGGATCTTTAAAATACAGAGTGGACGGGAGGTAATCCCCACCATGTGAGTGGGCGGTGCGGGTACCGGAGGCGTGTTTTTTTTGTTTTTTTTTTACTTGTTTTTCATTATTCAAATGCTGGTGTACCTATAAAAAGAGCGCCTGCGTGCGTCAGATAGTTTTTCTCCAATGGGTAAGGTGACTAAAATACTTGTTGTCTCTTTCGCCGGGCCCAGTCGCATCCTATCGGCAGGGGGAAGGAGATGATGCACGACTCCGGAGGTGTCCAAATGGCGAGGGTGTTGAAGCATGCCACCCTATGCCTGATGCTGCTGCCCGGTTCCTGGTGGCCGCCGTCATGCTGTGGCTGCTGGATTTCTTGTGTATAAGGAAAAAAGTGCTGCTGAAAATGGGAGCGAAGCAGGACAGCCCTGACGACCCGCCGGTGTGCGTGTCTGACTCCAACAGGATGTTCACCTTGGAGTCGCTCAGAGCCGTTTGGTACGGACAGAAATTGGACTTCCTGAAATCCGCTCACCTAGGGTGCGCGGCACCTAACACCGAGGTGCTGATGGTCCAGGAGCGGCGGCAGGTCCGGATCCTGGACTGCATGAAAGGGAAGAGACCGCTCATCCTTAACTTTGGCAGCTGCTCCTGACCGCCATTCATGACGCGTCTGTCGGCGTTTCAGCGCGTCGTGAGCCAGTACGCGGACATTGCAGACTTTTTAGTTGTATATATCGAGGAGGCGCATCCGTCGGACGGCTGGGTGAGCTCTGACGCGCCGTACCAGATCCGAAGCACCGCTGCTTGGAGGACAGGCTGAGAGCCGCTCAGCTGATGCTCGCTGAGGTGCCGGGGAGCAACGTGGTGGTGGATAATATGGACAACGAGTCCAACGCCGCGTATGGAGCCTACTTTGAGAGACTTTACATCGTGATGGATGAGAGGGTAGTGTACCAGGGGGGCAGGGGGCCGGAGGGATACCGATTTCAGAGCTCAGAAACTGGCTGGAGCAATACAGGAACGATCGGATGAATTCCCACACAGCGGTGCTCCATGTGTAGTTGGAAGATGGTCTCTGCTCATACTGCTTAAGTGTCCAACTGACAGTGCAAAGTATTCAGATGCTGCTATCAAATGTTCACACATGGGACATTATGTTGTTGTTTTTTTTAATGAAGATATTCAGGACTCTTTGACAAATAGCCTAAAGTCATGTTCAAGCCTAGGCTGTTTTATCGTGCTTGTATTGACCTTAATTGATGGAAAAGTCTTGAATCAGTTGAACCTGGATTCAATTAGTGGTCACTCTATTTTTCTACGGTGTGTGTGTGCGTGCGTGCGTCTGTGTGTGCGTGTGTGTGTTCAGGCTAAGGTC